>NW_006788200.1:4701328-4727596 GCF_000442215.2 Lipotes vexillifer
TCTTTCCCTTGGCATGAGTACTTTCCCATCATGGTCCCCAGTCCCTCATGCACATGGACTTTTGTCTCTCTGCCTTTCATTACTCCAGCTTAGCATTGCCCTAAAACCCCCCACCTTAATTCTATTAGAACAATCGTGAGCTCAGGAGAGCATCTTCCCTGCCATGCTGAGGCTTCGCTGTGAATTATTCATGGCACTGAATAAAGCTCCAGTGTAGGGTGTTCCCAAGCAGGTACATAAATCTCATCTATGAAGAATCTCTATGCTTTACTTAAAAAGGATATTTATCATATACCATGCAATATTTATGAGTTAATTTGAATCCCACAATGGAACAAAATACAATATCTACCAGAAAACACCAGTAATCCTTCCATTATGCATCACTGTTGACACACTGTTAATTTCATTCTAATTGCACAATCTAATCACTGAAACATTAGCATCTGTATGGCAGTAATTCAAAATGTTCCAGCTGAGGGGGATGGGAAAACAATGCAAAATACGCTGGCAGTGAAACCATGAAAAAAATGGAATTAGGAATTGCAGCATCTGGTTGCCAGCACCTGTTAGGTAGACAGCAGGGTTAAGTGGTACCAAAAGCCATAGAACCTTCCCCTAGTTGAAGAGAAAAATGATTTTGCTTTGTGCCTAAACCTCTCGTTGGAGTCATGAATGGGTTCTCTAAAGTTATATGGATAATTGACAGGTGCATTAATAAAGAGGTGTTCAGTGAGGCTTTAATGAGACTATGCAAGGAGAGCAGGCAGCATAGCCTGGTATTTAGCTCAGTAAATACTAGTTTAAAAAACTTTCTATTCCTTTTTAAATGTACACTGAGTGTACCGTGTGGTATGGAAGAAAGGAAATGTGCTTTGGAATCCTACAATTGTGATCCAGTGACAGTACTTAACAAAATAGCCCCTCTTCATTTACCCTGGGAACCTCATCTTCCTCATCTATAAAATGGAGACGCCATTACCTTCAAAGAATTGGTGTGAAGATTAAATGAGATAATACAGTGCCTAGCAGAGTGCCTAGTTCATCACCATCATCATCATCATCATCATCATCATCATCATCATGTAGTAGCAGTAACATATAATGTTTGTTGATCGCCAACTGTATGCCCAACACTTAGCTTAACATTCTAAGTAGGAGCTTTTATTATATCTATTTGATAGATGAGGAAACTGAAATTCTTACAGGTTAAGTGACTTGCCCAAGCTTGCATAACTAATAAACACTCATTTTTTTAATTGGAGCCACATTAGTTTGACGCTCAAGCTCGTGAACTTAATCACTCTGCCAAATTGACTTGTCCCTTTGTTGCAGGACTTTCAGTGATGCTCAGTGGCTTGGGATCTGAGAATCCAGACAGGAAGGCTGACTGAAGGGAGGGATGGATGAGGTGGGAGGATGGGAGAGGGAAAAGTTAATGGTCCCAGGGAGTACTCTGTTGAGATGGCTGTCCGTGAAATGACTCAGACAAGAGGGCGTGTGCATGTGTGGGTGGGGGAGAGGGACAGAATAGATGGTAGGAAACTATCATGAAGCCAAACAGTAATGAACTGAGGAAATTGAGCAAGTCAGATGATTAGAAGGCAAGATAAAGTCCCCAACTATTCGCCCAAGAGGTCTCTTCTGCAAGCAGCTGTGGATCCAATGGCTTGTAAAGGCTCCTTAGTGAAGAGTGGAAACACACCCTTGTGTTATGCTGGCTGGATTCTAACAGGGTGATACTTGTAGAAATGAAACCACATCCAGAGAAGGAAAGCCGTGGTAACCTCAGCATCACTCACAATGTAGATACCTTCCTCTAAAAAATTTTAGGAGGGAAGAAAAATGCATGGTTGAGAATCTTAACAGCATAGGACGAATAGAGTCGAGAGGACCAACGTCACAGAAACCCTGTGGACACCCTTATAAAACTTTCACATTCATCACTACAAAATAAATCCAACTCAGTCCAATTAAAAGAATATCAGCTGTGTTTAATACATTTAAAAATAACGTTAACTGGTACTATACAGTTAATTTATGTGTCATGGAAAATTTTAGTATTACCCTTCCTTGAGGCTTCAGAAGAATACCTGGAAATTCATTTTGCTTTGTCATAGACATATTGTTTGCTGTTTGATTTTCAATCTAAATGTATAATTCCTTTTTGATGAGATGACTCAGACTTTTTGACTCCCATCCCCCTGGTCTTATTGTGGTCCCAGGGACTGAGCCCTAAGTACAAGCACATCCATCAGTATCCTCGTAGAGATTTGTACAACTCAGCTCTCCCTTCCAAACACATGTCAGAATGTAGCTGTGAGCCCTGGTTGACCTCCTTTAGCTTTTTTTACTCTCTCCCAAGTCTCCACCATAAAAAACCTCCATTCTACTTTGTTCTTTTCTATTCTCAAGCCCTGATTTCTGCTTTTTATGTTAACAGCTAATAGAAGTGACTCATATGCTGTCACTGAAGTTCTTATGGATGTATAAAAGCTGATGCAAGGGAAGCTCTGTACTCTAGTATTTTCAGCACAGGATATGCATGTGGTTTGGGAAGGATTACAACCTAGTGCTTCAGAATCAGAATCAAAAGTATTTTCATATTGTTCCCTGGCAAAATGTTTCTTCCCAAATTCAGATTTAGGCGTATCCAGTGAACTCTCCCTCAGATAAAGCCATGAAGGTCATTTCTATCCAGTTGTCTTTCTGTGGAGCCTCACAAAGACCAAAAACAACCTCTTCATTAGAACTGTGTATGACATGGTACTGTTAACACACCCAAAAGATGGAAAGAGCATTTCAAAAATGTCATTTGGTGCCAGTTGAGGCAATGAGAATGGATGTTAGCCTACAAATTAACTAAAACTGTTTTTGTGACGACCAACGTTGGCAAGAGTGTATTAAAACAGGCACTGATACACAACCAGTGAGATCATAAGTTGGTATGTACCACCCTCCTGAAAAGAGACTTGGCGATATGTTCTAAGAGCTTTTAGTGTTAGATCTCATATCCACAGCAACTTCTAACTTAAGTTTAGGTTCTTATGTTTATCTCTTTGGGGGAGAGACAGCACTGGCATTGGCATGGCCTATAGAGAGTGATTTTTTTTTTTTTTTAAACCATAAAATTGGCCCTGTGAGTCTGCTTCAGTCTGTGAGAGCTGGAATGATGTGAGTCTTCCTAAGAGGCAGCTCTCCTTTGGAGAGTCCAGCAAAATCAGGCATCTGGACCTATGAGACTGAAGGCCAGCCCCTGGACTGTGGTTAATTGAACAGACTGAGTTCCCTGGGGAAACCTCTTGACAGCGATGCCATTGACAATTCTCTGCAACACCTTGACCAGCTACTTCCTGGTCATGCAAACTGTGACAGAGAACATTGATATAATTTACTCTGAGGAGAAACTCAGAGGATGATGTGCCTCAGTGCTAGAATGGGAAGAAATGGTCCCAGAGAGCAAAACAGAAGTGTGAGCAAAGGTGAAGGGCAGCAGTAGACATCAAATGCATTTTAATGTCATTGATAGTTTTGAGCCTTGAATGAATAACTTAGGTACAGGTGACAACAGAAGTGACTCAAGAATCCTAAGGTAGTCAACCTGTTGAAATAAGGGCGATTTTAGAAAAATGAATTGTGGCAGGTTTTGGAATCATTTCTCGTCCATTACTGAGGTTGGGGTTGTGAGGAACAAAAGAAGACAGCAGTTGATATTAGTGAAAAGGGAAGAAACTTCAAGGGCACATGAGGTAGAGTCTCCTGGTTGTCAGGGGCTATAACCCTAGAACTGGATGCTGCTGAGGCAAGGATTCCTATCACTGGCAATTTTCAGGGAGGAAACTGATACACCACCTTTCCTGTCCAGTTTAGCCAGTTAGGGGCCTGGATTTCGTAACCCCTGAGGAATCTGAACCAAGTCTTAAAGGTTCAACTGTGATTATAGGGAAAGCTATTTGCTTTCCTGCCTCCTTCAGGTCATCTCTAGTCTTCAGCTCCCTATTTCTGTCCCAGATTATCTGGGAGCTGTTTGCATTTTACAGAAACAAGTTAAGGGAAATTGATCGTTAGGTTCACAGTGAATTGCTTAAATCTCTCACAATATGCAGTCTTATAGTGAGTGTATTTACAGAAACCACAGTGAAGCCTACTTTCTCTAGATTACTTTTTAAGTTGAAAATAGAGATGCTAGTATTTTTTCAGAAAGCAAATAAATGGTTTTTGTCCTTTCAATGAGTATTAAAGTGTGTAGTACTTTGATTTACTAATAAAAATGACAATTGGTGTATTACTTATTCAAAATCCAAAAGGATGGTGTGTGAAATAAACTATGAACACTATACCAAGCATTATTAAGATGTATAGAAATGCATATGCTTTCAAATCTACAAGTTATAAAGCAATCTTATCATCATAAATGTTATAGCAATGAAATAATGGCTCTAATTTAGCTAAACCTATTGAGTGAATATTGTAAAATTCCTAAATGATATAGTTTGAAGAAAACAAGCTGACAGGAACCTTGATATATTGAATTTAAACCACATAATTTATCAGTTAAGATGATTTTAAATGCAGGAAATAGTAACTCAACTCCAGCTGGCTTTAAAAATAAGAGAAATGCTGCTCTTGCATAAAAGCAAGTCAAGAGGCAAGGCAGGATTTGGGGCTGATGGAGTTGGGGGTTCAGCCATATCATGGTGGAGCCATGGGTTTTCCATCTGTCTGGACTGCCATGCACAGCATCAACTTCATCCTAAAGCCCCAGAAAAATGTTTTCAACTCTGCAGCTTGTTTTCTTGTTTGTAATACCACAGTTGTAACACTCTGCATTTTCTTACTCTGGCAGGTCTTTCTGCTTCGAGATGAACTCCAAGAGAACTCCAGGCCTTTGATCTCCCAGGACGCAGGTCCAGATTGCAGCTGCCACAGCAGCCAATTCAACCTGGTCCTTGGCACCTCCAGTGCCTGCGTCCCCACCACTTTTGACCTGGAGTAAGGGTCATGGCCAGGTGGTGGTGAATTCTTGGTTGTCTTGGCCTCCAAGCAAGGAGCAGAGCAGCCTCTCAGCCTCTCAATCACGTAGTTCTCTTTTGGGTTAAAGGTAGGCTCTTGTATTGTAAATAGAACCAGTAGGATGTGTGTATATATATGGAGGGAGAGAGATTAATTTTAACCAGTCTTCTCACGCAGCCCTGGAGGCTCCAAGTGGAAAATCTGCAGGGTAGCCTGGCAGGCTGGAGACTCGGGGAGGAGCTGATACTGGATTTTGGAGCCTGAAGCAGTCTGGAGGCAGGATTTTCTCTTCCTCAGGGAACCTCCTTCTTTTTTCTCCTAAAGCCTTCAACTAATTATATCAGACCCACCCACATTATCTTAGGTAAGCTGCTTTACTCAGTCTGCTGGTTTCAGTGTTAACCTCACATAAAAATACCTTCACAGCAACATTTAGACTAATGTTTGATCAATATCTAGGTATCATGGCCTAGGCAAGTTGACACATACAATTAACCATCACAACTCCCATGCTGAAAAGTGGTCCAGCAGAGGCAAGGTGTTCCTGGGGGCCAGGCAGATAAAGGGGTAGAGCTGGTAGTCCACTGACCCCGCCTGAAACATCAGGATCACACCTGGCTACAGAGAGTAAAACCCCAGACTGGAGAGCACTCCATGCCTCCAGCTGCTGTGTCTTATCTCTCCCATGACACCAAGAACACACCGAGCCTTGGAAGGAGCCCATTGCAAGTGAGGATCCTTGGTGCCGAAATTTCTTTATCTTCACGGCAAGTGTATTTCTGCCTTTGGCTAAGAGACAATTATGTTTTTAAATTCCCAAGCCAAACCATTATTAATAGTTAAAGAAGGAATGGGTTAATAATCATAACACTTTCTATTTAGAAAGGAGAAAATGAAAACACTGTGCAGTGGTCCCTAGCATTGGTGTATCCTGCTGCTTGCCAAAACTGGTAGGAACCTTCTGCCCTGGGAATGGAATGAATCTCTGGCCAGCCAACTTGACATTCCTTGATTCTACTACCTGGGATAGTACTTCTCTTGTTCCAGTTTCCTCCATGGCTACTCCTGACATGTGTGCTGGGGGATGATTTGTGCTCCTTTGGGGGATGCATAGTTTCTGCAGTCCACTTCCCAATATGACAAATTCCAAGGTCAAGGGGTTGCTTAGAAATTAGGTTTGTAGGCTGTGGTCAGCCAGACTGGGGCTTTCTTTAGCCATAGAGGTCCCTTCTAAACTCAGTAGTTTCCAGTCTATTTGGTTCTAGGAACATAGAAGACTAGGCCAAGGTGGAGGTGACTGTGGTCTAATATAAGACTCTGTGCTGTGTACTTATATCGATTAGGATGTTTTGGCTGCAAGTAACAACAACAAACAGTAAAGGTGGCTTAAATATGTAAGGATATTTCTTGTTTACAAAAAACTACAAGAAATCTGGAGATAAGTGATTCCAGGGTTGATTCAGAGGACTAGCAGTGCCAGGGCTCTGGGTCTACACCCTGTGATGCTCTCGGCCTTTCGCTAAGAGTAACAGGATGATTACTGAAGCTTTAAGCAACATGTTCTTAAGTAATATTCCAGGCAGGCTGTAGGGCAGGGATAGCAAAGGGGACCTTCCTCTTACAATATTCTTTCTTTTATTATGAAGGAGAAGGCCCCCCAGCAGATGTCCCCCTTAGTCTCACTGGCCACATTGGGTCACATACCCCCATCCAGTGCAATCCCTGATGGAGGTGACTGGCATTACCTGGCCAGCTTAAACCGCTCACCCCGGGGAGGTGAAAATGCCAGTTTTCCCTGAGGCCACTGCTGCCTATCTGCTGCCTATAGGATAAGTCAGATAAGGGGTGGCTGAGGGAAGGGCGTCTGCCACAGATCTGTAGAAAGAGAAACACCTGAAAACTGGAGAAGGTGGTGCCCAGAAAATGTCGAGTATTTGTGGAACCCTTTTGGAGACATACTAAGGAAGCGTGTAGGACCTGCATGAAGTTTCTTCTCCACTGGTTCAGGGGCCATAGCATGAGATACAGACAACAGAGAACAAAAACAACCCAGCACAACAGGGGAAGGGTAGAGCAAAGGAATGGAGAATCGAGGAGTGAAAATGGCAAAGGAAAGGGGAAATTGGAGAGCACAGGGAGGCAGAAAGGAGACCTTTTTTAAGATTTTCATAGTGAAAAGGTTAGGAAGGTTTTTAGCATTTTCTTCTGGGAAAGAGAGGGTACATGGAAAGACTCATACTGTGGACAGGGGTCAGTCCAGGTCTTAGGGGATCTGAACCTTATACAATTTGAAGGGTCTTCTTTAAGAAAAAGAAAAAAATTCTAAGTATAAAATTAGCTAAAAAGTGAATATTTATTTAGAATGAGGAAAGAGATCTAAATAAACTACAAATTTAAAAAATATGACAAAACCCAGAAAATGACATTATTTTTATTAACTGGCTGACATACCTCTTGAATAATTTTTCCTTCAGTTTTTGCCTGTATGTACCTCTTCATACTGATGATGATTTTGTAATATATTTCATAGCTAGCTTAGGAAGATAATCCAGTCTTCTAGCATAGTTGGTTAAAAAAAGATATTTTTTATTATAGTTAGAATACGTAAAACATGTGACATCACACACAGATGTCCTCACTGCTTGTTGCACTGCTTCAGGCTGGTGCCCTACAAACGCAGGCATTCAGTTAAATTCTGTTTCACACAATTCCGTTCAGAAAAGGGAAAAATGTGTACGGTGTAACTGTCATTGCATTCCTGACCATTTTGACAAGGTGTCAATGAGAACCAAATTCTCCACTTAGAATTTTACACATCTAATGAAGTTTCCCTGACTTGGCTTCTGGCTCTGTATTTTAAACCTTGTTCCTCCTCCCTATTCACATACTTGCCGTGCCAGGCCCTTGAAGCATGTGTCTGTGCTGGCAGCCTCACCTTCGCTGTCATGGGACCAGGTGAGTGAGCAGAGCAGCAGTGTACCTGGATAGTATTTTTCCACCAGATGGCTAGCAATGACTACGCACCTCCCATAAACATATCCCACTAGACCCAAACTAAATGTGTTCAGAAGTCAACTTCTCCTGAGCCAGATCCAAAAGAAATTGTCACAGCTACTCCAGCACCATCCGACAAGTGGAAAGTGACAGAAGGGAAGTTGGCATGGGAAGAGATAGTAGTCTCAACCATCTATGGTTCAAATAGCTGATTTTTCAAGTTTCACAGAAACATATGACAATGTGTAGAGATTACTAGATCCCTCCCAGGACCTAAATCATAAGCTTCCTTTGCTTTGGGTAAAACTACCTCTGTCTGGAGGGAACAGAGGGTATTGATGGGAAGATGGGGGTCACTAATAAATAATTTCATCTTCTTAGTGTTTATTCCATGGCCCACCATGCAAGTCTTGCCACCAGATTCCTGGCTCAAGTGCCCCTCTGGGACCAAGGCAAGATACCAGGCTGCTGACCTTTGTTGTCACCTCAGGATAAAATGTGTTCCTTCTTCACACATGTGGTAAACTCACCCTTCAAGGCTGCAATTCCAACTCCATGAAGTGTTTCCTGATCTCCAGAGCAAAGCTGATTTCTCTTCCCTTCCTTTAATTCATCACTGTACCCCTTCCAGCCTCTCCTAAAACACTTTTGGAAATCGTTCACATAGACTTTGGGCTCCTTCACTTTCACAAGGTATTTGAAGGCATCACTACGTCCCAGTGCTTAGTCCGGTACCCAGCATAGTAGAGGCAGCCCTGGAGATATGTTTTGAAAACAAGTTTGGAGAGAGTGCACTGACGTTAATATAAATAATAATATCTTCATCATTAATAACATCAATAATAATAGCAGATAGGAATTTTGAGCATTTACAATGTGGTAAGCCACTTCATATAGTTATTTTCCCATTTACACAATAGCCCTCTAGAGTAGGTACACTTATCATTCCTACTTTATAGAGCTCAGAAAATTGAGGTAGTCACACAGCTGGTAAGAAGCCAGAATTCCAACCTAGGTTTGTACAACTCACCAAGCCCATAAATAACAAATTCACCTTCTGTGTGGATATCACAAGGCTGACCCCATGAAGATTATATGGTCCAGGATAGTCAAATCTATTCTCTTCTAGTCATAGCTGATGGAGATGATCAGGACACTTTTGTCATCGACTTTGGAAGTAATGTCTGCATCCATTTCCAGGAGCTACTCTCATATCACTGGAGGAGGGACGAGAGCTGAAACCTACTTTTCTCCCTGCATCTACTCCATTCCCTCAGTTGAGAGGAGAGGTAGGCATTGCAGAGAGGGGAGGGCACTTGCTCAGGTTTACAAAAGGAGCTTGTTTGTCTGGGTCAATGACCTCCACCTTCCATTCAGTGGTCTTTGATCTACAACATGACCACTAACCTCATATCTGGTAATCGACTCTTTGTCTTGGGATATGACTCCTTAAAAGAAATTCCCAGTGAGTTAGTATGATTTAGACAAGCTATCATAGCTGATTGAGAAGTTACGTCTTTCTGTAGAGAGCTACATGCGGCATTTCTTCCAAGGAACTTTTTACCCTACAGTTCATCTAAATATGTTATACATATCCCTTGTAGATATAACTGTACAAACGTATCAACTCTGAATTATAATTTGGCCTCTTGCTCTTTCCTTTTTCAATTTTATGGTGATTCATACTCAGCCAGTCACGTTAGATCTACCAATGGCAGAAACTAATATATTATGAGTGTTGAAAACTAAACTTGGAAGACAGAATTTGCTTCCCAGAGTTCTCCAACCTAATTTACATCAGAAAAATATCAAATCAGTTTTGGCCAGAATGGAGTGAAAAACACCTAACCTGAACTGATGTGTAATAAATGCCTCTCTGGAGCCTCAAGTTGTCTGTCACTAGAAATGAAATTGTGCGTGAGCAAACTCAAAAGTCAAGCCATGGTGGCAGCCTTCACTGCACCTGTGCCTTTAAGGCTGGCCTTCCTCCCAGTTCCCTGAGTGACTCCCTAAGACCTCTTTGGGCACTGCTTGCTCACCACCCCACTGAACCCTGCTGCTTGCCCCCAAGATTCTAGTCTTTCCTTTCTCAGACTCAAGCAAGTCACCTTTTCTCTATCACTGAGTTCGTATTTCACAGTTCTCTTACTCTTCTCATCTCAAGGCATTTTCCATTCCTCTGTCACATCCTAAGAGGCCCATTGAGAGCGTACTTACAACCCAAGAAGTGAGGTTAGAAGCAGTCACACAGGCTAGATGAAAGGCCACTGGGTGGAGAGTAGACACATGTGTCCTTGACCTAGACCTATGATGAATTCCTTTGGTAATGCTAAGCAAGTCCCCTTGCTAGTCCCTTAAAATAATCAAGATAAATGTTCTTTCAGAATCTCCTGCGTGCAAATAACATGTTAGCAGACAGAGAGTCGATCAGGTTTCAGAAATTCACACTCTATTTGAAGCCCACATGTTGCCTCTAGATCTGAGGAGCCCTCCAGCCTCAAATTTGCACATCCCACCTTTGAGCTCTAGACCTTTCTATTGCCAAATCCTAATGCCTCCATCCCTTCTTCTCTGAACGCTGATTCCTCCTGGTTCTTGTCAGCAGGTACTAATGCCTTACTTCTGCCTAATAACAAAGTTGCATTCAGTAGGGGCCTTTAGTTCACTTCAGTGCAGCCTGCATTTGAGGTCCTTAAAGGCCACAGTGTGACCCTGGCCAGTGAGAAAGAGATTCTGAGACTAGTTTGGTAACACAGCAGGTATCAACAAGTGTTGGGTGAGCTGAACTGAATTGCGTGGTGTGTCTTTTAGTACCTTCCAAGTCAGTCTTTGGCTATTCCACCATCCTGCTGCAGATGGAAAGATAAGATATAGAACAAAAAGCAGACTACGCCTAGACATCACCTCAGGAAGGCAACAAGCCCCTCCCTCTGATAGTGGAATCCGCGACAAGGGAAAGCATTATAACATGTATTCTGCACCTGCCACTTTCCAGAAAGTGCTAAGTGCTTTCCAGTGCTGATCGTGCTCAGCTTTCTAATAGGACAGACCATCCTGTGGATTCCAGTGATACCACTGATTCGCAGGTGAAGGTGAGGCTTTGACCTCTTATGTAGCAGTGGAGATCTCACAAAATCATCCGCTTCTCTACCTCCTCCCTGTGCTGCTTTAGTTTGTTTATCCATCCGTCTATTAAAGGGCATCTTGTTTCCTGCTTTGTGCTTATGAATGAAGCTGCCGTAGACATTCATTTGCAGGTTTTTGTGTGGACATGCAATTTTTTTTTTAACAACTTCATTGGAGTAT
This sequence comes from Lipotes vexillifer, assembly GCF_000442215.2. Classification (NCBI taxonomy): domain Eukaryota; kingdom Metazoa; phylum Chordata; class Mammalia; order Artiodactyla; family Lipotidae; genus Lipotes; species Lipotes vexillifer. The sequence continues at coordinate 4,712,642 of NW_006788200.1, forward strand.
AATTGCGTTACATCGTTGTGTTAGTTTCCGCTGTATAACAAAGTGAATCAACTATACGTATACATATATCTCCATATCCCGTCCCTCTTGCATCTCCCTCCCGCTCTCCCTATCCCATCCCTCTGGGTGGTCACAAAGCACAGAGCTGATCTCCCTGAGCTATTCAGCTGCTTCCCACTAGCTATCTGTTTTGCATTTGGTAGTGTATATATGTCAGTGCCACTCCATCATTTCGTCCCAGCTTACCATTCTCCCTCCCTGTGTCCTCAAGTCCATTCTCTACATCTGCGTCTTTATTCCTGGCCTGTCCCTAGGTTCTTCAGAACCATTTTTTTTTTAATCCATATATATATGTGTTAGCATACGGTATTCGTTTTTCTCTTTCTGACTTACTTCACTCTGTATGACAGACTCTAGGTCCATCAACCTCACTACAAGTAACTCAGTTCCATTTTTTTAATGGCTGAATAATATCCATTGTATATATGTGCCACATCTTCTTTATCCGTTCCTCTGTCAATGGACACTTAGGTTGCTTCCATATCCTGGCTATTGTAAATAGTGCTGCAATGAACATTGTGGTACATGACTCTTTTTGAGCTACAGTTTTCTCAGGGTATATGCCCAGTAGTGGGATTGCTGGGTCATATGGTAGTTCTATTTTTAGTTTTTTAAGAAACCTCCATACTGTTCTCCATAGTGACTGTATCAATTTACATTCCCACCAGCAGAGCAAGAGGTTCCCTTTTCTCCACACCCTCTCCAGCATTTATTGTTTGTAGATTTTTTGATGATGGCCCTTATGATCGGTGTGAGATGATACATGATTGTAGTTTTGATTTGCATTACTCTAATGATTAGTGATGTTGAGCATCCTTTCATGTGTTTGCTGGCAGTCTGTATATCTTCTCTGGAGAAATATCTATTTAGATCTTCTGCCCATTTTTTGATTGGGTTGTTTGTTTTTTTGTTATTGAGCTACATGAGCTGCTTGTATATTTTGGAGATTAATCCTTTGTCAGTTGCTTCATTTGCAAATATTTTCTCCCATTCTGAGGGTTGTCTTTTGGTCTTGTTTATGGTTTCCTTTGCTGTGCAAAAGATTTCAAGTTTCATTAGGTCCCACTTGCTTATTTTTGTTATTTCCATTTCTCTAGGAGGTGGGTCAAAAAGAATCTTGCTGTGATTTATGTCATAGAGTGTTCTGCCTATGTTTTCCTCTGATCGTTTTATAGTGTCTGGCCTTACATTTAGGTCTCTAATCCATTTTGAGTTTATTTTTGTGTATGGTGTTAAGGAGTGTTCTAATTTCATTCTTTTACATGCAGCTGTCCAGTTTTCCCAGCACCACTTATTGAAGAGACTGTCTTTTCTCCATTGTATATTCTTGCCTCCTTTATCAAAAATAAGGTGACCATACGTGCGTGGGTTTATCTCTGGGCTTTCTATCCTGTTCCATTGATGTATATTTCTGTTTTAATGCCAGTACCATACTATCTTCATTACTGTAGCTTTCTAGTATAGTCTGAAGTCAGGGAGCCTGATTCCTCCAGCTCCGTTTTTCTTTCTCAAGACTGCTTTGGCTCTTCGGGGTCTTTTGTGTTTCCATACAAATTGTGAAATTTTTTTGTTCTAGTTCTGTGAAAAATGCCATTGGTAGTTTGATAGGGATTGCATTGAATCTGTAGATTGGGTAGTATAGTCATTTTCACAATGACGATTTTTCCAATCCAAGAACATGGTACATCACTCTATCTGTTTGTTTCATCATTAACATCTTTCATCAGTGTCCTATAGTTTTCTGCATACAGGTCTTTTGTCTCCTTAGGTAGGTTTATTCCTAGGTATTTTGTTCTTTTTGTTGTAATGGTAAATGGGAGTGTTTCCTTAATTTCTCTTTCAGATTTTTCAACATTAGTGTACAGGAATGCAAGAGATTTCTGTGCATTAATTTTATATCCTACTACTTTACCAAATTCATGGATTAGCTCCGGTAGTTTTCTGGTGGCATCTTTAGGATTCTCTATGTATAGTGTCACGTCATCTGCAAACAGTGACAGTTTTACTTCTTCTTTTCCGATTTGGATTCCTTTTATTTCTTTTTCTTCTCTGATTTTTGTGACTAAAACTTCCAGAGTTACGTTGAGTAATAGTGGTGAGAGTGGGCAACCATGTCTTGTTCCTGATTTTAGTGGAAATGCTTTCAGTTCTTCACCATTGAGAATGATGTTGGCTGTGGGTTTGTGATATATGGCCTTTATTATGTTGAGGTAAGTTCCCACTATGCCTACTTTCTGGAGGTTTTTTATCATAAACGGGTATTGAATTTTGTTGAAAGCTTTTTCTGCATCTATTGAGATGATCATATGGTTTTTATCCTTCAGCTTGTTAATATGGTGTGTCACATTGATAGATTTGCGTATATTGAAGAATCCTTGCATTCCTGGGATAAACCCCACTTGATCATGGTGTATGATCCTTTTAATGTGCTGTTGGTTACTGTTTGCTTGTATTTTGTTAAGGATTTTTGCATCCATTTTCATCAGAGATATTAGTGTGTAGTTTTCTTTCTTTGTGACATCTTTGTCTGGTTTTGGTATCAGGGTGATGGTGGCCTCGTAAAATGAGTTTGGGAGTGTTCCTCCCTCTGCGATATTTTGGAAGAGTTTGAGAAGGATAGGTGTTAGCTCTTCTCTAAATGTTTGATAGAATTTGCCTCTGTGAAGCCATCTGGTCCTGGGCTTTTGTTTGTTGGAAGATTTTTAATCACCATTTCAATTTCAATGCTTGTGACTGGTCTGTTTATATTTTCTATTTTTTCCTGGTTCAGTCTTGGAAGGTCATGCTTTTCTAAGAATGTGTCCATTTCTTCCAGGTTGTCCATTTTATCGGCATATAGTGCTTGTAGTACTCTCTCTTGATCCTTTGTGTTTCTGCAGTGTCAGTTGTTACTTCTCCTTTTTCATTTCTAAGTGCATTGATTTGAGTGTTCTCCCTTGTTTTCTTGATGAGTCTGGCTAATGGTTTATCAATTTTGTTTATCTTCTCAAAGAACCAGCTTATAGTTTTATTGCCCTTTGCTATTGTTTCCCTCATTTTCTTTTTATTTATTTCTGATCTGATCTTTATGATTTCTTTCCTTCTGCTAACTTTGGGGATTTTTGTTCTTCTTTCTCTAATTGCTTTAGGTATAAGGTTAAGTTGTTTATTTGAGATGTTTCTTGTTTCTTGAGATAGGATTGCATTGCTATAAACTTCCCTCTAGAACTGCTTTTGCTGCATCCCATAGTTTTTGGATCGTCGAGTTTTCATTGTCATTTGTTTCTAGGTATTTTTTGATTTCCTCTTTGAAATCTTCAGTGATCTCTTGGTTATTTAGTAGTATATTGTATAGCCTCCATGTGTTTGTATTTTTTACAGTTCTTTTCCTGTAATTGGTATCTAGTCTCATAGCATTGTGGTCGGAAAAGATACTTGACACGATTTCAATTTTCTTAAATTTACCAAGGCTTGATTTGTGACCCAAGGTATGATCTATCCTGGAGAATGTTCCATGAGCACTTGAGAAGAAAGTGTATTCTGTTGCTTTTGGATGGAATGTGCTATAAATATCTATTAAGTCCATTTTGTTTAATGTGTCATTTAAAGCTTGTGTTTTCTTACTTATTTTCATTTATGTTGATTTGTCCATTGGTGAAAGTGGGGTGTTAAAGTCCCTTACTATTATTGTGTAACCGTCAATTTCCCCTTTATGGCTGTTAACATTTGTCTTATGTATTGAGGTGCTCCTATGTTGGGTGCATAAATATTTACAATTGTTATATCTTCTTCTTGGATTGATGTAGTGTCCTTCTTTGTCTCTTGTAATAGTCTTTATTTTGAAGTCTATTTTGTCTGATATAAGAATTGCTACTCTAGCTTTCTTTTGATTTCCATTTGCATGGAATATATTTTTCCCTCCCCTCACTTTCAGTCTGTATGTGTCCCTAGGTCTCAAGTGGGTCTCTTGTAGACAGCATATATGGGTCCTCTTTTTATATCCATTCAGCCAGTCTATGTCTTTTGGTTGGGACATTTAATCCATTTGCTTTTAAGGTAATTTTCTATATGTATGTTCCTATTACCATTTTCTTAATTCTTTTGGGTTTGTTATTATAGGTCTTTTCCTTCTCTTGTGTTTCCTGCCTAGAGAAGTTCCTTTAGCATTTGTTGCAAAGCCGGTTTGGTGGTGCTGAATTCTCTTAGCTTTTGCTTGTCTGTAAAGGTTTTAATTTCTGCATCAAATCTGAATGAGATCCTTGCTGGGTAGAGTAATCTTGCTTGTAGGTTTTTCCCTTTCATCACTTTAAATATGTCCTGCCAGTCCCTTCTGGCTTGCAGAGTTTATGCTGGAAGATCCGGCTGTTAACCTATGGGCATTCCCTTGTATGTTATTTGTTGCTTTTCCCTTGCTGCTTTTAATATGTTTTCTTTGTATTTAATTTTTGATAGTTTCATTAATATGTGTCTTAAGGTGTTTCTCTTTGGACTTATCCTGTATGGGACTCTCTATGCTTCCTGCATTTAATTGACTATTTCCTTTCCCATATTAGGGAAGTTTTCAACTGTAATCTCTTCAAGTATTTTCTCAGTCCCTTTCTTTTTCTCTTCTTCTTCTGGGACCCTTGTAATTTGAATGTTGGTGCCTTTAATGTTGTCCCAGAGGTCTCTGAGACTGTTCTCAATTCTTTTCATTCTTTTTTCTTTATTCTGCTCTGCAGTAGTTATTTCCACTATTTTATCTTCCAGGTAACTTCTCTGTTCTTCTGCCTCAGTTATTCTGCTGTTGATTCCTTCTCGAGAATTTTTAATTTCATTTATTGTGTTGTTCATCATTGTTTGTTTGCTCTTTAGTTCTTCTAGTTCCTTGTTAAACATTTCTTGTATTTTCTCCATTTTATTTCCAAGATTTTGGATCATCTTTACTCTCATTTCTCTGAATTCTTTTTCAGGTAGGCTGCCTATTTCCTCTTCATTTGTTTCGTCTGGTGGGTTTTTACCTTACTCCTTCATCTGCTGTGTATTTCTCTGTCTTCTCATTTTGCTTAACTTACTGTGTTTGGGGTCTCTTTTTTGCAGGCTGCGGGTTTGTAGTTTCTGTTGTTTTGGATGTCTGCCCCCAGTGGTTATGTTTGTTTCAGTGGGTTGTGTAGGCTTCCTGGTGGAGGGGACTGGTGCCTGTGTTCTGGTGGATGAGGCTGGACCTTGTCTTTCTTATGGGCAAGACTGAATCCGGTGGTGTGTTTTGAGGTGTCTGTGAACTTATTATGATTTTAGGCAGCCTCTCTGCTAATGGATGGGGTTGTGTTCCTGTCTTACTAGTTGTTTGGCATGGGGTGTCTGGCACTGGAGCTTGCTGGTCGTTGAGTGGAGCTCGGTCTTAGCGTTGAGACAGAGATCTCTGGGGGAGCTCTCACCGCTTGATATTATGTGGGGCCGGGAGGTCTCTGGTGGTCCATGTCCTGAACTCGGCCGTCCCACCTCTGAGGCTCAGGCCTAACACCTGGCCAGAGCTCCAATACCCTGTCAGCCACACGGCTCAGAAGAAAAGGGAGAAAAAAGAAAGAAAGAAAGAAAATAATAAAATAAAATAAAGTTATTAAAATTAAAAATTAAAACATATATTTTTAAAATAAAAAATTTTAAAAGTACTAAAAAAAAAAGTCGAGAGCAACCAAACCAGTAAACAAATCCACCAATGATAACAAGTGCTAAAAACTAAACTAAGATAAACATGTAAATCAGAAACTAGTCAGTCGCATATAGCAAATCCCATATCTACAGTTGTTCCCAAAGTCCACCTCCTCAATTTTGGGATGATTCATTGTCTCTTCAGGTATTCCACAGATGCAGGGTACATCAAGTTCATTGTGGAAATTTAATCCACTACTTCTGAGGTACAGGGAGAAAATTTCCTTTCTCTTCTTTGTTCACACAGCTCTTGGGGTTCAGCTTTGGTTTTGGCCCCACCTCTGCATGTAGGTTGCCTGAGGGCGTCTGTTCCTCACCCAGGCAGGAAGGGGTTAAAGGAGAAGCTGATTAGGGCGCGCTCGCTCACTCAGGCCGTGGAGAGGGATGGGTACGGAATGCAGGGCGAGCCTGCCGTAGCAGAGGCCAGCATGACGTTGCGACAGCCTGAGGCGTGCCATGCGTTCTCCCAGGGAAGTTGTCCCTGGATCATGGGACCCTGGCAGTGGTGTGCTGCACAGGCTCCCGGGAGGTGAGGTGTGTATAGTAACCTGTGCTTGCACATAGGCTTATTGGTAGCCACAGCAGCAGCATTAGCATTTCATGCCTGTCTCTGGTGGTCCACGCTGATAGCCAGGGCTCGTGCCCCTCTCTGAAGCTCGTTTAGGCGGTGCTCTGAATCTCTTCTCCTCGCGCACCCCGAAACAATGGTCTGTTGCCTCTTAGGCAGTTCCAGACTTTTGCCTGGACTCCCTCCCAGCTAGCTGTGGCGCACTAGCCCCCTTCAGGCTGTGTTCATGCAGCCAACACCAGTCCTCTCCCTGGGATCTGACCTCTGAAGCTCGAGCCTCAGCTCCCAGCCCCCACCTGCCCCGGTTGGTGAGCAGACAAGCCTCTCGGGCTGGTGAGCGCCGGTCGGCGCCGATCCTCTGTGCGGGAATCTCTCCGCTTTGCCCTCCGCACCCCCGTTGCTGCGCTCTCCTCCGCGGCTCCAAAGCTTCCCCCGCAACCCCCCATCTCCGCCAGTGAAGGGGCTTCCTAGCGTGTGGAGACCTTTCCTCCTTCACGGCTCCCTCCCACTGGTGCGGGTCCCGTCCCTATTCTTTTGTCTCTGTTTTTTCTTTTTTCTTTTGTCCTACCCAGGTACGTGGCGAGTTTCTTGCCTTTTGGGAAGTCTGAGGTCTTCTGCCAGCGTTCAGTAGGTGTTCTGTAGGAGTTGTTCCACATGTAGATGTACTTCTGATGTATTTGTGGAGAGGAAGGTGATCTCGATGTCTTACCCCTCCGCCATCTTGAAGGTCCTCCTCCTGTGGACATGCATGTTGAACTCAGTTGGGTAAGTACCTAGGAACATGATGATTGCTGATTCTTATGTTTAGTTTTGTAAGAAGCTGACAAAGTGCCTTCCCAAGTGGCTGTACCATTTGTATTCCCACCAACACTGAATGCATTCCTGTTGCTCCTGACCAGCATTTGGTGCTGTCAGTTTTTTGGATTTTAGCCATTCTATTAGGTGTGTAGTGATACTTCATTATTGTTTTCATTTGCAATTCCTTTGTGACATATGGTGTTGAGCATCTTTTCTTATGCCTATTTTTTAAATTGAAGTATAGTTGAGTTACAGTGTTGTGTTAGTTTCAGGTGTACAGTAACGTAATTCAGTTTTATATATATATTTTTTTTCAGGCTTTTTTCCATTATAGGTTATTACAAGATATTGAATATAGTTCCCTGGCTATACAGTAGGTCCTTGTTGTTTATCTACTTTATATACAGTAGCGTGTATCTGTTAATCCATACTCCTAATTTACCCCTCTCCCTGCTTCCATTTGGTATCCATAAGTTTGTTTTCTGTGTCTGTGAGTCTGTTTCTGTTTTGTAAATAAGTTCATTTGTATCATATTTTTTAGATTCCACATATAAGTGATATCATAGATATTTTTAATCTGTCTCACTTACTTCACTTAGTATGATAATCTCTAGGTCCACCACATTGCTGCAAATGGCATATCATTTTTTATGGCTGAGTAATATTCCATATATGTATGTATGTGTGTGTGTGTGTGTGTGTGTACACACACACACACACACACACACACACACACACACACACACACCACATCTTCTTTATCCACTCATCTGTTGATGGACACTTAGGTTATTTCCATGTCTTGGCTATTGTAAATAGCGCTGCTATGAACATTGCGGTGCATGTATCTTTTTCAATTAGAGTTTTTGCCTTTTCTGGATACAAGCCCAGGAGTGGGATTGCTGGACCATATGGTAGCTCTATTTTTATTTTTTTAAGGAACTTCCATATTGTTCTCCATAGTGGCTGCTCCGATTTACATTCCCACCAACAGTGAAGGAGGGTTCCCTTTTCTCCACACCCTCTCCAGCATTTGTCATTTATAGAATTTTTGATGACGGCCATTCTGACTGGGGTGAGGTGATACCTTGTTGCAGTTTTGATTTGCATTTCTCTGATAATTAGTGATGTTGAGCATCATTTCATGTGCCTGTTGGCCACCTGTAAGTCTTCTTTGGAGAGGTGCCTATTTAAGTCTTCTGCCCATTTTTTTAATGGGGTTTTGTATATTTTGGAAATTAAGCCCTGGTCTGTTGCATCATTTGCAAGCATTTTCTCCCATTCCATAGGTTGTCTTTTTCTTTTGTTTATGGTTTCCTTTTCTGTGCAAAAGCTTTTAAGTTTGATTAGATTCCATTTGTTTATTTTTGCTTTTATCTCTATTGCCTTGGGAGACTCACCTAAGAAAACATTGCTACAATTTATGTCAGAGAATGTTTTGCTTATGTTCTCTTCTCGGAGTTTTATGGTGTGATGTCTTATATTTAAGTCTTTAAGCCAGTTTGAATTTATTTTTGTGTATGGTATGAGGGTGTGTTCTAACTTCATTGACTTACAAGAGGCTGTCCAGCTTTCCCAGCACCACTTGCTGAAGAGACTGTCTTTTTCCCATTTTATATTCTTGCCTCCTTTGTTGAAGATTAATTGACTTTAGGTGTGTGGGTTTATTTTGGGGCTCTCTATTCTGTTCCATTTATGTGTTCTGATTTATGTGTCCATTTTTCTGCCAATACCATGGTGTTTTGATTACTGTAGCTTTGTAATATTATCTGAAGTCTGAAGGGTTATGCCTCCAGCTTTGTTCTGTTTCCTCAGGATTGCTTTGGCAATTCTGGGTCTGTTTTGATTCCATATAAATTTTAGGATTATTTGTTCTAGTTCTGTGAAAAATATCATGGGTTTCCTATGCCTATTTGCATCTTCTTTGTTAAGGTGTCTGTTCAGATATTTTGTTTGTTTTTCCATTGGATTATTTGTGTTCATAATGTTGAGTTTTAAGAGTTTTTTGTATATTTTGGACTCAAGTCCTTTATCAGAAGTGTTTTGCAAATATTTTCTCTCAGTCATTGGGTCCTCTATATGATTATTGCATGATTCTAACTAAATAACATTATGGAAACGTTCAAACTACAGAGATGGAAAACAGATCAGTGGTTACCAGGAGTTGGAGGAAGGCAGATGGATGAATAGTTTATGCACAGGGCCTTTTTAGTGTGGTAAAACTATTCTGTAGGATATTTGTGATGGTTAATTTTATGTATCAACTTGACTAGGCTATGGGATGCCCAGATATTTGGCCAAATATTATTCTGTGTGTGTCTGTGAAGATGCTTTGGATGGGATGAACAATTGAGTTGGGTAGACTGAGTAAAGTAGATGCCTTCCCTTATATGGGTGGGCCTCTTCCAATCAGTTGAAGGCCTGAGAATAACAAAAAGGCCAATCCTCCCTTGAGTAAGAGGGAATTTGCTCCTGTCTGACTGCCTTGAACTAGGACATCAGTTTTTTCCTGTCTTTAGACTGAAACTGAAACAGCAGCTCTTGAGTCTTGACCCTGGAGGCCTTTGGACTCAAACTGGAACAATACAATCAACTTTTCTGAATCTCAGCCTTGCTGGCTGAAGATCTTGGGATTTGTCGGCCTCCATAATTGCATGAGCCAACTTCTTATTTTAAGTATGTATGTATATGTAAAATAACATTTTAATTAGGTAATATTTAATATCAATAATATAAATTAAAATATGTTTTATTGGTCCTGTTGAACCTATACCTATATATCTCTTACTGGTTCTGTTGAACCCTGAGTCTTACAGTACTATAATGGTGGGTACATGCTATCATGCATATAGAACTGTACAACACAAAGACTGAATCATGATATAAACTAGTTCATAGTATAAAGTATTTCATAATAATGTGTCAGTATGTGTTAATTACTTATAACAAATGCATCACATTCATCCAAGATGTTAATAGGGAAACTGTGTGTAAGGGAGAGGGCGGATATGGGAACTCTATACTATCTGCTCAATTTTTTTATGAATCTAAAACTGTTCTAAAACGTAAAGCCCATTAATTAAAAGAAAGGAGAGTATGCAGATCTTGGTGGTATTTGAGGGAAGTAAGACTGACGTGCAGTGGATTTATGGTTGCTGCTGTGAGATGCCAGAAGCAAACTGATAGTTAATTCAGAGAGTAAGAATGTTTAAGTAGAGGTGGCCAGGTGCAGTGCAGTGCTTCCCAGGAATTTCCAGATGAATTGGTTGGTGATGGTGGAGCTGGTAGTGGAAGCTGTGAGTTTACTATTACATGTGGGTTTGGCATCTGAACCAATTTCAAGTAAAAGTTAAAGGATTAGGTGACTTAAATGGTATTGTGTAACCCCTCAGTCTATCTGCAAGTTTGGAAATGACAGGTAGGTACCCCATCACCAAAAAGAAAAGTAGATTAAGCACACTGAATTCAGATGGTGGTGCAAAATATTTCTTGACTTTCCCCCTGATTCACTTGCAGTATAAATAAAGTCTGCCTTGGAGGGCTGTCCAGGGAATTCCTTTCTCCCTGTGTTCTCCAGTCACCCTGCCCTTGAGTCTTTCTGTCTTTATATCCTGTCGAGCCAAGGCTTAGTTCTCTCCTCAGGACCTTCATCTTCATCCAGGAGGAGGGCTGCAAATGCTCCGTGGTCACTCTGAGCCTCCTCTTGGCCATCTACATTGGGTCTTTAGATGCTGCAGTATGGATGCCTCTTGAGACTTGGGATACTTTCAGCAAAGCCTCAGTCTCTCTACACTGTCGTATCACAGATACCCTCTTCACTAGGGAGGAGAAGGGGAGGGAAGGAAGACATGAGGATGAAAGGAAACCCTGTCTTGCCGCATTAGGTAATATTATTACTATCATTATAATTGGTATTGCTGGCACCTAGAACTGCCTGCTGCTTGACTGCTTTTCTGTCTCTGCTCCAGACCCTGGATATCCCAACACTAAACCCTTTTTTCCTTTGAAGTAGCATGAGTGAGCCTCTGGCCAGGACATCAGCCGTTCTCCAAACCCCCCGATCTTCACACTGTGGGGCAGGGGCTGCTTATGCTGCAGGAGATGAGAAAGAAGCACCATCCAGGTGCAGTTGTGTCCACAGGAGGCAAAAATAATGGAGAGTTTGATACCCAACATGTCCGATGTCGTCTTTTAATGAGAAATACATGAGGAAGAAGGCAGCTTTGACAGGGAAGGGAAGGACGTGGCTGATGGCATGTGGTGTAATTATCAGGAGCATGTGCAGAACTGACTCAGCAGCTCTGACTGCTGCTGGATCTCTCATCTCCCCCTGCTCCTGCCGTTTCTGCTCCATTCCCAGGCTGAAGGTTAGCCCCCTTCATGAGCAGAGGTCTGGCCAAAAGGCTGGGGCCAGCCCGCCCTTCCAGCATCCCATTTAGACACACCAACCTTGCACATCAAAGGAGGATGAGCAATTTCACTTTCTGCCCTGAAGGCCAAAATAAACAGACGTTGTAATGCTAGCCCTTAGGGAGAGAGGGCAGAATCAGGAGCCTTTTAATGCAATTCCTCCATATCAACATTTCAGATCCAGAGGGTCGGACGCCTTTGTTCATAAAAGGTCACAAGAAGAGCATGTTGACTCCAGTAAGCAGTCTCCTGGGTCAGACCATTCCGGAAGGGTCTGTCTTTGGAGCCATACCACACAATGACAAGAAACACAGAAAGGGCATAGAGTTCTCACAGCTCAAAATTCTTTGTCTAATTATCCAGTGCCCACTGTGCTCCGCCAGAATGGGTTCTGAGCTCTGGTCCTGTTTCTGTCTCATACCTGGTAGGTGAGTCCGCTCTCTGGGGCCTCAGATTCCTCATTCTGCAAAGTGTGAGGATGGACTGCACCAGAACAGCCACCTACAACTCTGGGTCCACTTTGGAAGAACCTGGCAAGCTTTTTTTTTTTTTTTTTTTTTTTTTTTTTTTTTTTTTTTTTTTAATTGGAGTATAGTTGATTTACAATGTTGTGCTGGTTTCAGGTGTACAGCAAAGTGAATCTGTTATACATATACATATATCCACTCTTTTTTAGATTCTTTTCCCATTTAGGCCCCCTCAGAATATTGAGTAGAGTTCCCTATGCTATACAGTAAGTCCTTGTTAGTTAATCTATTTTATATATAGTTGTGTATATATGTCAATCCCAGTCTTCCAATTATTCTTCCCCCCACTCACCCCCGGTAACCATAAGTTTATTTTCTACATCTGTAACTCTGTTTCTGTTTTGTAGACAAGTTCATCTGTACCCCCTTTTTTTTAGATTCCACGTATAAGCGATATCATATATTTGTCTTTCTCTCTCTGACTTACTTCACTCAGTATGACAATCTCTAGGTCCATCCATGTTGCTGCATATGGCATTATTTCATTCTTTTTTATGGCTGAGTAATATTCCATTGTATATATGTACCTCATCTTCTTTATCCATTCCTCTCTTGATGGACATTTAGGTTGCTTCCATGTCCTGGCTATTGTAAATAGTGCTGCAATGAACATTGGGGTGCATGTATCTTTTCTAATTATGGTTTTCTCCAGATATATGAGTGGGATTTTTATTTTTGACTTAATGAACGCAGATTCCTGGGTCCAATGCCAGGCTTGCTATGTAAAGATGTCTAGGGCTGTGGCCTAGACCCTTGCATATTTAATAAACTTCTCTGGAGATGCTGAGGCAGCCAGCTGGGTACTCAGAAAAAAACATGCTTGGTGTGGCCACTGAACTAAATGATCCTTAAGGACTCTTTCTCAGATGATTTTTTTTTTTTTTTTTGCGGTACGCGGGCCTCTCACCGCCATGGCCTCTCCTGTTGTGGAGCACAGGCTCCAGACGCGCGGGCCCAGCCGCTCCGCGGCATGTGGGATCCTCCCGGACCGGGGCACGAACCCGCGTCCCCTGCATCGGCAGGCGGACTCCCAACCACTGCGCCACCAGGGAAGCCCTCAGATGATTATTTTTAAAATATTTAACTATATTTTAATAACATAAAATACAGGCATTTTTCAGAAAAGTGGAGAAAATAGAATTTTTCAATGATAATCATTCTACCAGGCAGAGATCTCTATGTCATTATTTGTCCTTATACAGAGTTTCCTGGGTTTTTCACTTTTGTTGGTTTGCATAATTATAACCACACTACAGATACATATCTGCATCTTGCTTTTTCTTTTAACATTACCTTATAAACATTTTCCCATGTTTTATCTGTGTTTTGTAACTAACATTTTAAAAAGTAAATGACATAATCTGAGAGTATGGTCCCTGGCTTACTTTCTCACTCCCTTCTACTGGGAATTTTCAGCTCCATGAATTTGAATCACTTGCTCTGTTGCAGAGCTCCTCCTCTGAGGGATATGAGAGCACTGGGTGGGCTGTCTACCCTCCTTCCCTGGCTTGGCAGAAACCTGACAACCCATGTTCTGCCCACAAAGTGCCCTACTTTGGCATTTGTGCCAGATGAGGACCAATTCACTGAGTCAGATGCTGCTAAGTGAAACCAGCATGGATGCCTCTCCATTGCTCTGTGACTCCTCTCCTGAGAATCCTGTATCATTGCTGCTGATGGAACAAATTAATGGAGAAACTGATGGATCTGACCCAGAAAACATCACCTGATCACTCCCAGTCAGTTTTCATTTGCTATGGTTTGTTTGAGCACTTAAGGGCTGCAGTGAACTTCAGTCTTAATTGGTGAAATCTCAGGTTTGGGAAGCTCATTCATCGACCCAATCATGAGCCCCCTCAGACTAAGTAACAAGCAGAAAACTCAGGGCTAGGCTTTGGGCAGAGGGGATGCTTAATATCTGGTGGCTCAGGGCATCACTACTCTCAGTAAGCTTCTCTTCATAGACGCCAGAAGCCAGAGAATCCAGCTACACCACACGTTATTCAAGCAGGAAGCTGAGACTTTTCTGGGGAAGGGACCTATTTAGGGTCTCACAGTGAGTACCTGGCAGAGCCTGTAACCAGGATTGGCTGCCTGCCCTTGACACCAGGCTGAGGTGCTGATACAAGGTGCCTGCTCCTCCTTCAGGATGTCCCAAGAACTCAGGTTGGCTTTGTCACTCCACCATATTCCCCAACCAACTACTTTGCCTCGAGCCCATGTCAGTATAATGTCCTTATGGTCCTTGCCTTCCCTTCTCTTCCCTTCCTTTCTTTGCTTCTTCCCTCCCTCCCTCCCTTCCTCTTTTCCTTCCACAAAGTTTTTTGAACGTTAAGCAAATGTCAAGTACTGTACTGGAGATTCTGTAGGTTCACCAACTATTGGGAGTGACAGACTGGTTCACCTGTATGGCACTTTCACCCCCAGTGTGATAAATACTGTGATGGGGCTGTGGAAGCCTTGGGAAGGGCACCGATCCCAGACTTTAGAGGGGAGGGGCTTCCTGGAGCAGGTGACCTCTAAGTCAAATCCTGAAGACTGAGTGGGAATGAGCAGAGAGAAGTGTGAGGATAATCATTCACTCTTGGGGCTATGTGTAAGAAAGCACATGACCCACGTGAGGGACTGCAAGTCATTCTGCATTTAGGGCCCACAGGGTTTGGAGTGATGGAACATGACCTTCTGTGTGAGTGGTGTGCCATATGCCACTGGTGGAGCCTTGTAAGCAGTAGGTTTCCACTCCAACGAGGGAGAGCTATGGCTCTGTGTGCTTGGGGAAGCGGAGGGGTCTACCTGAGTCCTGAAAGGGAAGGAAGTCTCCTTTGGTTGAATAACACTGAAGCCTTCTGTAAAGTGCAGAGGTGACCAGGAAGAGGCTATCGTATTCAGCAGTTCTCACTGGCTGACCTTGCCGCTCTTTCT
>NW_006788200.1:4727610-4732361 GCF_000442215.2 Lipotes vexillifer
CCCAGCCAGGGAAGTGATAGAACCCAGGAGTGATGGGCTTTGTGGGGAAGAATCAGATATTTCTGGAGGGGAACTTGCCCAGGTGGGACACCACTGTGAAGGTCCCCGGGCAGCTGGGCAGGGAGTCAGCGCGAGCAGAAGACGCCCGCAGCAAGGACTGACTGAGAAAGAGAGCTGAGAGGACCAGCTTTGCCTTGTCCTGTATCAGCTCTATCCTGAAAGCTGATAGCATCCTTAACTCTGGGCTCAGAGCATCTAGTTTGTTTAAAAGCCAGTGCCATGGGTTTTCTTTCTCATAGCATCTAATTTATTAAAACTCAAGCACCATGGACAAGTCTTTGTTTGTTTGTTTGTTTTATCATGACAAATGGTGGTCTAAGCCTTTTATAGGAGTAATATTGAGGAGTTTGGATTTCAGTCTTTATAAAATCATCTTCACTTGAGGCATGGGCTAATTCTGGATGATCTCAGCTCTCACTGCCCTCCAAAAATCAGATCGCTGGACATTATCTATTAGTTTTTGCTTTTAAATCTACACTTGTTACTAAGCATCTCATAGAGTCATTTCATAGGCATGCAGTCCAGCTGGTGTCTGTTCTCAGTATAACTTGGGAACAGTTAAGAGACAGGCAGCCCAGAATAAACAGGATGAAGAGAAGAGACCTGCAGTTACTAAGTGGCTCTTTCACGACTTTTATTTAATCTTCCCCACAAGTCTGGGAGATAGGTTTATGTATCCAATTTTCTGGTAGGGAAACTGACATTCAAAAGGGGCTGATGTAGCCTGAGGAGCTGGGGTGAGCAGAAAGCTAAGATGAACCCACTGAACCTTGCCCTTGTATAAAATAATTCCTTTCCCTTGAATGTAGACAGAACCTGTGGATGTGATGGGTCAGAACTGTCCTAATTAGGTTATGTTATATGGCAAAAGGACTGTGCATATGTAATTAAGACTACTTATCAGCTGACTTTGAGTTAATCAGAAGGGAAAGCATGCGGGGTGGGGGGGCCTGACAAATCACATGACCCTTTAAATCTGTGTGGAGAGCTCAGAGACAGAGAAAGTCAGAGATTGGAAGAACGAGAGAGGCTAGACATGAAGGACACTCTCCGTTGCTGGCTGTGAAGTTGGAGAAGGCCATGTGAGAAGGAACACAGGTAGCCTTAGGGGTTGACACATTCCCAGCTGACAGCCAACAATAGAATGGGGCCTCCATCCTACAACCTCAAGGAACTGAATTCTGCCAACAACCACTTGCGCTTGAAAGCCCTGAGCCCCAGAAAAGAACTCAACTCAGCTGACGCCTGGACTGCCACCTTGTGAAGCTTTGAGGAGAGAACCCAGCTCAGCTGTGTCTGGACTCCTGGCCTACAGAAGCCAGGAGATAATAAACAGCTGTTGTTTAAAACCACCTAGCTTGTGTTAATTGGTTGCACAGCCACAGAAAACCAATAGAGAAGGTGATGGACCAGAATTTAAAGCCAAGGGTGTTAGGACTAAGGCCGGGCTTGTCCCACTGCAGCAGCTACCTCCTCTGCCCTCTACTCCATCGGGGGGAGAAAGTGAGAAGGGCTTATTGGGCAATTAAACTCTACAAGTGTTCACTGAGAGGCTTTAGGTGCATAGCCCTGGATTAGGCAGTGGGTTTATAAGGTGATTAAGACTTAACAGCATCCCTCAAGGGGCTCGCTGTGTAGCGTGAAAGACAAACAAGAGGCAGATGGTGGAAGCAATGCACTGTGAGAGTTGGACTCAGAGAAGGCTCCAAAGGAAAGGACGCTTTGAGCTTGGACTTGAAGACTGTGTTGGAGGCCACAGCAGACAAAGTGGGAAGTGCGTATGTGAAACATGTCAAAGCCAACTGCACACCGAGTGAAACAAAGCAGAAAGGTGAGGTTATCACGAGGGTTTCAACCCACAAGCCAGGAAACTCAAGGCTGCAAGAGGCAATGAGTTCTGGATTGTTCACAGACTAAGGGATTTTCAAGGGGTAAATGCCAAAGTTTTTGCTTTTTCAGCTGATTGGTCACCTGGTGGTCTTCCTTATTTGCATCAGGTAGCTGAGTCAGGGGAACAAGGAAGTCCAGAGATGGTGTGAACAGACTTGGCGTTTGGGGATTGGCTGGCATCCTCTGCTGATCTCTGAGAAGAGCTGTAAATTCCTACAACTTATGTTAGGTAAGGTTAAGTTTCATTTTCTTAATGTGCCTGTGTTGGTCTACTGCATTTTGTCCCTGACATAGTGACTCCATTTTAGTTTGGTTCTACAAAGGGTGACAAGATGGGCAAAAGCAGAGACAGGACACACAATCTATATAAATTCTAATAAGCAGTCCATGGTATCTGGACCGTCAGGTGCGTGCAGGGCAGGTGGGAGCTGTACCTGGAAGTGTGGGTTAGACCAGAGAGGGGCCTTTCATCCTGTGATACAGCGTTCTGGCCATTTCCTCTAGGCGGTTAGAATAATTTCTCTGCCAGCCCTGCCTGCCCAGAGATCTCATAAAAATCAAAAGGCCATTTACTAGATGACATTCTAGACTGCCTTAATATGCATTAAATATCAAAATCTATGACCTCAAATGGCTGCCATTTCTTTGGTCAACTCCTTTTCACTTAATTTAATCTGGGATTCATTCCACAAACATATCCTGTGCAGCAACTCTTGCTGGACACTGTGTGGGCCCCGGGGGCACAGCAGGGAACCACAGGAGGCCCTCCCCTCAGGGAGCTGCACTGACCAAAGCCTGTGGCAGGGGTGAGGGAGGAGTGACAAGGATTAAGAAAATGTGTCCAGAAGGAGAAGGGAATTTGACTCCTGGGAAGTGAGGGAAGGAAGAAGCCAGAAAGCATCAAAAGCTTCATTTTCCAAAACACTCTGGAGTTCTCTATGCTCCGAGAACCTGTTGCTTCTGAGGAATAGCTGTCAAGCTTCAGCTGGAAAGTTTATACAGGTTACCAGAACCATTTCAGAGCTGGCGAGTGCGTCAGGCTCATTGGATGCTCAGGGCTGAATTACCATGAATTCTTTGCCTTAATTGCATAATGGCTTCTTTTCTTTGTTAAAATTTGACATAATGATATCATAGGCAACAAAATATTTCAAGGGGCATTTTGGAAAGGATTATGTTTGTTTTTCTTTTTCTACAGCAGATTTCTCTTTCCTAGTCTCAAGTTTAAAGTTTTTTAGTCTGTTGTAAAAGGAGTAAAAAATTGGGGTAGGTGGATAGAATTGTTTTGTGTCCTGACTGTAGTGGTGGTGGTTTCATGAGTGTCTTAGCTCAGGCTGCCATAACAAAATACCATGGATTGGGCAGCTTAAACAACAGAAATTTACTTTCTCACAGTTCTGGAGGCTGGAAGTCTGAGATCAGGGTGCCAGTACGGTCAGGTTCTGGTGTGTGCTCTCTTCTTGGTTTGTAGATGGTCACCTTCCCACTGTGTGCTTGCATGTCAGAGAGAGAGACAGGAAGAGAGACAGAGAGGCAGAGACAAAGAGAGTGACAGATGGAGGCAGAGACACAGACCAAGACAGAAAGACAGAGACAGAGAGACAGAGACATACAGAGAGAGACAGAGACACACAGAGAGAGACAGAGAGAGACAGCTAGAGAGAAAGAGAGGGACTGAGACAGAGAGATGCAGGGGGGGGGAGAGAGAGAGAGAGAGAGAGAGAGACAAGTAGAGCAAATAAAGAGACAAATAGAGACAGAGACAGAGAGATACAAAGAGAGAGAGACAGAGAGAGAGATGAAGAGAGAAAGACAGAAGGAAAAAGAGAGAGTGCCCTGCTGTCTCTTTCTTTTCTTATGAGGGGAATAATCTTATTGTGTCAGGTATTTCATTTAACCTTAATTATCTCCTTGTAGGCCTCATCTCCAAATACAGTCACATTGAGGGGTTAGGGCTTCAACATATGAATTTTGGGTGGACACAATTCAGCCCATAGCAGTCGCTGTATAAATCTGTCAAAACTCATCAATTTCTATGCTTTAATTAAGTACAGTTTATTGTAGATAAACTAAAGCTCCATAAAGTTGTTTTAAAATGTATATATAGAAGAAGCTGGAAACAACCGGAACGTGGCCTTTTAGATTTAATACAGACCGTAAATGTCAAGTTAGTCCTTGCTCTAGGATTGAATGACTAAGTCGCTTGCTATTCAGGAGAACTGGAGCAGGAGCCCCCCACTTCCCCAAACCACCATCCCCTTGGCTTACACCTGCCCCTCTGTGACAGAGGACAGGACTGGATGCTGCCTTTGGGCCCACTGAGCACAAGCTGGTTCCTCCTCTTCCTCAGGCAGCATTGGGCACTGGTAACCCCCTGCACCTCACTTGGATTGGGGGCTCTCAGAACCCAGATGAAAGACCAACCTGCCCCTGCTTTTGAGGAGCAGGTCCATTTTCCACCCATCTTTGAGCATAAGGTATTTCCAAAGGGCCCTGGAAGAGCTGTGCAGTGGATGAAGGGTCTCAACCAGTGCTGTCCCCACTACACCAGGACACCCACCAAGGTTGGTCCCTTCTAGAGGGCGTCATGCTCCAGCATTTTCTGCCCTTTCTGGGGATCCCCTCATGACACATGCTCTCTGTCTCAGGATCTGTAGACTCAGTGTTCAGATAATGTACTGGTGGACGGTAATGGCTTGCATGACCCAGGGTTGCCTCTGAAGGTAACAGAAGTATTCTGGAGACAGCATCTGAACCCCAAAGAGTCTTTTTTTTTTTTTTTTTTTTTTTTTTTTTTTTTT
>NW_006788200.1:4732491-4751402 GCF_000442215.2 Lipotes vexillifer
GGCCTCTCACTGTTGTGGGCTCTCCCATTGCGGAGCACAGGCTCCGGACGCGCAGGCTCAACGGCCATGGCTCACGGGCCCAGCCGCTCTGCGGTATGTGGGATCTTCCCGGACCGGGGCACGAACCCGGGTCCCCTGCATCGGCAGGTGGACTTTCAACCACTGCGCCACCAGGGAAGCCAACCCCAAAGAGTCTTGATGCTTTTTTTCTACCCCTGTCTGAACTCTAGCCCATCTCCCCTACCATGTCAGGGGGATTCTTCTAAAACGCTAAATGGATCACATCACTTGGCTGATTATAGTCCTTCATTATTCATTCCTTTATCCTTCCAGAAATTATATATCAAGTTTCTGTTGTTCTCAGCATTGGGCATACAGGAGTGAATAAGACATAGTTCCTACCCTCTAGAAAATCACTGTCTAGCAGAGGCAGATAGACTTGTGAATAGATAAATGTCACAAAGGGCTGTAGGTGCTTTGAAAGAACTGAATATGGGATCTAGCAGAGCCCAAATGAGGGAGATGTCATTTCTTCCTGGGAAGCAAGAGGGTGTCAAGTAAGGAAAGCTTCAAAGAAAAAGTGACCCCAAGCAAGGTTTTGAAATGAGAGAGTCAAGACATTTCTAAAGAGGAAACTGCATGGAGCAAAGGCATGAAGCAGTGTAGACATACTTATCCCCATTTTACTTATAAACATTGAGGCTCAGACAGGTTAAAAGTTTGCTTATAACTGTACTGTTCAAATTGCTAGAAAGAGCTTCTACCACATATTGTTATAGGGGCTATAGACAAATTCAAATGCAAGTATAGGGCTCTCTCCACCACTTAACACTGCAACTCATCTTTTCAAGTTAACAATTCTATCAAGCATCCCTACTATGCACAAGGCGCATTAGGGAACATGGAAATGAGCTCTGCAGTGCTGCCCTCAGAATATAAATGTCATATAGGAAAGGACATGATATACAGGCATAAATAATTACGTGGTCCTTTCAACTTTGTAATTTTATCTTGAAAAAAGAATCATTGTTTTGTTTTGCTTGTTTTATTTTCCTGATGGCCAAAGTGCAAACATTACAACAAAACAGAAGTATTATCGACCTGGTACTTAGCACTTGACCAAGGTTTCGATTCATATGTTCTTATGAACAAAATAAAATGAGCCCTGACCCAAAGGCAATTGGGAACTGTTCTATTTGTACTCACACTTAGGCCATGTAACATGAGTTGTCATTCTAAGAAAGGTCAGTCTTTGTAGTTAAGCTGTTGGGTCTGCCATGTAGACTCCTTGTCCTATCTCCTGGAGGGACCTCCGAATCCATAAATGAGAATCAATACTCAATCTACTTTAATGCCGAGAAGCTTTTCACATGGATGCTTGAAATCTATTTCTGACTGTCAGAGGGAAAATCAATGATTAGATCCAGATAGATAATGTCACCATCCCCCACATGACACTTGGGTGTTAAGTGAAGGTGAATCATGTCACCTCAACTCAAGTCTTTATGTTCCCCTAGGCCCTCCTGGCCTGGGCCAGTGGCATCCAGGATTAATGATGTCCTGGACCATAGCACAAGAAACTTGAACATCACCTCTCTGTATGGGAGAGAGGGCAGGAGCCTGGGAATGATTCTTGCTCACTGAAGCCCACCCAAAAGTGCCACCCCCATCCAAATCCCCAAGTAACCAGCAAGACATCTGGAAGCCCTACCTGACCCTACAAGGGATTTAGGTCCCAAATTCCAAAAAGATCTGCATATAAAACATGGGGCATTAGGCTTCCCTGGTGGTGCAGTGGTTGAGAGTCCGCCTGCCGATGCAGGGGACATGGGTTCGTGCCCCGGTCCGGGAGGATCCCACATGCCTCAGAGCGGCTGGGCGCATGAGCCATGGCCGCTGAGCCTGCGCGTCCGGAGCATGTGCTCCACAACGGGAGAGGCCACAACAGTGAGAGGCTCGCGTACCGCAACAAAAAAAAAACATGGGGCATTAAGGGTAGATTCTGTTAGATATTTTTCAGGGCCAAGAGGTCCAGGAACACTGCCTGCCCATAATGTATTACTTTCCGTATGAATCCCCAAGAGAAGTAATGTAGTACAGAACAAAGATAAAAGGCTCAGTTTAGTGTTAGCTGGGCCTTTGACCCTGAACCCCAATATAAGAATGACAGTAAATTAGACTGGGCCACATTAGTTGTGCCCACTCTCCAACCCTGGGCCCGTGGCAGACATCACTGATCAATAATGGTACTCTGCTACAGCTCCCGCACTTAGCCTCAGACTTCTTTTTTTTTTTTTTTCCTTGCGTTATGCGGGCCTCTCACTGTTGTGGCCTCTCCCATTTGCGGAGCACAGGCTCCGGACGCGCAGGCTCAGCGGCCATGGCTCACGGGCCCAGCCGCTCCGCGGCATGTGGGATCTTCCCGAAACGGGGCACGAACCCGCGTCTCCTGCATCGGCAGGCGGACCCTCAAGCACTGCGCCACCAGGGAAGCCCAGACTTCTTTTCAATAGAAAGTTTCAAGAAGCCATTCCTAATTCATAAAATTAGTACAAAGATTAAACCCTTTTGCTTTTTTTTTTTTTTTTTTAATGTGGACCAGATGAGTGAAACTGCTCTGTACTGTCCCTGTCTTGCTGCTTCCTACTAGGATCTCCTGCTGTTCTAAGCTTGGCTGCGTACCCACAGATTTCATGCTATTAAGAAAGACGTCACATTCTTGGCTTTGGGTCACTAGAGCCCTGCCATGTATCTCCTCTCCTTCCTTAACTCCTGCCAGCCAATGATAAGAGAGCGTTGTTTTCTATTGACCTTCCTCCATTTGTGTTTTTCCCTCATTCTGAGTTGAGTCACAGCCCTCTGCTTGGGTTGTACTTTTTTCGTCCTCTCCCTGCCAGCTCATATTCTCTAATGGTTTTCATAAAAATCATATCTTGGAAAGTTTAAACAAAGTCATTTAAACTTTCTCTTTCATTGTTAATAACACAGAGAGTCTTATGTGCCAAATGAGCTGGTACCTCTGACTCCAGTGTCTCTTAATTTATAACTGAAAATGCTGTCACCCACTGTCCCGGGGGTATTTTATGTCCCATCGTCTCATGTTGTCTCTGAGGGTCTTCTTAAATAGTATTACTCTCAGTGAAGCCTGAAACCTTCCTGCCTCTTTTAGAAAACTTTCTCTGCTTGATCTTATCTTCCCTTGGCTTCCCAGGCTGGGCCTAAATCTCCCTTTAGTGCCCTTGCACAAAGGCAGGGGAAGATGCTAGTGCATAGGCATAAGTGGCCTCAGTTACTCATAAGCCCAAAGGCTCTTAAGAATTGATAATTTCTTAGTTTCTTAATAATTTCTGCTTCCTTTAGAGGATGGAATTCAAATCCGTGTTTCCCTCTAACTCCACTGATTTCACTCTCAGGGAGGTATTAATCTGATTGGTCAGATTCCAATAAGTGACAAGTCTTAAGGGTATATACAGGCCCTAGTGGACAGACACATTCTCTTTGATTTCATCCTCCTTTTAGCTGGTGAATGTCTATTTTGCCTGATAATAATAAGATTAATATTAATTGATATTAATAATAATAAGATTATTATCAGGCAATGATCAGATTGCCTGATAATAATAAGATACCACCAGCAGTGGTAGGTGGGGAATAGGCAGAATGTCCTCATGGCTTCTTTTATCTAAAAGTACTTAAGTTCAACTCAGTCCTCACAAGTGTCCAGAGACAAAAAGTATCCTCACTGTCCTTTATCAGGACTGTTAAAATAACTCTTCAGAAGTCTCTAATTCTCCAGCCTTGTCTTCTTCTGATGCATCCTGCATCCTGAAGCCATCATGATTTTATGAAATGTGAATCTGATCATATCTCTGCTCTTGGAAGGAGGAAACACATTCAGAGCTCAGGAACAAGGACCAGAAAGTGATCTTAAGGAAGAGTGGCCCCTGCATGCCCACAAGTCATGGCTTATTAGAGAATTCAGGTTCTGATAAAGGGCCGCATATACCTCAGCCTCTCCAGGGAAGGCTATTATGGTGAGAAGAAAAATGAAAAGGAACTAGAAAACAATTTTTAAAAATTTAAAAATCTAAGGGTTTTGCAAAATAGGCAAACCTTTGTAGGATGCTACATTCTGATTTTTTTTAGTAAGTGCGTATGGGGTCTCCTCCTAAGCAGAGAATTCTGGGTCTACTTTTTTTTTTTTTAATTTATTATTTATTTATTTATTTATTTTTGCTGTGTTGGGTCTTCGTTTCTGTGCGAGGGCTTTCTCTAGTTGCGGCGAGCGGGGGCCGCTCTTCATCGCGGTGCGCGGGCCTCTCACTATCGCGGCCTCCCTTGTTGTGGAGCACAGGCTCCAGATGCACAGGCTCAGTAGTTGTGGCTCACGGGCCTAGTTGCTCTGCGGCATGTGGGATCCTCCCAGACCAGGGCTCGAACCCGTGTCCCCTGCACTGGCAGGCAGACCCCCAACCACTGTGCCACCAGGGAAGCCCCTGGGTCTACTTTTATATAGGATTATGGGGCTGTAGGCCCCAGCAGTGCAGGCTGGCCTGTTCCCATTTCTGGGTGAAGCCAAAAGCACAGCTTGGCTGCCCTTTTTCCCCTTCCAGGACTCTGGGCCTGATTAAGAAGCAACTCAGATGTACCCAGGTAGGAAGGAGCCTCTGTTCCTTAGCAGTTCATTTGGAGGCAGTCACAGCCAGCTGTCAGGACTGAGGCAGGAGAAGCCAAAGCGGGCAGCTGAGGTCAGGTGTAGGGGAGTGTGGCCAGTGTCAGACTTGGGAGTGTGAAATGAGGCCAAGCTGGGGCAGGGAGGATGGAGGGGCTGGAGTCTGAGGCTGGGTCAGCTCTACAGGAGACATCTAATCTGAGCAATGTGTGAAAATTGGAATTTGGAGTCAGATTCAAGGGCAAACAGAGCTTGTTAGAATGGCAGGGCCAGCCTTCACATCAAATCCTTGGCCAGCTGAAAAAAAAAAATCACTTCTGGGGTAAGAGACCAGAGAGGCCAAGCCTGTCTACAATCTCCCCACTGTTCTGAGAGTTTCTACCACCTCTGGTCTTAAAGGCACAGTCATCCAAAACTAGTGTCTGCTACAGGTTGAGGTGCCAGCCCCCATTATGCAATCAAGACATCAGTGTTGTTTGGGGAACCCAGGATTGTCCACATCTTAGCAGAGGAAGAAAACCTGTGATCATTACCTTGTTGTGTGGGGCTGACTATTCATTAGTCTGTGGTACAGGCATAAGCTGGACAGCCCAGCCCGTCTTTGGGCCATAGGCATATATATTGGCAAGTGCCTTTTATTTCAAAACATTTTAAATTTTCTGTGATGAATTTTGAAATAGCTGTTCATCCTGAGGCATTGTAAAGCTAAAACTGAAAGCCACAAATGTGGTAGCTTTGCTATGGACCAGTGCCACATGTCATCTCTTACCTTCCTCCTGTCCTCTGTAAGTATTTACTGAGCACCTCTCTGTGCCAGGATGCCCTTCCCCCAGTGGAGCACACACTCTAAGCTTCTCAAAACACACTGGCAATCTCTACTCAGTCTCCCACCTCTCCGAAGACCTAGAGTGCTGACTGATTTTTTCATACTCATTTTCTAAGTTAAGAACAAAAGCCATAAAATGGCCTTATTCTTTTTAAAGTCAAAACAGTGGTCAAAAAGAAGATATCTGAGTTATCTGCATAACTCAGGAATGCTGGATAAGCGTAACGTTTATGTTAGGATTTTTTTTTTTTCTCTCCATGATGTCTCTTTGCCTGGAGGAGATCTTTCAAACAACTCTCACATTAAATTATATGTAATTCAACAGGAAAAAGTGGTGGGCAGTCTAGCCTCCCACTGAGTGCTCTGACTCATAATTTTAATGGCCTTGATTTGCAATGCCCTGTACCTGACCTTGAACGTCGATAGAAGGGATGCTCTGATCCGTCAGTGTTTGCAGCCTAACCTTGGAACCATCAGATGATCATATAGGAAATCCCCATTTCTGATGCTGGGACTGTCAAGGGTGTTGATTAAAGGAATAACTGTCTTCATTTTGTGCAAATATCCTCCCTGAAATATCCGTTCCTAGCCCTGTGCCATCATCGCCTGCAAGGAGCATCATGGGGCTGAGGCCAGGTGCTACTCAACCCTGCTTGCCTCCCTGATCTTCACTGAGTCCTCACATGCATGCTGAGTGCAGCCTCATTCAGGCCAGCAATCATCCCCTCTGAGAACCACCTGCAGCCCCACATGAGTGTTTTTTTGCTGGGAGGCAGCTGGTACACTGGGAAGAGTAGTTTTTGGCAACAGCGTCACTCAGAATGGAATCCTACTGCTGATATACGTGCTAGATGTGTGGCTTTAGACACAAGACCCTCATCACTGAACCTGCTGCTTTGTTAGAAAGAAGAAATGAGATGACAAAAAGAACGCCCCTATCGTAAAACGGAATTTGAAAACCATGAATGTGTATAACGGTAGCTTTGAGGATAAAAAGAATGGGGCCCTGCCCCGCGCAGCCCCTTTGCTTCCTTCTTTTCTCCACTAGCACTTCCTGAGCGCCTCTCAGTGCCAAAAGCTGAGCTAAATGCTACGGCTGTAGCCATCACCAAGAAAAACATGACCTTTACCCCAGAGCTGATACCTGGAGGCAAGCGTCTCACAAATCATTCTGCCCCTCCCTTGTTTTGGTCTTCTGCAGCCAAAGAGAGAGCAAGAATCATTGTTCTTTTCTCTGTAATTAGTACAGTGTTCCCAGTAAGAGTTCAATAAAATGTTCCTCACTTAACTAACTAGCAAAACTCAACTTCCAGGCGGGATTTTTCAGAACAGCCTAGGGTGGCAAGAGTGGCATATTGAAAATGACCTCTCACACTTTGAGCTCTAGGTCGAGACCGAAAAGGGAAAAAGAAGAAAAGTATTTGCCCTTCTATAGTTGACTGGGTGAGGCAGTGGGTCCCACAGAGTAATCCAGGCAAACTTATATAAACAGGTCACCCACCACCAGTGGGGAGGGACACAGACGCAAAGACAAATGTAGCTTTGCTTGGGTCTCACTAACCCCTTATGTTTACTTTGCCCATTTTACTACTATGAGAAGCAACCACATAAGGGTGTTTGAGGAAAAAAAGTAAATAAGCACATAAAATGTATTTGTTACTCAGCGTGGCATAATGTAGGTGATTTTAACAGCAGGCAAAAATAAGCTCCTTCAGTAAATTAATTCGATTGTGGTGACAAAGCGCCCTGAAGTCGGAGAGGCTGCCCCTGGCAAAGCCTCGGTTCCTTGGCAGTGGTGCTGAAACCCTACGTTATGTAATTAAAACAGGGGAAGCTCCTTTCTGGGAGAACGAGCCAGGAAAACCAAATAAAATAGCAGCTTCTTAAAATGAATTTTCTTTTCCTTACTCTTCAAGAAAACACTGATCAAATGAGCAGAATAAGTTAGTTTTGTTTCTAAAGTAAGAAGGCTGATGTCTCTTGAAAGTTATGCCTCAGGCCCTTTTCTGTTGAAAGGCAGCTCTTACATGTCCTCCTGACCCCCAACCAAGCCCCTCCTCACCAAATAACCAGTGCAGCAAAAACCACACCAGATTCATCGTGGTTCTATCAGAAATGTGTTGCTAAGGAAAATCGGGAAAACCAAATAGAAAGAACTTCAGATAGTTTCTAGCTACATGTTTTTCTTATTTATAAATCTCATCCATGAGGACATACACATCACACAGTTGATTTCAGTTTTGTTGAAAATGTTAGACAATTATTTGGTAAATGAAAGCTAAATGAACTGTGTGACTGGTGTGCCCACTGTGGCCCAGGGCTGGGGGAGATTCCAGCAGAGCCCTGCTTACGTACCTTGGTAGCCTCTCCTCACCGGAAGCAGACCTCCAATATCTGGCCTTTGCCAACCTCTCCAGCCTCATCCTCATTCTGCTCATTTTGAACTGATGTCGCTCAGCTGTTTCCTAGCCCCATGCTTTGTACCAACCCTCCTCTCTGCTAGCATGTCTCCTCCCTTCTCCATCTCCTTTTCCCTGGTGCAACTGAGAAATCTCCACACATCCCTCAGACCTGGCTGCAGAGTTTCTCTTCTAGGAGTCCTCCCATGACTGTCCTCCCCTTCCTGACAGCCAGCCTGGCCCAACTTTATCCCCAGGGCCTTGCCCACACCTGGCATGGCTCTCTACAGGGATGATCTTAGCTTATTGGTTTGCTTGTAGTTGGTTTACCTGTCTGTCACTACTCCTGAATGCAGCTCCTCAAGGGCACGGGCTATGTTAACACTGGTTTCAATCTCCCACACTGCCAAAGTGCCTGGAACACCATAATTGAGCCACTGGTGGTGGAAGGGAAGAAGGGAAAGGGAAAGGGAAAGGGATGGTGGGAGTGTCAGGACAGAATAAAACAGTTACCTGAGAAGGTGTGGGGCAGAGCATGAAGGAGGCACCAGTGCTGCTAGGGAGAGGCCAACACAGCCAAGGAATCAGAGGAAATTATGAAGCTTCACAGAGGAAATGGAGGGTCTACCTTGCTTACAGGGATGATAACTGGAATGAAAGAGGGAATCCTGGGCAAATAAAGGTAGATGGTCCCAGAGTCCCTTTCTTAGGTGTACAGAAGCCTTACATAAAAAGGCCCGGCTTTGTTTGTGTTTTAGTCAGGAACCTCCAGAGAAACAGAACCAGTAGGATGCATGTATATATAGAAAGAGATTTATAATCAGGAATCGGCTCATGTGTCCGTGGAGGCTGACAAGTCCCAAGATCTGTAGGGAATGTCGGCAAGCTGCAGAGCCAGGAGAACCACTGGTGTCGTTCTGATCTAAAGATCGGCAGGTTTGAGACCAAGGAAGAGGTGAGTGTTCAAAATAATTTTATAATAAGGTGCTTTTGAAAGAGAACGAACAGAAGAAAAGGCTTCTGCTAGTTTGAAGACTCCCACACATACTCAGGTTACAGGTTTGTCTCAGCAAGGTGATTTCTCATTAGCATACATACCTGATATCAGATTTGGGTGAATATTCTCACCCTATTGCCCCACTCCTTGGAACTTTATTATTTTTTTTCATTTTTTTTGCAAATTATAGTCCATTATAGGTTATTACCAGATATTGGGTATAATTCCCTGTGCTATACAGTAAATCCTTTTTGCTTATCTATGTTGTGTATAATAGTTGTATCTGTTAATCTTATACTCCTGATTTGCCCCTCTTCCCCCTCTCTCCCCTTTGGTAACCAAGAGTTTGTTTTCTATGTCTGTGAGTCTGTTTCTATTTTGTATAGTTTGATTTGTATTATTTTCTAGATTCCACATTGAAGTGATATCATATAGCATGTCTTTCTCTGTCTGACTTTTTCACTAAGCATTTTATTCTCTAGGTCCATCCATGTTGCTGCAAAAGGCAATATTTCATTCTTTTTTATGTCTGAGTAATATTCCATTGTGTGTGTGTATGTGTGTGTGTGTGTGTGTGTGTGTGTGTGTGTGTGTGTGTGTGTGTGTGTGTGTGTGTATATATATATATATATACCACATCTTAAGCCAGTCCTCTTTTGATGGGCAATTGGGTTGCTTCCATGTGTTGGCTATTATAGATAGGGCTGCAGTGAACATTGGGGTGGATGTATCTTTTCAAATAAGAGTTTTCTTTTTTCTGAATATATACCCAGGAGTGAAATTGCTGGATCATATGGTAGTTCTATTTTCAGTTTTTTTAAGGAACCTGCGCACTGTTTTTCATAGTTGCTATACCAATTTACATTCCCACCAAGAGTGTATAAGAGTTCCCTTTTCTCCATATCCTCTCCATCATTTATTACTTGTAGAGTTTTAAAAATTATTTATTTATTTATTTATTTTGGCTGCACCAGGTCTTAGTTGCGGCATGTGGGATCTTCGTTGTGGCATGCAGCATCTTTATTTGTGGCATGTGGGCTTCTTAGTTGCAACATGCGGACTTCTTAGTTGTGGCATGCATGCGGATCTAGTTCCCTGATCGGGGATTGAACCCAGGTGCCCTGCATTGGGAGCACTGAGTCTTACCCACTGGATCACCATGGAAGTCCCACTTGTAGACTTTTTGATGATGGCCATTCTGACTGGTGTGAGGTGATACCTCATTGTGGTTTGATTTGCATTTCTCTAATAATTAATGATGTTGAGCATCATTTCATGTGCCAGTTAGCCATCTGTATGTCTTCTTTGGAAAAATGTCTATTTAGGTCTTCTGCCTACTTTTTGATTGGGTTGTTCCTTTTTTTGATATCAAGTTGTATGAGCTGTTTATATATTTTGGATATTAACGCCTTGTCAGTCCCATCATTTGCAAATATTTTCTCCCATTCTGTAGGTTGTCTTTTTGTTTTGTTGATGGTTTCCTTTGCTGTGCAGAAGCTTTTAAGTTGGATTAGATCCCATTTGTTTATTTTTGCTTTTATTCCTTTTGCCTTGGGAGACTGATCTAATAAAATCTTGATATGATTTATGTCAGAGAATGTTTTGCCTATGTTCTCTTCTAGGAGTTTTATGGTGTCATGTCTTACATTTAGGTCTTTAAACCATTTTGAGTTTATTTTTGTATATGGTATGTGGGAATGTTCTGATTTCATTGTTTTACATGTAACTTTCCAGCTTTCCCAACATCACGTGATGAAGAGGCTGTCTTTTCTCCATTGTATATTCTTGCCTCCTTTGCCAAAGATTAATTGACCATATGAGCATGGGTTTATTTCTGGGCTTTCTATTCTGTTTCATTGATTTATGTGTCTAGTTTTGTGCCAGTACCATGTTGTTGTGATTACTGTAGCTTTGTAGTTTAATCTAAAGTCTGGAAGGGGTATGCCTCCGTCTTTGTTCTTTTTTCTCACGATTGCTTTGGCAATTCTGGGTCTTTTGTGGTTCCATATAAATTCTAGGACTATTTCTCTGAGTTCTTTGAAAAATGTCCTGGGTATTTTGATAGGGATTGCATTAAATCTACAGATTGCTTTGGGTACTATAACCATGTTAACAATATTAATTCTTCCAATCCAAAAGCACAGAATATCTTTCCACTTCTTTGTATCATCTTCAGTTTCCTCCATCAGTGTTTTATAGTTTTCAGAGTATACATCTTTCATCTCTTTGGTTAAGTTTATTCCTAGGTATTTTATTCTTTTTGATGTGATTTTAAACAGAATTGGTTTTTTACTTTCTCATTCTGATATTTCATTATTAGTGCATAGAAATGCAGCAGATTTCCTTATATTAATCTTGTACCTTGCTTCCTTGCTGAAATCATTTATTAGTTCTAAGAGTTTTTTTGTGGAGACTTTAGGGTTCTCTATGTAGAGTAGCATGTCATCTGCAAATAGTGACAGTTTTGCCTCTCCCCTTTCAACTCGGATACCTTTTATTTCTTTTTCTTCTCTGATTGCTGTGGCTATGAATTCCAATACTGTGCTAAATAAAATCTGTGTGAGTAGGCATCCTTGTCTTGTTCCTGAATTTTAGAGGAATGCTTTTCAGCTTTTCACTGTTGAGTGTTATGATGGCTATGGGTTTGTTGTAAATGGCCTTTGTTATGTTGAGATATGTTCCCTTTATACCCACCTTGATGAGAGTCTTTATCATGAATGGATATTGAATTTTGTCAAATGCTTCCTCTGTGCCTCTTGAGATAATCATGTCTTCCCCTTTGTTAATGTGGTGTATCACACTGATTGATTTGCGTATGTGGAACCATTCTTGTGACTCTGGAATGAATTCAGCTTGATCATGGTGTATGATCCTTTTTATGTATTGTTGGATTTGGTTTGCTAATAGTTTGTTGAGGTTTTTGCATCTATATTCATCAAAGATATTGGCCTGTGATTTTATTTTTTTGTAGTGCCTTTGTCTGGTTTTGGTATCAGTGTAATGGGGGACGCATAGAATGAATTTGGGAGTGTGCGCTCGTCTTTGATTTTTTGGAATAGTTGAGGAGGGCAGGTATAAGTTCTTCTTTATTTGTTTGGTAGAATTCCCCAGTGAAGCTTCTAGATTGCTTGGAAATTGAATTATCTATTTTTGATTGATTCATCATTATAGTTTTAGTTCCTTATTACAGTGGTCTGCATTTATATTGATAATCTTTATTAATTCATTTAGCATTTTTTTTTTTAACATCTTTATTGGGGTATAATTGCTTTACAATGGTGTGTTAGTTTCTGCTTTATAACAGAGTGAGTCAGTTATACATATATATATGTTCCCATATCTCTTCCCTCTTTGTCTCCCTCCCTCCCACCCTCCCTATCCCACCCCTCCAGACAGCCACAAAGAACCGAGCCGGTTTCCCTGTGCCATGCGGCTGCTTCCCACTGGCTATCTACCTTACGTTTGTTAGTATATATATGTCCATGTCTCTCTCTCGCCCTAACACACCTCACCCTTCCCCCTCCCCATATCCTCAAGTCTGTTCTCCAGTAGGTCTCTGTCTTTATTCCTGTTTTACCCCTAGGTTCTTCATAACATTTTTTTTTCTTAAATTCCATATATATGTGTTAGCATACGGTATTTGTCCTTCTCTTTCTGACTTACTTCACTCCGTATGACAGACTCTAGATCTATCCACCTCATTACAAATAGCTCAATTTCGTTTCTTTTTATGGCTGAGTAATATTCCATTGTATATATGTGCCACATCTTCTTTATCCATTCATCCGACGGCGGGCACTTAGGTTGTTTCCATCTCCGGGCTATTGTAAATAGAGCTGCAATGAACATTTTGGTACATGACTCTTTCTGAATTCTGGTTTCCTCAGGGTATATACCTAGTAGTGGGATTGCTGGGTCATATGGTAGTTCTATTTGTAGTTTTTTAAGGAACCTCCATACTGTTCTCCATAGTGGCTGAACCAATTCACATTCCCACCAGCAGTGCAAGAGTGTTCCCTTTTCTCCACACCCTCTCCAGCATTTATTGTTTCTAGATTTTTTGATGATGGCCATTCTGACTGGTGTGAGATGATATCTCATTGTAGTTTTGATTTGCATTTCTCTAATGATTAATGATGTTGAGCATTCTTTCATGTGTTTGTTGGCAGTCTGTATATCTTCTTTGGAGAAATGTCTATTTAGGTCTTCTGCCCATTTTTGGATTGGGTTGTTTATTTTTTTGTTATTGAGCTGCATGAGCTGCCTGTAAATTTTAGAGATTAATCCTTTGTCAGTTGATTCATTTGCAAATATTTTCTCCCATTCTGAGGGCTGTCTTTTGGTCTTGTTTATGGTTTCCTTTGCTGTGCAAAAGCTTTGAAGTTTCATTAGGTCCCATTTGTTTATTTTTGTTTTTATCTCCATTACTCTAGGAGATGGGTCAAGAAGGATCTTGCTGTGATTTATGTCATAGAGTGTTCTGCCTATGTTTTCCTCTAAGAGTTTGATAGTTTCTGGCCTTACATTTAGGTCTTTAATCCATTTTGAGCTTATTTTTGTGTATGGTGTTAGGGAGTGATCTAATCTCATACTTTTACATGTACCTATCCAATTTTCCCAGCACCACTTATTGAAGAGGCTGTCCTTTCTCCACTGTATATTCCTGCCACCTTTATCAAAGATAAGGTGACCATATGTGCATGGGTTTATCTCTGGGCTTTCTATCCTATTCCATTGATCTATCTTTCTGTTTTTGTGCCAGTACCATACTGTCTTGATTACTGTAGCTTTGTAGTATAGTCTGAAGTCAGGCAGCCTGATTCCTCCAGCTCCATTTTTTGTTCTCAAGATTGCTTTGGCTATTCGGGGTCTTTTGTGTTTCCATACAAATTGTGAAATTTTTTGTTCTAGTTCTGTGAAAAATGCCAGTGGTAGTTTGATAGGGATTGCATTGAATCTATAGATTGCTTTGGGAAGTAGAGTCATTTTCACAATGTTGATTCTTCCAATCCAAGAACATGGTATATCTCTCCATCTGTTTGTATCATCTTTAATTTCTTTCATCAGTGTCTTATAATTTTCTGCATACAGGTCTTTTGTCTCCTTAGGTAGGTTTATTCCTAGATATTTTATTCTTTTTGTTGCAATGGTAAATGGGAGTGTTTTCTTGATTTCACTTTCAGATTTTTCATCATTAGTATATAGGAATGCCAGAGATTTCTGTGCATTAATTTTGTATCCTGCTACTTTACCAAATTCATTGATTAGCTCTAGTAGTTTTCTGGTAGCATCTTTAGGATTCTCTATGTAGAGTATCATGTCATCTGCAAACAGTGACAGCTTTACTTCTTCTTTTCCGATTTGGATTCCTTTTATTTCCTTTTCTTCTCTGATTGCTGTGGCTAAAACTTCCAAAACTATGTTGAATAAGAGTGGTGAGAGTGGGCAACCTTGTCTTGTTCCTGACCTTAGTGGAAATGCTTTCAGTTTTTCGCCATTGAGGATGATGTTGGCTGTGGGCTTGTCATATACGGCCTTTATTATATTGAGGAAAGTTCCCTCTACACCTACTTTCTGCAGGGTTTTTATCATAAATGGGTGTTGAATTTTGTCAAAAGCTTTCTCTGCATCTATTGAGATGATCATATGGTTTTTCTCCTTCAATTTGTTAATATGGTTAATCACATTGATAGATTTGCGTATATTGAAGAATCCTTGCATTCCTGGAATAAACCCCACTTGATCATGGTGTATGATCCTTTTAATGTGCTGTTGGATTCTGTTTGCTAGTATTTTGTTGAGGATTTTTGCATCTATGTTCATCAGTGATATTGGCCTGTAGTTTTCTTTCTTTGTGACATCCTTGTCTGGTTTTGGTATCAAGGTGATGGTGGCCTCGTAGAATGAGTTTGGGAGTGTTCCTCCCTCTGCTATATTTTGGAAGAGTTTGAGAAGAATAGGTGTTAGCTCTTCTCTAAATGTTTGATAGAATTCGCCTGTGAAGCCATCTGGTCCTGGGCTTTTGTTTGTTGGAAGATTTTTAATCACAGTTTCAATTTCAGTGTTTGTGATTGGTCTGTTCATATTTTCTATTTCTTCCTGATTCAGTCTTGGCAGTTTGTGCATTTCTAAGAATTTGTCCATTTCTTCCAGATTGTCCATTTTATTGGCATAGAGTTGCTTGTAGTAATCCCTCATGATTTTTTGTATTTCTGCAGTGTCAGTTGTTACTTCTCCTTTTTCATTTCTGATTCTATTGATTTGAGTCTTCTCCCTTATTTTCTTGATGAGTCTGGCTAATGGTTTATCAATTTTGTTAATCTTCTCAAAGAACCAGCTTTTAGTTTTATTGATCTTTGCTATTGTTTCCTTCATTTCTTTTTCATTTATTTCTGATCTGATTTTTATGATTTCTTTCCTTCTGCTAACTCTGGGGTTTTTTTGTTCTTCTTTCTCTAATTGCTTGAGGTGCAAGGTTAGGTTGTTTATTCGAGATGTTTCCTGCTTCTTAAGGTGGGCTTGTATTGCTATAAACTTCCCTCTTAGAACTGCTTTTGCTGCATCCCATAGGTTTTGGGTCGTTGTATCTCCATTGTCATTTGTTTCTAGGTATTTTTTAATTTCCTCTTTGATTTCTTCAGTGATCACTTCGTTACTAAGTAGTGTATTGTTTAGCCTCCATGTGTTTGTATTTTTTACTGCTCTTTTCCTATAATTGATATCTAATCTCATGGCGTTGTGGTCGGAAAAGATACTTGATATAATTTCAATTTTCTTAAATTTACCAAGGCTTGATTTGTGACCCAAGATATGATCTATCCTGGAGAATGTTCCATGAGCACTTGAGAAAAATGTGTATTCTGTTGTTTTTGGATGGAGTGTCCTATAAATATCAATTAAGTCCATCCTGTTTAATGTATCATTTAAAGCTTGTGTTTCCTTATTTATTTTCATTTTGGATGATCTGTCCATTGGTGAAAGTGGGGTGTTGAAGTCCCCTACTATGAATGTGTTACTGTCGATTTCCCCTTTTATGGCTGCTAGTTTTTGCCTTATGTATTGAGGTGCTCCTATGTTGGGTGCATAAATATTTACAATTGTTATATCTTCTTCTTGGATCGATCCCTTAATCATTATGTAGTGTCCTTCTTTGTCTCTTCTGATAGTCCTTATTTTAAAGTCTATTTTGTCTGATATGAGAATTGCTACTCCAGCTTTCTTTTGGTTTCCATTTGCATGGAATATCTTTTTCCATCCCCTTACTTTCAGTCTGTATGTGTCTCTAGGTCTGAAGTGGGTCTCTTGTAGACAGCATATATATGGGTCTTGTTTTTGTATCCATTCAGCCAATCTGTGTCTTTTGGTGGGAGCATTTAGTCCATTTACATTTAAGGTAATTATCGATATGTATGTTCCTATTCCCATTTTCTAAATTGTTTTGGGTTCGTTATTATAGGACTTTTCCTTCTCTTGTGTTTTTGTCTAGAGAAGTTCCTTTAGCATTTGTTGTAAAGCTGGTTTGGTGGTGCTGAACTCTCTCAGCTTTTGCTTGTCTGTAAAGGTTTTAATTTCTCCATCAAATCTGAATGAGATCCTTGCTGGGTAGAGTAATCTTGGTTGCAGGTTTTTCTCCTTCATCACTTTCAGTATGTCCTGCCACTCCCTTCTGGCTTGTAGAGTTTCTGCTGAGAGATCAGCTGTTAACCTTATGGGGATTCCCTTGTGTGTTATTTGTTGTTTTTCCCTTGCTGCTTTTAATATGCTTTCTTTGTATTTAGTTTTTGACAGTTTGATTAATATGTGTCTTGGCGTATTTCTCCTTGAATTTATCCTGTATGGGACTCTCTGTGCTTCCTGGACTTGATTAACGATTTCCTTTCCCATATTAGGGAAGTTTTCAACTATAATCTCTTCAAATATTTTCTCAGTCCCTTTCTTTTTCTCTTCTTCTTCTGGAACCCCTATAATTCGAATGTTGGTGCGTTTAATGTTGTCCCAGAGGTCTCTGAGACTGTCCTCAGTTCTTTTCATTCTTTTTTCTTTATTCTGCTCTGCAGTAGTTATTTCCACTATTTTATCTTCCAGGTCACTTATCCGTTCTTCTGCCTCATTTATTCTGCTATTGATCCCATCTAGAGTATTTTTCATTTCATTTATTGTGTTGTTCATCATTGTCTGTTTCATCTTTATTTCTTCTAGGTCCTTGTTAACTGCTTCTTGCATTTTGTCCATTCTATTTCCAAGATTTTGGATCATCTTTACTATCATTATTCTGAACTCTTTTTCAGGTAGACTGCCTATTTCCTCTTCATTTGTTAGGTCTGGTGGGTTTTTATCCTGCTCCTTCATCTGCTGTGTGTTTTTCTGTCTTCTCATTTTGCTTATCTTACTGTGATTGGGTTCACCTTTTTGCAGGCTGCAAGTTCGTAGCTCCCGTTGTTTTTGATGTCTGTCTCCAGTGGCTAAGGTTGGTTCAGTGCGTTGTGTAGGCTTCCTGGTGGAGGGGACTAGTGGCTGTGTTGTGGTGTATGAGGCTAGATCTTGTCTCTCTAGTGGGCAGGTCCACGTCTGGTGGTGTGTTTTGGGGTGTCTGTGGACTTATTATGATTTTAGGCAGCCTCTCTGCTAGTGGGTGGGGTTGTGTTCCTGTTTTGCTATATGGTTGGCATAGGTTGTCCAGCACTGTAGCTTGCTGGTCGTTGAGCGAAGCTGGGTGCTGGTGTTGAGATGGAGATCTCTGGGAGATTTTCGCCGTTTGATATTATGTGGGGCTGGGAGGTCTCTTCTTGACGAGTGTTCTGAAGTTGGCTCTCCCACCTCAGAGGCAGAGTCCTGACTCCTGGCTGGAGCAGCAAGAGCCTTTCATCCACTCGGCTCAGAATAAAAGGGAGAGAAAGTAGAGAGAATTAGTATAAGTAGGAGGAAATAGGAAAGAAAGAAAGAAAGAAAGAAAGAGAGGAGGGAAGGAAGGAAGGAGGGAAGGAAGAAAGAAAGAAAGAAGAAAAGAAAGGAAGAAGGCAAGAAGGAAAGAAAGGAGGGAGGGAGGGAGGAGGGAAGGAAGGAAGGAATGAGGGAAGGAAGGAAAAAATACAGAAAGAAAGAAGATACAGTAAAATAAAATAAAGTATAATAAAGTTATTGAATTAAAAAAATAATTATTTAGAGGAAAAAAAAAAGGGAAGGATAGAACCTTAGGACAAATGGTGGAAGCAAAGTTATAGAGACAAAATCTTACATAGAAGCATACACATATACCCTCACAAAAAGAGGTAAAGTGGAAAAAATCATAAAACTTGCTCTCCAAGTCCACCTCCTCAATTTGGGACGATTCGTTGTCTCAAAAAGGGAAGGAAGGAAGGAAAGATAGAAAGAAGGTAAAGTATAACAGAGTTCTTTAAATTAAAATTAATTATTAAGAAAAAAATTAAAAAAAAAAATGGTCGGATAGAACGCTGGGACAAATGGTGGAAGCAAACCTATACAGACAAGATCTCACACAGAAGCATACACATACACATTCACAAAAAGAGGAAAAGGGGAAAAAATCATAGATCTTGCTCTAGAAGTCCGCCTCCTCAATTTGGGATGATTCGCTGTCTATTCATGTATTCCACAGAGGCAGGGTACATCAAATTGATTGTGTAGCTTTAATCCGCTGTTTCTGAGGCTGCTGGGAGAGATTTCCCTTTTTCTTCTTTGTTCTCACAGCTCACAGGGGCTCAGCTTTCGACTTGGCCCTGCCTCTGCGTGTAGGTCGCTGGAGGGCGTCTGCTTTTTGCTCAGACAGGACGGCGTTAAAGGAGCCGCTGACTCGGGGGCTCTGGCGCTCTCAGGCCGGGGGCAGGGAGGGGCACGGAGTGCGGAGCGGTCCTGCGGCGGCAGAAGTCGGCGTGACGTTGCCCCAGCCTGAGGCCCGCCGTGTGTTCTCCCTGAGAAATTGTCCCTGGATCCCGGGAACCTGGCAGTGGCGGGCTGCACAGGCTCCCCGGAAGAGGGGTGGGGGCAGTGACCTGTGCT
>NW_006788200.1:4751745-4772627 GCF_000442215.2 Lipotes vexillifer
CTCGCGCCCGTCTCTGGAGCTCCTTTAGGCAGCGCTCTTAAAACCCCTCTCCTCGCGCACCAGGAAACACAGAGGCAAGAAAAGGTCTCTTGCCTCTTGGGTAGGTCCAGACTTTTCCCCGGACTCCCTCCCGGCTAGCCGTGGCGCACTAACCCCTTCGGGCTATGTTCAAGCCCGACAACCCCGTCCTCTCCCTCCATTTAGCATTTTTATTACCAGTTTTTTTGAACTCAGAATCTGGTAGACTGGTGAGCTCTATTTCATTATTTTTTTTTTTTTTAGGGAATTTCGCTTGCTCTTTTAATTGGAAGTAGTTCCTCTGCTTTTTCATTTTACTTAACTTTCTCTATGTCTATAAATATAAGAGAAAAAGTTATGTGGTGTGGTCTTGAAGAAGTGTTTTTATGTGGGAGCATCCCTGTGTATGCCATATGTCTGATGTCTTTGGTGAGAAGGCTGGTTTTGCTATGAATGCCAGCCACATCTTTCCTCAGGATGTGTTGGCTGCTATCACCTTGATACAGGTGTGCTTAAGTGTTGGAGGATCTAAAGCCTGTGCAGGGTGTGAGGTGGGACTTCCTTTCTGCTCTGTGGCTGTTGCTGCCCTAACAGCAGCAGGATCTGCTCCCCAGTTGTTGGAGTAGGAGCCCTGGGGGTTGGGCTTGATTAGGTTCCATGCCTCTTGAGTGTATGCCCTGCCCTAGAGGAGGGGAGTGCTGAAGCAAGCCAGGCCTGTGCAGTCACAGAACACCAGTAAACCACCTGTGTAGGCATCCATGGCTCCACTTAGATGCTGTCCAGGGTCATGTCTTTACTCCACTGTGGTCATCCCTGATCTAGTACAGGGCTGTGGTGTGGAGTGGGCAGGGCTGGAGCATTTGCTAGGCTGGGACTGGGGGTCGGGGTGTTGTGCCTGTAGGAACTGAGGTGGCCATGCTGCCGCCAGACATCTGGGCTTCCTCTGTGCCTCTCTCCTCCCAGGACCTGTCTGCCCCAGATCCAGCACCAAGTTGTGGCATGCAGTGGGCAGAGCCAGAATACTGGCTTGGATGGGAGATGGACCAGGCATGTGAGATGAGGTATCTCTTGTAGCACTGCCCAAGTAAGTTCTGACAATGGCTGCTGCAGCCCCACCGGGACCACACCCCAAGTCCCTGGGCTGTCCATGCAAAACTAGACCAGAGTCTTTTCCCAGGGCTCAGCTGGCCCAGATCTTGTGCCACGCTGGGGTGTGGAGTGAGCAGGGCTGTGGTGTGTGCCCTTTTCATATTGGGAAGTGCAGTGACATGGCAGCCACCAGTGCAAGGCTCTCTCCACCCTGATTGTTGGCAAGCCAGCATGCATGCACTCCCCACAAGTAGAAACTAGGCTTCTCTAGCCCTTCTGTCTGTCCTGGTGTAGTGGGGGACAGCACTAGTTGAGCAGGTGGGTACCTGGGACCTTTCATCCGCTGCACAGCTCTTCCAGGGCCCTTTGGAGATACCCTATGCTCAAGGGTATGTGGTAAAATGGATCTGTTTCTCAAAAGCAGGGAAAGGTCAGTCTTTTATTTGGGTCCTGAGAGCCCCCAAAGCCAAGTGAGGTGCAAGGGGTTACCAGTGCCCAATACTGCCTGGGAAAGAGAAGGAACCAGCTTGTGCTCAGCCTGCACAAAGGCAGCATCTGGTCCTGTCCTCTGGGGCTCAGTCACAGAGGGCAGATGTAAGCCCAAGAGGATGAGGGGTTTGGGGAAGGGAGTGGTTCTCCCAGCAGCCAAGGGGGCTTGTCTCTTCCAGGTAGGACCCCAGGCTGGGACACTCAGTCTGTGGCTCCACCTGCTCACTACCCAGGGTGAGAGTCTGCCTATGCAGACCTTCTCTTCCTTTCAGATCCCTCCAGGGGGCACAGATCCCAACCTTATGCCTTTATTCCATTCTTCCTGATTATGTGGAAATCTGTCTTTCAGCTTTGGTTGTATAGGAGTTCTTCTGCCAGTTTCTAGTCTTCTGTGAGATTTGTTCCTCATGTAGGTGCACTTTTCATGTGTTTATGGGGGTAGGTGAGCACCATGTCCTCCTACTCTACCAACCTCTCGGGCACTTTAAAAATTACCCATATTTTTCTTTAGGCAGCAGGATGATTTATGGTACCCAGGGGGTGTTCCATCTCAGTGGGGCCTAATTGTCAGGTTGGGAGAGAGTCACTATTTAGGAGATCCTCTGGATAGCTGGACTAGAGGCCTAACAGGAACTAGGGAATGAATAGGACCCTCTGGGGTCTTGAATGGAGGGAGGAGTCTCCCCCCAAAATAGAGCCAGATTGGCTGGGTTCCAGGCTGATTTCTCCACGTATCAGTTTTATGATTTGGGGCAAATTCTGTAACTCAGTGCCACTGTTTCCTGGAGAGATGACATCTCTCTTAGGACTTTGTGAAAATAAAAAAAGAGGTATATAGCCCAGCAGACCTGTGTGGTCCACAGAAGCCACCAAACATTTCTTCTTTCTCTCTTCTTTGGCATCCTTCCCATCTCGGAAGGGTAAATCCCATCAGAATATCCCAGTACTCAACTCTATGGCCATGAGATTTTTGCTTTACAAATGATTTTGGTCTAAGTACCAGGAAAAGAGAGATGGCATATTCCAAGGCTTTAGTCAAAAACAGATGATTTTGTGCAGTCCTTATTCCAAATGGAAAGACAGACACTGAACTGGAGTCAGGAGAATTGGGCTATCACAGATTCTCTCACTTTCTCCATGGTTAGAAGGAAGCACGCCTACAGTCTCTTATGGCCGTAAGATAATATAATTTTAAGAATAGAGGAATGTAAAATAGTTAGAAATAAGGATAACTATAAGAAAAAGTTTTTATCATTATTATTCCATATACACGGTCACCATATGGGTTTATGGCCTAATTCTTATTTACACTATCATGAAATATGAATATGGGACCCATAATGAGTATGGTTCTTATTTGATGAATATTATTCAAAAACAAGGCACAAAGTGAACTCTATTATTTTTTCTAAGTACTCAGAGACCTATATAGGCCTCTTCCCTAACTGTGGGTGATGAAGTAACAGAGGCCCAGGTGTATTAATTTCCCAGGTTCCCTTAGCTAATAGCAAGAACATTCTGTCTAGTACATTTAGTAAACAGTTTGTACTCTGATTTGAATTCTCAAATTTAAAGGTTGTTGAAGGGAGAAACTACCTGAAAACAGCTTTTTACAGTTTATTCAGGTCACCATGATTGAGCTTTAGGTTATTGAAAATTGTCATTTCCTTCCCTGTCTCAGAATAATAATTGTCCATATGAACAACCATTGTTTGCTTATTAAAGCAGGACAGCCAGCTGATATGTCTTAGGAAGATTTTCAACCCCACAGGTTGAAATTAAAAGCTTCTATGGCTGAAATAGAGTTAACCAGAAAATTCAGTTCAGAAAATACTATATTCACTGATATTCCTGGTGACTCAACATTTTGTTATATTTTGCATTAAAAAGGAAGATCAATCATGCCCTGCTTGATGAAATGCTGCCTGGCATAATAGTGTGGGCGGAAACAAAGCAACTCAGCTTTGTTTTTGCTCTGCTGTGAATTAGTCTGGTGGTTTAGGGGAACTGTGTAACCTCTCTGAGGCTCAGAGTGCCAACCTGGAAAATTAAGGATCAAATTAGAGACAATTTGAAACCCTGTAGTTCTTGGTGCCTACCTTGTACCAAATCATCTACCAAGTACTACAGGTGAAGCCAGAGGCATCAAACAAGTGTTATCCTCAAGAAGCTCAAGTGTGATATTATTAATCCCCTCCCCCAAACTGTCAACCTATCTCCCAATCCCTATTGAACAAAGTTCTGAGAATAACACTGAAATGTTTTTATCTCTGAGGATGAAGGAAAGAAAGGAAAGGGACTATCTTTGCCCCCCGCATCTGTAGGTGAGAAATAAAGTCACTTGCACCATTGTACTTTCTAACATAGCAATTTCTGCTAAGCCAGCAGTTCAACAGAGTGATGGGAGGTTTTAAACAGACATGACCTCTCCCTTCTAGGGACCCCCCCTGGGTCAGTGTCAGTGAGGACTGAATGGATTCTGGGATTCTGGGTCCTGGAAACTGTGGTAGAGACTCACTAGCTGGTTACCAAGGCCATTTCCCTCTCCTGGGAACACAGCTGGAGTAAGTATCCCAGCCTCCCTTGCAGGTAGGTGTGACTTTGCTCCTGAGCTCTGTCCTATGGAATATGGATAGAAGATACCTTTTCTAGTGTGACTCATGAAAACTTCTCACCTGATCCTCAAGTCTCTCTCTCTACCCATCTGTCAGCTGAGTACCCATGCCCAGGGCAACTTTGAAAGAAGTCACACATTGAAAGATGGAAACCTGTAGCCTGGGTTCCTGAATGAATGTCTCCACTACCGATTGGACTTTGCAAGAGTAAGAATTAAACTTTTGTGTTCACCTGCAGAAAATTTGGAGTTTTTTTGTTACAGCAGCTAGCTGCATATAAAAATGCCTGCCTACATACAAAAATGGTATTTGCATTATTGATTATTTCATGGCACACAGTCAGTTAAATGGCAGCTTTTAGGGTTTCACCTAATTAAGTCAATAAACCATCGACTATGGTCCTGAGGTCTTAATGAATGAATATTGAATAAATCATCGGATACATAAACAATGGATACATAAACATTGGATAAATAAGTAAACAGCACTGTCAGGAGTGGGTAAGATGGCAAAAATGTCTTCTTCCCTGTGTCTTCCTAACTATGTCTGGAGCAGATTAGAGCCACGGCTGATTTACTCTTGGAGAAGTGAGACATAAATTGTGATGCAGCCACATCACATAACTGCTCTGAGGCAGTTAACAAGAGACCCCGAAAGAGACTAACTGACCCACAGGTGCTGCCCAGCTCTGGTAGGGATGAGGGAAAGAGAGAGATATGTGGAAGTGCCATTAAATCAGAAGCCAGGGCAAATGCACTCCTGGAACTGGGAAAGCAAGAGAGGCTGTTTCCCCGTTCTCCATCCTGCAAGGGAAGCTGTGTGCAATTATTATTTTCAACCATTTAAAAGCAATAACTCTCTTGTACTATAGAATGAATATGTGTCAAAGATTCTAAAATAAAGGAATGAGGGAGCTGGTATGATGGTAAAGCTGGTTCAAAGAGCATTTTGAAGAACAAGGGTTATATGATCTATCAGAAAAGGCATTCTGAAATAAATTTGCTGAGTTAGACACAAAGCCGGAATATCCTACAGTCAAAACATAACCTCTAGGGTTATCTTTTTCACCTGACAGAAATCTACATGGTAAATTCATTGGGTCTAATCCCTTAATAGCAGAGCCAAATACAGGTATATTCCCCTAGATAGGTAATTAACCCCTACATAAGGCTGTGAAACAATTCTCCAAAATAACATTAAAAAGACATGTTGCCCCCTCTTTGCCTTAGGATAGGGAGGGTGGGAGGGAGGGAGACGCAAGAGGGAAGAGATATGGGAACATATGTATATGTATAACTGATTCACTTTGTTATAAAGCAGAAACTAACACAATTGTAAAGCAATTATACTCCAATAAAGATGTTAAAAAAATAATAAAACAGGGTTAATAATTTCTAACTCAAAAAAAGTTTCAGAAGATTATTCCTAACAGCCCCCCCCTAATTTGATAATAAATAATATGCAAAAATTATTCCTGATCACAAAAAACAGCTGGTCTCATCTTTTAGCTTGATTATTTACAAAGGTGAAGCAAGAGGTATTAATTAACTATATAATCCTCCTTGAGCATATAGTATTGAGCAAATACTTAGGCCAGAGAATTAACTTCTATCTGGAAATTTCA
This sequence comes from Lipotes vexillifer, assembly GCF_000442215.2. NCBI lineage: Eukaryota > Metazoa > Chordata > Mammalia > Artiodactyla > Lipotidae > Lipotes > Lipotes vexillifer. The sequence goes on from NW_006788200.1 coordinate 4,757,581, forward strand.
TTAAGAAATCTCCTTAAGGGTGGGCTATTCAAAAGGCTTGATTATTTGCTCTTCTATTTTGAGGCTAGAAACTAGGCCCAGGAAACCCCACCAGACTTCATATCAATCAATACTGGTGAGTTCTTCTCTCTTCTAGATTCTCCAAATTTTATTAAGGTCACTGGCATGCCAGAAAGTGCCCTTCCACACCTCCCGTGAGTCTGGGATCCTGTAAGCCACAAACACGTCTCAGGACAGATGTCCTAAGTGGGCTTTGTAAACATGGGCACCACATGTTAAGTGTACCTTTTTAAAGGTGAGCTTGTCATGCTTGATTAAATGGGGTCAGTTTTCAACATGGAACTCCAGATACGGCCCTGGTTGCACAGCTGATTTATCAAAGCACATCTTGGTAAAAAAGGAGACCAAATGCTCACTGAGCATATGCAAACAACAATACTGATGTGTAAAATGAAGAAACTCAGTATTAGTTTTTGAGTTCTGAGGTATCAGTGAGAAACAGATACCATTACAATTGTAGTATTTCATTTTGCCAAAGCCTCGTCTACTAAACTAGAAATAGATTAAAAGGAAGGAAAAAATATTTCCTCATATACCTATCAAAACTAGAATATTAAAAAATGGTAACAATATTCAAAGTAAATAAGTATAATTATATTTCTCTCATCAATTAATTCAGTCCTATGTAATTAAGTTTATTTCACTGGGTCTTGAGTCAGCCACTGCTTTCCTGAAATTGTCTGCTTCTTAACCAAAGAATTCTGGATATTCTGACCAGACCCCTGATACAGCCTGAGAGTTGTCTAAGTAATGTCAGCTTTACACTGTGGAGCTTGTACCCATGAGTCTAGTCCTTGAAACATCAGTAGTTATTGGTACCTGGTACAGTCCTTTCCTCAAGACTCTGAGTCTCTTCTTCTTTGTTGAAGATACAGATTCTAGCCTGTGGGCCTTTAGGAAAATATCAGAGGAAAGTGGAAGCCACCTGTAGATGAGACCATATGTTTGTGGTTCACTTTTTAGAGAATAATATCAAAATAGAGGACAATTAAATTCTCTGTTGGGATATATGACTTTTTCCTGAGAAGTGAATGTCCCTCTTGGACAAGATCATGTTATAGACAGTGAGAGTGCTGGAAAATCTGTAGCACCTGCCATTCCCCTCTGTAAGGTATACACCTCTGGAACATTATTATTAATAACATTTTACCTGTATGTACAAAACTATTTGATTTGACAGATCAGTTTTCATCATTTAGCTCTTACAACTGTGCTGAGTAAACTAAGAAATATGCAAAACAAACCTAATTATTTGAACCATCCCTCTTTTTATAAAACTAAAGAATATATCTTCATGAGTTCCTAGTGGAACTTTGGAACATCACAAAGATGTTTATGTGTTAAAAAAAAGCTAATTTTTTATAAGTTATAGTCCGATTTGGGGATGGCAAAATCAAGAATGATTAGAGGAAATTTGGACACCTAATCTAAGATAGAAACAATAGCTTGGTTACCCATTAATCAAAGTGGCAATACAGTATTTTAAAAAAACAGGAAGGTGACACAGTTTCATGGAACCTGAGTGCCTTGAGAATCAAGGGCATAAAAAAGCAAAAAGCACGGAAAATTATTCCAATGAGAATTGTAATCGTTGCTATCCATGCAGATAACAGAATGTAAAGAATAAGCTTTTATTCCCCTTTTAAGAGCAGACTAAATGCTCTAAGATCAATTTACCTTCTAACAGAGAAAAAGCAGATTCCAGCTGTTTGTTCATATCAGATTCGACAGTAAGAATTCTCTAGCTCCTCCCACTCCATTTATTAAACTTATCTTACGAGTAAGCCCATCAACACTGAACACAGTTTTCCAAAATTTTAGCACACTTCTTTCCTTCTTGCAGAATCATTATTTTGCAGGTGCTATAAACCAAGGTAAATAAAATTTCATTTCTACAAACCCTCTACAATTTTCTGTATCCAAGTTTTGTCTTTAATTATTCTTTTCCACATTGAAGAACAGCCAGATACTATACTTTAGGTCAAATCTAACCTTTTTTTCCCTCGAGAGACACATTCCATTATCTTGCAAGTAGTTGAATTTCCTTGCCATTACTCCTAGTATAGTCTTAACCATTCATATTGATTAAAACTTTTATCTGAAGTAACCAAATTCTATTTTAAAGAAAGAACTGCAAGGTAGGTAAGTAGCTGAGAATTACCCATCATACACAAGGACTTCAGCAGACCAAAAAGCTTACAGAACACATACTGTGACCCCCAACAGCTACCCACATGCCTTTATACCCTCCAAATGACAAAAAGGAACACATTCATTAATAAGATGCAAAGATACAGCTGTTCTATGACATATGAAAATAAGAAGCAAAAGTACATATATTTATTTATATAATAAGACTATACTCTAACCAAGATTTCTGTATTCTCTTTCACCTAGAAATTATCCAAGTATCTAAAAATTATCAATTAACTCAATCTAATATTACCCTATGGTTTTAAACTTAGCTAAGAGTGTTGGGAATTATGTTCAAACTGGCAAACTACAATCGTAATTGCTGTTGATATAAAAGGTTTGTCAGAATTACAATTCATTTTAGTTGTAATTTTTGCATTTTTCACAATCCTAAATATTATGTAGGAGTAACTTTAGATTATCTGATCAGTAAATTAGTCTAAAAAGTTTAGGAAGTTCAGATTAACTAGTCTCTTCATGAAAACATACCAAAACCTTACTTTTTAAAAAATCTTGCATGATAACTCATAGTGATAAAACCAGAGAAAACACAGATAACTATGGTTAAGCTAAAATTTTTAAATCCATCTGATTTGACCAAGGATTCACCTTGATTACCTGATTTTTTCTTTTTTTTCATTTTTATTTCATATTGGAGTATAGTCTAACAATATTATGTTAGTTTTAGGTGTACAGCAAAGTGATTCAGTTATACATATACATGTATCTATTCTTTTCCAAATTCTTTCTCCAGTTAGGTTATTACAGAATATTGAGCAGAATTCCTTGTGTTATACAGTAGGTCTTATGGGTTAACAATTTTAAATATAGCAGTGTGTACCTCTTAATCCCAAACTCCCAATTTATCACCCCCCCCCACTTTTCCCCTTTGGTAAGTTTGTTTTCTGTCTGTGAGTCTATTTCTGTTTTGTAAATAAGCTCATTTATATCATTATTTTTTAGATACCTCATATAAGCAATATCCCATGATATTTGTCTTTCTCTGTCTGACTTACTTCCCTTAGTATGATAATCTCCAGGTCTATCCATGTTACTGCAAATGGCATTGTTTTGTTCTTTTTAATGGCTGAGTAATATTCCATTGTATATATGAACCACATCTTCTTTATCCATTCTTCTGTCGATGGACATTTAGCTTGCTTCCATGTCTTGGTTTTTGTAAACAGTGCTGCAGTGGACATTGGAGTGCACATATCCTTTCAAACCATGGTTTTCTCCAGATATATGCCCTGGAGTGGGATTGCTAGATCATATGGTAGCTCTATTTTTAGTTTTATAAGTAAACTCCATACTGTTCTCCAAAGTGACTGTACCAATTTACATTCCCACCAACAGTGCAAGAGGGTTCCCTTTTCTCCACACCCTCTCCAGCATTTATTGTTTATAGATTTTTTGATGATGGCTCTTCTGACTGGTGTGAGTTGATGCCTCATTGTATAATAGTTTTGATTTGCATTTCTCTAATATAGCAGTGTTGAGCGTCTTTACGTGGGCCACTTGGCCATCTGTGTGTCTTCTTTGGAGAAATGTCTGTTTAGGTCTTCTGCCCATTTCTTGTTTGGGTTTTTGTTTGTTTGTTTGTTTGTTTGTTTGCTATTGAGCTCTATGAGCTGTCTGTAGATATTGGAGATTAATCCCTTGTCGGTAACATCATTTGCAAATATTTTCTCCCCTTCTGTGGGTTGTCCTTCTGTTTTGTTTATGGTTTCCTTTGCTGTGCCAAAGCTTTTGAGTTTAATTAGGTTCCATTTGTTTATTTTTGTTTTTATTTTCATTACTCCAGGGGACAGATTGAAAAAGATGTTGCTGTGATTTATGTCAAAGAGTGTTCTTCCTATGTTTTCCTCTATGAGTTTCAGAGTATCCAGTCTTATATTTATGTCTTTAATCCATTTTGAGTTTGTTTTTGTGTATGGTGTTTAAGAATATTTTAATTTCATTCTTTTACATGTAACTGTCCAGCTTTCCCAGCACCATTTTATTAAAGAGACTGTCTTTTCTCCATTGTATAGTCTTGCCTCCTTTGTCGTAGACTGGTTGACCAGGGTTTATCTCTGGGCTTCCTGTCTTGTTCCATTGATCTGTATTTCTGTTTTTGTGCCAGTACCATACTGTTTTGATGACTGTAGCTTTGTACTATAGTCTGAAGTCAGGGAGACTGATTCCTCCAGCTCCATTTTTTTTCTTAAGATTGCCTTGGGGACTTCCCTGGTGTTGCAGTGGTTAAGAATCTGCCTGCCAATGCAGGGGACATGGGTTCAATCCCTGGTCCAGGAAGATCCCACATGCCGCGGAGCAACTAAGCCCGTGCACCACAACTACTGAGCCTGTGCTCTAGAGCCCGTGAGCCACAGCTACTGAGCCCACGTGCTGCAACTACGGAAGCTTGCGTGCCTTGAGCCTGTGCTCCTCAACAAGAGAAGCCACCGCAATGAGAAGCCCACTCAGTGCAACGAAGAGTAGCCCCAGCTCGCCACAACTAGAGAAAGCCTGCACAGCAGCAAAGACCCAACACAGCCAAATAAATAAATAAATAAATAAATCTTTAAAAAAAAAAAAAAAAGATTGCTTTGGCTATTCGGGGTCTTTTGTGTTTCCATACAAATTTTAAAATTGTTTGTTCTAGTTCTGTGAAAAATGCCATTGGTAATTTGATAGGGATTTCATTGAATCTGTAGATTGCCTTGGGTAGTATACGCATGTTGACAATATTTATTCTTCCAATCCAAGAACATGGTATATCTTTCCATCTCTTTGCATCATCTTTTTTTTTTTGTTTTGCGTTACGCGGCGGGCCTCTCACTGTTGTGGCCTCTCCCGTTGCGGAGCACAGGCTCCGGACGCGCAGGCTCAGTGGCCATGGCTCACGGGCCTAGCCGCTCTGCGGCATGTGGGATCTTCCCAGACCGGGGCACGAACCCGTGTCCCCTGCATCGGCAGGCGGACTCTCAACCACTGTGCCACCAGGGAAGCCCTATTTGCATCCTCTTTGATTTCTTTGATCACTGTCTCACAGTTTTCAGAATACAGGTCTTTTGCCTCCTTAGGTAGGTTTATTCCTAGGTATTTTATTATTTTTGATGCGATAGTAAATGGGATTGTTTCTTTAATTTCTCTGATCTTTCATTGCTAGTGTTTAGAAATGCAACAGATTTCTGTGTATTAATTTTGCATTCTGCAACTTTACCGAATTCATTGATGAGCTCTAATAGTTTTCTGGTAGCATCTTTAGGATTTTCTATGTATAGTGTCATGTCATCTGCAAACAGTGACAGTTTTACTACTTTTTTTTCAATTTGGATTCCTTTTATTTCTTTTTCTTCTCTGATTGCCATGGCTAGAACTTCCAAAACTATGTTGAATAAAATTGCTGAGAGTGGACATCCTTGGCTTATTCCTGATCTTAGAGGAAATGCTTTCAGCTTTTCACCATTGAGTATGATGTGTGCTGTAGTGTCATATATGGCCTTTATTATGTTGAGGTATGTTTCCTCTTTGTCCACTTTCTGGAAAGTTTTCATCATAAATGGGTGTTGAATTTTGTCAAAAGCTTTTTCTGCATCTATTGAGAGGATCATATGGTTTTTATTCTTCAATTTGTTAATCTGGTATATCACATTGATTGATTTGCATATGTTGAAAAATCCTTGCATCTCTGGGATAAATCCCACTTGATCATGGTGTATGATCCTTTTAATGTATTGTTAGATTCTGTTTGCTAGTATTTTGTTGAGGAGTTTTACATCTATGTTCATAAGTGATACTGGCCTGTAACTTCCTTTTTTGTGGTATCTGTGTCTGGTTTTGGTATCAGGGTGATGGTGGCCTCATAGGATGAGTTTGGGAGTGTTCCTTCCTCTGCAATTTTCTAAAATAGTTTCAGAAGGATAGATGTTAACTCTTCTCTAAATGTTTGATAGAATTCACCTGTGAAGCCATCTGGTCCTGGACTTTTGTTTGTTAGGAATTTTTAAATCACAGTGTCAGTGTCAGTACTTGTGATTGGTCTGTTCATATTTTCTATTTCTTCCTGGTTCAGTCTTGGGAGATTGTACCTTTCTAAGAATTTGTCCATTTCTTCTAGGTTGTCCACTTTATTGGCATATAGTTGCTTGTAGTAGTCTCTTATGATTGTTTGTATTTCTGTGGTGTTCATTATAACTTATCCTTTTTCATTACTAATTTTATTGATTTGAGCCCTCTCACATTTTTTCTTGATGAGTCTGGCTAAGGGTTTATCAATTTTGTTCATCTTTTCAAAGACTCAGCTTTTAGTTTCATTGATCTTTTCAGTTGTTTTCTTCATCTTTATTTCATTTATTTCTGCTCTGATCTTTGTGATTTCTTTCCTTCTACTAACTTCGGGTTTTGTTTGTTCTTCCTCTAATTGCTTTAGGTGTAAGGTTAGGTTGTTTATTTGAGATTTTTCTTGTTTCCTGAGGTAAGATTGTATTGCTATGAACTTCCCTCTTAGAACAGTTTTTTCCACATTCCATAGGTTTTGGATTGCCGTGCTTTCATTTTCATTTGTCTCTAGGTATTTTTTGGTTTCCTCTTTGATTTCTTCAGTGATCCATTGGTTGTTTAGTAGCATATTGTTTAGGCTCTATGTGTTTTTGTTTTTTACAGTTTTTTTTTCTTGTAGTTGATTTCTAATTTCACAGCATTGTTGGTGGAAAAGACACTTGATATGATTTCAATTTTGTTAGATTTACTGAGGCTCGCTTTGTGGTCCAGCATGTGATCAATCCTGGAGAATGTTCCATGTGCACTTGAAAAGAATGGGTATTCTGCTGCTTTTGTACGGAATGCTGTATAAATATCAATTAAGTCCATCTTGTTTAATGTGTCATTTATGGCCTGTATTTACTTATTGACTTTCTGTCTGGTTGATCTGTCCATTGGGGTGTTAAAGTTTCCCACTGTTATTGTGTTACTGTCGATTTCTCCCTTTATGACTCTTAGTACTTGCCTTATATATTGAGGTGCTCCTATGTTGGGTGCATATATATTTACAACTGTTATACCTTCTTCTTGGATTGACCCCTTGATCATTATATACTTTCCCTCTTTATCTATTGTAACAGTCTTTATTTTAAAGTCTATTTTGTTTAATGTGAGTATTGCTACTCCAGCTTTCTTTTGATTTCCATTTGCATGGAATACCTTTTTTCATCCCCTTACTTTCAGTCTGTATGTGTCCCTGGATCTGAAGTGGATCTCTTGTAGACAGCACATATATGGGTTTTATTTTTGTATTTATTCAGCCAGTCTGTGTTTTTTGTTGGATCATTTAATCCATTACATTTAAGGTGATTATCAGTATGTATGTTCTTATTGCCATTTTGTGAATTGCTTTGCATTTGTTTCTGTAGATCTTTTTTCTTTCCATCCTCTTTTGTTCTCTTCTCTTGTGATGTGATGACTAACTTTAGTGTTGTGTTTGGATTCCTTTTTCCTTTTTGTGTGTGTATCTGTTGTGGATTTTAGGTTTGCGGTTACCATGAGGTTTTGATCTAGCAGTCTATATATAAACAAGATTGTTTTAAGTTGCCGGTCATTTAATTTCAAATGCATTTCCAATATCCTGCATTTGTACTCTCCTCTTCTCATGATTACTGGTTTTAATATCATATTTGTGTGTGGATGATTTCATACCTTTACCATATGTTTGCCTATACTGGTGAGCTTTTCCATTCATAATTTTCTTGTTTCTAATTGTGGCCTTTTCTTTCCTGCCTAGAGAAGTTCCTTTAGTGTTTGTTGCAAAGCTGATCTGGTGGTGCTGAACTCTCTTAGCTTTTGCTTGTCTGTAAACCTTTTGATTCCTCCATCAAATCTGAAAGAGAGCCTTGCTGGGTAGAGTATTCTTGGTTGTACGTTCTCCCCTTTCTTCACTTTAAACGTATCATGCCACTCCCTTCTGGCCTGCAGAATTTCTGCTGAGAAATCAGCTGATAACCTTATGGGAGTTCCTTTGTATGTTATTTGTTGCTCTTCTCTTGTTGCTTTTAAATCTTTTCTTTATTTAATTTTTGTCAATTTGATTACTATGTATCTCGGCATGTTTCTCCTTGGGTTTATCCTGCCTGGGACTCTCTGCACTTCCTGGACTTGGGTGACCATTTCCTTTTCCATGTTAGGGATGTTTTCAGCTATTATCTCTTCAGATATTTTCTCAGGTTCTTTGTCTCCCTCTTCCCTTTCTGGGTCCCTTATAATGCAAATGTTGGTTCGTTTAATGTTGTCCCAAAGATGTCTTAGACCATCTTCATTTCTTTTCATTCTTTTTTCTTTATTCTGTTCCACAGCAGTGATTTCCACCCTTCTGTCTTATAGTTCATGTATCTGTTCTTCTTCCTTACTTATTTTGCTGTTGATTCCTTCTAGTGAATTTTTTATTTCAGTTATTATATAGTTCATCTCTGTTTGTTTGTTCTTTAGTGCTTCTAGGTCTCTGTTAAACATTTCTTTTATCTTCTGTATCTGTGCCTCCGTTCTTTTTCCGAGATCTTGGATCATCTTTACTCTCATTACTCTGAATTATTTTATAGGTAGATTGCCTGTCTCCACTTCACTTAGTTGTTCTTCTGGGGTTTTATCTTGTTCCTTCATCTGGGACATATTCCTCTGCTATCTCATTTTGTCTAAAGTTCTGTGATTGCAGTTTCTGTTCCAAAGCCTGCAGGGTTGTCATTCTTCTTGCTTCTGCTGTCTGCCCCCTGGTGAATGAAGCTATTTAAGAGGCTTTTTCAGGTTTCCTGTGGGAGGGGCTGGTTCATGCCCACTGGTGGGTGGAGCTGAATCTTGTACCTGTAGTGGGCAGGGCCATGTCACAGGGTGTGTTTAGCAGGCAGCTGGGTGGTCAGAAAGACTTTAAGCAGCCTGTTTGCTGATGTGTGGGGCTGTGTTCCTGCCCTGTTGGTTGTTTGGCCTTAGGTGTTCCAGCATTGGAGCCTACAGGCTGTTGGGTGGGGCCAAGTCTTGGTGAGAAAATGGTGGCCTCCAGAAGGGCTCATGCCAATGAGTACTTGACAGAGCTGTTGCTGCCAGTATCTTTGTCCCCATAGTGAGCCATAGCCATCCCCGCCCTCTGCAGGAGACCCTCCAATACCAGCAGATAGGTCTGGCCCAGACTCTTATGAAGTCACTGCTTTGTCCCCTGGGTTCTGGTGTGCGTGTGACCTTGTGTGGGCCCTCCAAGAGTGGAGTTTCTGATTCCTGCATCCCTGTGGAATTCCTGAGATCAAACCCCGCTGGCCTTCAGAGCCAGATTCTCTGGGGGCTCCTCCTCATGTTGCCACACCCCCATGCTGGGGAGCCTGACATGGAGCTCAGAACTTTCACTCCTGTGGGAGAACCTCTGTGGTATAATTATTTTTCAGTCTGTGGGTTGCCCGCCCAGTGGGTATGGGATTTGATTTTATCACAGTTGCACCCCTCCTACCGTCTCGCTGTGACTTCTTCTTTGTCTTTGGATGTTGGACATCTTTTTGGTAGGTTCCAGTGTTGTTGTTGTTGTTGTTGCTGTTGTCGATTGTTGCTCAACAGCTGTGATTTTGGTGTTTTTGTAAGAAGAGGTGTGATCACATCCTTTTGCTCCACCGTCTTCAGATTTTTGATTCTTTATAAAGATGCCTCTTAGCTAGGATTTTCTGTAAGAAAGGATATTTGTAAGCCAGCCCATTTAAAATATTAGAAGTTCAGCTTTTTTATTTTTGAGGAATTCTGGCAATATTATTTGTGTAAGTGTTTAAAATTTCTATGAACCAATTAATTAACTGAATTTGACAGACATTGTATTCTAAGTTATTAATACCCTTTGGGAGAAGGAAAATATTTCATGCCCTCATAATAAGAAGTAAAGGCCTTTCTTAATTTCAGACACACAAACCTACAGTGAACTTGCAGCTTCAGTTCTACAAACTCAGTCATAGATCAAGAACACACAGAGAAACACAAAAGTTCATTGGTCCAGATCTCAAAGGGCTATTCAAGGATGCACAAATTTTTTTTAGTTGTTTTGAGCTCACAATTAGCCAAATAGACAAACAGAAAAGACTACAAAACTGCATTGTCTGTTTCTCACCCAACAGAGAATAGATCCCATTATCCCAGTAGAAGTGGTGACACCATAAGGCTGGAGTCCCAATCACTGCAGTCACCAATGGCAAATAACAAACTGGTGATGCATAAATCAGAATGAGGACTAAAGCTGGTCAAGGACCAGAAGTAAAAAGAAAAACACAGAGTTAAGTTAGAGAGAGAGAGTGTATCAGGGAAGATGAAGTTTTATTACCATTTGGGATCTATCCCAGGAGCCAAAATAGCATGCTAGGCTGAACATGAGGTGCACCTCCCTGCACCACAGGTGAATTGGCCCTGATAGGTTAGTCCACTTGGCAATCTCATTGAAGTCTCCCAAACTGACAATTATAATTGTTACAGTTTTCAAAAAGTTAAGAACATATAACTATAGAAGGAACATGTGTCAAAGATTTACTGACTTATCAGTAAGAGAACCAGTAAGATAGTAAAGCTAGTTAAAATTGCATTTTGAGGGACAGAGGTTATATAGTTTACTGCCCCCTCCCCCCAAAGCATTCTTAAATAACGATGGTTCTTACAATGTGGTAAGCTGAAAAATGATTCCTCAAAGATGTCAACTCTCTACTCCCCTGAACCTGTGAATGTTATCTTAATGGCAAAAAAGATTTTGAAGATGCTATTTAGGCTAAGGATCTTGAGATGAAGAGATCATCCAGTATTATCTGAATGGGCTCAGTTTAATCACATGAGTCTTTAAAAGTAGGAGAGGAAAGAAGAAGGGTGGGTCAGAATGAGGCTATGTGAGAAGGACCTGCTACCACTGGCTTTGAAGGTGGAGGAAGGGGGCCATGAGCTAAGAAACATGGCAGCTTCTACACGCGGGGCATGGTCCTCAGCTTCTAGTTAGCAAGAACACAGGGACCTCTGTCCTAAACCTGAGAGGGACTGAGTTCTTCTAACAACTGGAATGAGCAGTAAAAGCACTCTCCTCCAGAGCCTCCAGAAAGGAGCACAATCTGCTCCCACTTGACTTCAGTCACGTGAGACCTGTGCTGAACTCCTGACCTCCAAATATGTAAAATAATGAGTTTGTGTTGTCTTAAGCCACTAAGTTTGTAATAATTTGCTATGGCAACGGTAGAAAACTAACACAGTGAGGCAGAGATAAAATTTGTTAATATCCTATAGGCCAATAAAATGATAAGTTTTAAGGTTATCTTTTCTACCAGATAGATCCCTACATGGTACATTTAACTTCACAAGAATCTAATTTCATAGCTAATAGTAAACAGCCAAGTCAAAGACAGGTACATTACTCTAGATAGTTAAATAATCTTTGAGTAAATATGTTAACCAATACCCCAGCTGACATTGAAAGAACATGCCACTCACCTTTTTGCCTTATTTCCAAGTTTAATTAATTTTTTCTCAACAGGCGAGACAAGAAATATCATTTCATTTTACAAACAATAAGTTCCATGAGGGCATCACCTTATTTATATCAGTTAATGTTGTCTTATCACAATGCTTCACACCTAGCAGCTTTGTTGAATGGATAAAGAAAGCCCTAGCAACCTCATCTCTAAACATTTCCTCCTATGAAATCTGTGATTCAACCACACCAATTTCCTTTTTTTCTTTAAAAAAAAACAAGGCATGTTCTCTCTCACCATGAGACTTGCATTTGCTTTTCCTTCTGTCTAGAATCCACACCCCCCATTCAGCTTGTCTAACAAGCAATCATATGTTAGGTCTCAGCTCAGACGTGACATTCTCTGGGAAGTAGTGTCTGGTCACCTCATCTTCTCACATGTGACTCTTTCTGCTCTTACAGCTTCTGTAATTAATGCCACAACACTTAATACATTAAATTTGCCTTATACAGACCCCCGTTGATGGTCTAATGCAGCAAACTAATAGTTTAAGCATCAACTCTAGAGTCAGACTGCCTGGATTCAAATCCTGGCCCTGCAGCTAACTAGCTGTGTTATTTTAGGTAAGTTAACTGATCTTTTTGTGAATCAGTTTTCTCATCTAAAGCTGGGAATAATATTAATATAATCACTACGTAGAGTTGTGGTGGGGATTAAATGTTAAGGGCTCGGGAAAAGGCCTGGTACACGGCTAGAACGTGGGAAGCTGTTATTGTTTGGTAAGTTCCTTGAAATCAGAACCACCGTCTTATTCACCATTTGTCCTCAGTTTCTGATGCAGAATGCCTGACGTTAAGTGCTCAGTATCTTTTGGTGACTTGAGTAGACTTGTGACCCACTGAGAACCATCCTTTTCTCAGACCAGAATTGGAGATAAAGGATCAACGTCTTGATAGTGAGATAAGCTACCCAGAGAGACTTAACGCTGAGGCCAGGAGAGACCTTCCCCCTGAAATATCTGGAAGTGAAAGTATTGGAGCTAGTGCTCCCTGAAGGAGGCTGTTGACTTGAGCCTTCTGCAACATGGGCTTCATTACATCACAGGTGCAATTAGCCTAGTCCCAAAAGGACCATGGGATCTCAGTAATGGCAGACCCTTCCATCTCTCTCTCTCTCTCTCTCTCTCTCCCCCCTACCCCCACACACACACCCCTTTCTCCATCCCATCTCCATTCTTCCTGGACCAGGAAATTCTTCAGCAGCCTTGAGACCCATTACACTGACCCCAGGGATCAGCCTCTCAGTTTCCTAACAAGGTGGGTTTCCAAGCTTTTGCTCAGGATATCCCTTGGAGGAATATAAAAGAGCTTGCTCTGGCTGAGAGAATGTAATGCCACTCTTTTCCTTGTTTGTTATTGGTGTTACTAGCTGAGCCATCACACTCTTTTTGATACACAAACTGAGAACTGTCCTCCTTCAGCCCTTCTTCCCAGGGGGATCCGGAAGCACCAGCCCAGCCAGGAACAGCACAGAGCCACCCACACAGTCTACAGCGTGCAACAACTTAATCAAACTCAGACTCCTGCAGGCATCGGCGTTCAGCCCCCACGGAGTGAAGAGAGAACATAAATTATGGGAAAGGCACAGTCATTTTGCAGAAATTACCACGAGCCAGCATGGAATTTGTACATGGACAGAAACTATGAGATTTAGTATGAATTTTTAAAGGCCTGGTCTTATTACATGCTGAAATGGCTGTTTGGGCTGCATCTAAATGAGCTATGAGGAAGCCTCACTGATGATTGTCTACACCCTCCTGGTTTCCATCTGTTACTGAAGAAGGTTTTATAATCATTACCTTTGCGATCCTCATTTTCATGCTTTTATTTCCCCTAACACTAAGGAACTTGAAAACACTACACACACTACACAAATACAAGCATTAATGAACTGAATGGCATCCCCCTGAATAATAATAATAATTATTTTGCCTTTGAGAAAGGCGAGTCAGAAGAAAGTTACACAAAATTTCTCATATAGCATGATAGCTACAGAGACCAGACTACTGGATTCCAGATTTCTAGAAACATTACCCCGTTGAATTCTCATTCTACGAGTTGCGTGCTGTTATTCCACCATTATACTGCTAAGGAAGCACTCTCTTGAATGAGATGAGACTGGATTCTGAGAGTAGATATTTAATGAAAAAATATAGTTAGAATTTTGCATACTTGGGTGACTGAGAAAATTTTAGCTGTAAATAAAGGCATTCAAAAAGCTTAGCAGTGGTGGTAAGGGGAATTCCGAATCCCATGCCCCGGCTGACTTTCTTTGCCTCATCTCTCTAGGATAGTGGTTTGTTGACGTTTGAAGGTTACTTTCCCAGAAGGCAGCTTGCCTGGGTCCATGGCACTGCCAGAAATCCTAAGACCATGCTGAAAAGACACAAAGAAGTTCCCCCTTTGGCTCTAGGCATCTCCTGGCTTGAATAAAAGATAGCATTTTAGCAACACTGGACTGCCATTTCAGAGAATAGGTTGGCATCAACCCTTTGAAAAATACCATCTTGAGTCCATCTTAGGAAAGAATGGGAAGTAGGATTGTTTTCAAACCTAATCCCCTTAAAGCACTTCCATCCTCTGCAGCTCTCCCAGATAGGTGGGTTGAAGGGGAAACACTAATGCTGCAAAAGGGTCAAGGCCACCCCTTGATAAACAAGGAGAAGAATTTGACTTACCAGAGGGCTCCTCCCAAGCTTTAGCCTATAGTTATGCATTGTTACCTCTCTGCCCCCAGGAAGGCCTTGCTGGGCAGAGCCCCGTCTGCTCCTCTTTTGCCATCTTTGCCGTCTCCCTCCCAACCTTCACTCCTGGAAAAAACCCACCCTGGCTTCTGTCTCCAAAGAATCTTGAAGCAGCTTCCTGGTGAGTATTTGAGCTACTTTCTCCCTAACTGGTATTGGTTAATGTGTTCTACCTACCAGGCGATATATTCCTGTTTTAACAAGGGCTTCTTGAGACAGCTGAGACAACATCTTTTTTAAGAAAAATTATTTGCCTTTTGAAACTAAGTACATGTCTTACTTGATTAAGAGAGGAGTTATGTAAAAGAAGAAAATCATTGAGGTTTTACACATTAGTTTTCCCCTCTGTAAATCAAATAATTACAGTTCTAAAACAATTCTTTTTGAATAAATCATTTTTCCAATTTTTTTTTCTTTTTTTTTTTTTTTCTTGCGTTATGCGGGCCTCTCACTGTTGTGGCCTCTCCCCTTTGCGGAGCACAGGCTCCGGATGCGCAGGCCCAGTGGCCATGGCTCACGGGCCCGGCCGCTCCGCGGCACGTGGGATC
>NW_006788200.1:4772826-4793379 GCF_000442215.2 Lipotes vexillifer
CACAGGCCTCTCACTGTTGTGGCCTCTCGCGTTGCGGAGCACAGGCTCCGGACGCACAGGCTCAGCAGCCATGGCTCACGGGCCCAGCCGCTCCACGGCATGTGGGATCCTCCTGGACCGGGGCATGAACCCGCGTCCCCTGCATCGGCAGGCGGACTCTCAACCACTGCGCCACCAGGGAAGCCCCCAATTTTTATTCTTTGATGTGATTGATTCTTCCCTGTGAATTCCCCCAGAAGTCTCAATGTAACCAAAATACTTCCCAAAATATATGTGATCTGATATATACTTCTCTTTTTAAATTTTTATCTTTATCACATTTTTCTTGGCATTTATCACTAATGTCTAATTTATTTATTTATTTATTTTTTAAAATCATGTAACTGCTACTATTTTATTTTTTAATTTTTATTTTTGTTCACTTTTATTGAGGTATAACATTGACATATGTTTTATTAGTTTCAGTTGTACCACATTCGATACACGTATGTACTGTGAAATGATCACTGCAATACAGTTAACATCCATCACCACACATAGTTACAGAATTTTTTCTCTTGTGATGAGAACTTTTAAGATTTACTCTTCTGGCAACTTTCAAATATGTAACATAGTAGTAGTAAGTGTGTTTGCCATGATATACCTTACATCCCCATGATTTTTTTATTTTATAACTGAAAGTCTGTATCTTTTTCTTCCTTCACCCATTTGGCCCACTTCCACCCCCCACCCCTGACAACCTCCAGGCTGTTCTCTGTATCTATCAGGGTTTTTTGGTTTGTTAGTTTTTTTTAGATTCCACATATAAGTGAGATCTTAACAGTATTTGTGTTTCTCTGACTTATTTCACTCAGCATGATGCCTTCAAGGTCCATTCTTGTTATCACAGATGGCAAAATTTCCTTGTTATAATGGCTAAATAATATACCATTGAATATATATACAGTTCACCCTCTGTATCTGCAGTCTCCGCATTCTTGGATTCAATTAACTGCGGATTGAAAATATTTGAGAAAAAATTCTGGAGAGTTCCTAAAAGCAAAACTCAAATTTTCTGCCTGTCAATGACTGTTTATATAGCATTTACATGACTATTTATATAGCATTTACATAGTGTTAAGTATTATAAGTAATCTAGAGTTGATTTAAAGTATACAGAGGATGTGCATAGGTTATATGCAAATACTATTCCATTTTATATAAGGGACTTGAGCATCTAAGGATTTTGATGTATGGCATGGGGTCCTAGAACCAATCCCTCATGGATACTGAGGGATGACTGTTCAACATTTACTTTATCCATTCTTCCCCGTGTCCCCTGCATCGGCGGGCAGACTCTCAACCACTGCGCCACCAGGGAAGCCCTGGTGTCAAATTTTTAAAAATCATCACCAAAACCAGTGTCAAGGAGCTTACTGATTACGTTTCCTTCTAGGAATTTTATGATTTCAGGTTTTTCATTCAAGATTTTAATCCATTTTGAGTTAATTTTTGTGTATGGTGTAATATGGTGGTCTAGTTTCATTCTTTTGCATGTGAGTGTCCAGTTTTCCCAAAACCATTTGTTGAAGAGACTGTCCTTTTCCCATTGTATATTCTTGGCTCCTTTTTTTGTAAATTAGTTGACCATATATGCATAGGTTTATTTCTGGACTCTCTATATTGTTTGATAGTGTTTTTAATACTGTAGCTTTGTTATGTAGTTTGAAATCAGGGAGTGTGATGCTTCCAATTTTGTTCTTCTTTCTCAAGATTGCTTTGTCTATTGGGGTCTTTTGTGGTTCCATACAAATTTTAGGATTATTTGTTCTAGTTCTATGGAAAAATACCATTGGTATTTTGATAGGGATTGTGTGGAATCTATAGATCACTATAGGGTAGTATGGGCATTTTAATAATATTAATTCTTCCAATCTGTGAGTACAAAATATCTTTTTATTTATTTGTATCTTCTTAAATCTCTTTCATTATTGTCTTATAATTTTCAGTGTAAAGGTCTTTCACCTCCTTAGTTAAATTTATTCCTAAGTATTTTATTCTTTTTGATGCAATTATAAATGGGATTGTTTTCTTATTTTTTTTTCTGATAGTTCATTATTAGTGTATAGAAATGCAACAGATTTTCTGTATATTGATTTTGTATTCTGAAAATTTACTGAATTCATTTATTAGTTCTAACAGTTTTTTGGTGGAGTCTTTTCTCTTTATAATATCATGCCATCTGCAAATAGTGATGGTTTTACTTCTTATTTTCCATTGTGGATGCCTTTTGTTTCTTCTTGTCTAATATCTCTGGATAGGACTTCCAGACCTATGTTGAATTAAAGTGGTGAGAATGGACATCCTTGTCTTGCTCCTGATTTTCAAGAAAAAGCTTTCAGCTTTTCACTGCTGAGTGTGATGTTAGCTGTGGTCTTGTCCTATATGGTCTTTATTATGTTGAGGTGCATTCCCTCTATACTCACTTTATTGAGAGTTTTTATTGTAAATGGATGTTCAACTTTGTCACATATTTTTCTGCATCTGTTGAACTGACCATATGATTTTTATCCTTCATTTTGTTCATATGTTGTATCACATGAATTGATTTGTGGATGTTGAACGTTTGCATCCCTGGGATAAATCCCACTTGATCATGGTGTCTGATACTGTTAGTGTATTATTGAATTTGGTTTGCTAATATTCTGTTGAGGATTTTTCCAACTATCTACATCAGGGATATTGGCCTGTAATTTTTCTTTCTCGTGGTGTTGTTTTCTGGTTTTGGTATCAGGGTAATCCTGGCCTCATAGACTGAGTTTGGAAGTGTTCCCTTCTCTTTTCATTTTTGGAAGAGTTTGAGAAGGATTGGTATTAATTCTTTTTTTGAATGTTTGGTAGAATTCACCAGTGAAATCATCTGGTCCTGGACATTTGATTTTTAGGAGGTTTTTGATTACTGATTAAATCTCCCTATTGGTAATTAGTCTGTTTAGATTTTCTGCTTCTTCGTGATTCCGTCTTAGAAGGCTTTATATTTCTAGGAATTTATCTGTTTCTTTTAGGTTGTCCATCGACACAGTATTCCAATTTAAAAGTGTTGTAACCAGAGAGAACATTGCCTGGGGGTTCTTGAACTAACTTCAGATAGGCAATGGCTAAGAGTAACTTTCTCTAGCATTTTTTTGTTATTGTTGTTGTTGTTTTATTGAAGTATAGTTGATTTACAATGTTGTGTTAATTACAGCAAAGTGACTCAGTTATACGTATATATACATTCTTTTTCATTTTCTTTTCCATTATGGTTTATCACAGGATATTGAATATAGTTCCCAGTGCTTTACAGTAGGACCTTGTTGTTTACCCCTTCTATATATAACAGTTTGCATCTGCTAGTCCCAAACTCCCAATCCATACCTCTTCCACCCTCCTCCCCCTTGGCAACCACCAGTCTATTCTCTATGTCTGTGATTCTGTTTGTGTTTCATAGATGGGTTCACTTGTTCTCTGGCATTTGTTAATTGCGACGGCCCCTCCCCTTACCCCAGTGCTTGACTGGCTCCTCTAGATAGGGCCAGGAGAAGGCAACAGGTCTCAAATGGCAGTGTATATCAAAGCCTGGCTCACCAGCAATGCCTGCTTCTGCCCAAGCCGGTAGGAAAGATTCCAAGGAACCTCTCAGAAGCTCCATATCTCCTAGCCTATTATCCCAGGTGGTCACTGGCAGGTATAGACAAAGCATATCCATATCCACACATGAGTCTTGACTGCAGAGGAAGGGGAATGATTAAGAATGTTAGTAACTCTGGGAAAGAAAGAAGAAAAGTCAAACTATGAGCCATGAACTCTCAGGATTTTTATGACACAGAGCAGCAGAAAATGAAGACTTGAAAACACAGTGGCTGTTTACGGTGAAAAGAATCTGGGAACTTAACAAACAATGAAAAATCACACGACCAAGTGAGTGTTGTTCTTCAAAGTAGTTTTCTTGGCAGACTTGATACTTATTCTAAAAATGCTTCTTTGCTCAAAATGTTTGGCCAACTCCAGCTTCAAAATTACTTCCCAAGCTTGTGACACATTCTTTTGGTATCTCCTTAATGATGCCAAGCCTTTGTCTTTTGAGGATGAATTTAAATTTTGTAAAACAGACAAAGGTCATTAAGAGTCTCATCAGGCTTCCCTGGTGGCTCAGTGGTTGAGAGTCTGCCGGCCGATGCAGGGGACACGGGTTCGTGACCCGGTCCGGGAAGATCCCACATGCTGTGGAGCGGCTGGGCTCGTGAGCCATGGTCGCTGAGCCTGCGCATCCGGAGCCTGTGCTCCGCAACAGGAGAGGCCACAACAGTGAGAGGCCCGTGTACCGCAAAATAAATAAATGAATAAATAAGAGTCTCATCTGTTGGGTAAGTTGAATTATACCATCCCATCACTTCCGCTGATCCTCTGCAAAGTGATTGTGAGTTAATGAAGCTAAATTTCTTGCACAGTTTGTAAAATGACCCTAAGAACTATCTTAAAAGAAGAACAGAAGAGTTACTGAAAGGTCTCTTTGGAGCAACCAAAACATCTTTGCAATAAGTATACAACCTTTCAGAGTTGTTACGTAGAAATGGGTAACACTCACTAGGGTGCACAGGTCTGAGGAAGATTCCTTAAAAAAATACAGTGTGCGTCTATCAGAGCCACAATGAAAAACATAATATTTTGCCTTATCTCCATTTCTGAAAACTTAAATAAGGGAAACAAACTCCTTAAACTTCCAGAACCTTCCATAACCCCCTCCTCTCTTTACCTCCTGCAAGAGACTGAGAATGAACATGAGATCATGTGAATATGAGAAAGCAAAACATAGTGAATTTTGCCAGTGGCTTCTGCCGGTTTCCTTTTCCTCCAGTTGGAGCTGTTTCTTCTCTTGATAATTCACTAATTCACTGTAGAAAGGCTGAGTATTGGGTCTCTTGTCTCTGAGCTCTTTAGCCCAAATGTGTAAATTCTATCAGTGCACGCATTTAAATCAAAGGTGATTATAAACACAAAATATAATTTGTAAAACACATACACGCAGATCGAGTGTGTAAAAACAATTCACGTTTAGTATTCACAAAGACCATGTTACTGAGTTTAGAAACCAGATGCCAAGAGAAAAGAAGTGTTGAATACTATAACCCCACTGTTCTGAACTGAGCAGAAGTAAATTTATTTGAATAGTTTGATTAGATCTTTTAGATCCTATTCTGCCTGTCACTAGAGCACAGCCAGTCCTGTGAGACCTCTCTCACTGCTAGATTGCCCACTGACCAGAGGTTGAGTGTGGTACGTTGGAATTTGGATCAATGGAAACCTCCCCATCTGAGTGCCACCTTGCCTAAAGGAAGCAGCAGAAGTGGGTCGACGGTGAGAGGGTGCTCACCATGCTGAGGCTGAGGCAATGTGGTCTGATGGAAGACTGGAATCTTGGGTTCCCCTTCAGTCTTCTCTCATGTGACTGCCTGCAGTGTCTCACATCCACCATGGGGACAAGTCTCAGAACAGGGAGCTTTGGAAAGAACCTAGATGGCTGGGCATGTGTCCAGCTCCCTGGACAAAGTGTGCTGCCTGAAACCAGTAATGGTGTCCCTCAGTTCCCCTCCCTGCAACCGCAAGTCTGCAGCAGAGCCAGACTCCCTCCCCACTTCTCTCAAGGCTGCTCTGAGCTCATGGGCAGAGGGCCCAGCTGTCACTGAGGAGGGGAAGACCTGAGAAAGAAGGTGGAGCCAGGATCAAGCCCTGGACCCTCAGGGAATTGCATGACCTGCACAGCTCCCCCAGATCCCAAGGATGACCCAGGTGGGCCCTGGAAGTTCCCCGACTCCCATCCCTGCCCAGGACACTCATCTCTCCCAGCCCTTCTGACCTTCGAGGGAACTAAGAGTCTTAATCCTGAGCACAGCTGAGGCAGGATGATGCAAATAGTGCGGCGGCAAAGACCAGGAAGGCACAGGCACTCTCCTTTCCCTGCAAAAGGAACAGTGATGATGATGGTGGTGATGATGACACAGAACGTGGGAGAGCAAATACCATGTGCCAGCCGTTTTACAGACTTTATTGTGGTAATATCCAAAGAAACTTTATAAAGAGGCAATGGGGAAACACAGCTTGGACTAGATGAGTCACCTTCCCCAGAGTCTTTATTCTTTCTGCTTGCTTTTCTTTTGGGGCATGACCCAGATGCCTCCTCCTGTGGAAAAGCTTCCCTGCCCTCCCTCCCTCCCCCATAACAGGGTAAGCATCTTCCCGTGTGCCCGCATAGATTCCTGGGTTTCTCTCTGTCGGACCACTCCTCCCCCCTCCGCCCCCCGCACTGGAATTGTCTGTTAAACGTACCTGTCTCCCTCTGTTAGGCTGTGAGTTGCAAGAGACTGGCTTGCGTGTGGAAAAGTACGGAGGTTCCTTAAAAAACTAAAAATAGAGTCACCATATGATCTAGCAATCCCAGTCCTGGGCATATATCCAGAGAAAACTCTAATCCATGCACTCCAATGTTCATAACAGCACTGTTTATAGTAGCCAAGACATGGAAGCAACCTAACTGTCCATTGACAGAGGAAAGGATAAAGAAGATGTGGTATACAGTTGCAATGGAAATCACTCAGCCAAAAAAAAAAAAAAAAAAAAAAAAAAAAAACGACAGACGAACGGATAAAGATGTGGTATACGTGCACAATGGAATACTACTGAGCCATAAAAAAAAGAAAGAATGCCATTTGCAGCAACATGGATGTAACTAGAGATTATCATACTAAGTGAAGTAAGCCAGACAAAGACAAATATCATATATCACTTACATGTGGAATCTAAAAAAGTGAACCAATGAACTTATTTACAAAACAGAAACAGACTCACAGACATAAAAAACAAACTTACGTTTACGAAAGGGGAAAGAGGAGGGGGAGGGATAAATGAGGAGTTTGGAATTAACAGATACATACTACTATATATAAAGTAGATAATCAGCAATGTCCTGTTGTATAGCACAGGGAATTATATTCAATATCTTGTAATATCCTATAATGGAAAAGAATCTGAAAAAAAAAGAGACTGGCTTTATCTATCTCTGTTAAGTTCAACCCAGCCCAACAGAGGATGTACTCTGCAAATGGTTGTCACATACATGGATGGATGGATAAAAATACACACAATGCTTATAAAATAGGTAATGAATACCTTTTATGTGCCAGGCATTTTGTTAGTGCTAAGAGTTCAACAGTCACCAGACAGTCAGGGTTCTTGCCTTTAAGGAGCTTCTAGCTGGGTTTATAAGTTTATGAGCCCCAACTCCCTTCCCTCTCCCCACCTGGGGAAACCCACCTCAGAGTCTCTTTCTCGGTGTTTGGGATGTGCAGCCAGCCTCCCCTGTGTGTAGAGGACAGAGTAGGGGTCTGGGCCACATTCCCAGTCCCCGCTGGAGAAAGGATCGTGTAAAAAAGATGGCAGTGGTGGGAAAGAAGCATATGTTTCTGTCTTTTGCTTCGCTATCCAGAGGCTCCTACTGCCTGTGACAGTTGCTCTCAAGGCCACACTGCAGCTATTCACATTTCCAGGTGCCTCCTCTCCTGCTGACCTCCTCGGTCATGATCTAGTGCAGCAGATGCCAGAACTTTCCATCTCTCCACACTGAATGCACATCACATAGTATCAAGTAAGACTGACCCCAGCACCCCTCACCTTTTTTCCCTGCCCTCGGGGAAAGGAAATGATAACAGCCTGCTTTTGAGCACATGCTGTATCTCAGGCAATTACTTTTCTAAGCCCTCAACCCAACTGCAAGATAAGCACCGCAGATAAGCGCGCGGAAGTTCTCAGAAGTTGTGCAGAGACTGACTCAAGACCACACAGGACTTGAACTCAGGTCTTGGTAGATCCATAGCAGGTGTTCATCCCACTACATCAGACTTGATGGAACAAAATGAAGGGCTCCAATTTGGAAAACCAGTTGGGGCCATTCGCTGCAATGAACAAACCGATATTCTTCGCAGTCTTACCGACGGCTGTGGTGTTTCTCTGTGGAACTGCAGTCTTTCCTCTTACAGCCTAAGGAAGAAACTAACATTTGCGCATGGAACAGAACTGCCAGGAAGGAGGCCAGGAGGGCTTACCAGGGTACCGTTAAACCGCCGCTGAGCCAGAGAGCTACGGCAAATGCTTCACTCAGGAACAACTTTATAGTCCAGCTTGGGGGTGGGGGCGGCATGCTGCCTGCCATGCAGATGAGATTCCAGGAAGATGGGCTGAGGTCGGGGAAAATTGGGACTTATTTCCAGAGGATATTGTAAGCTG
This sequence comes from Lipotes vexillifer, assembly GCF_000442215.2. NCBI lineage: Eukaryota > Metazoa > Chordata > Mammalia > Artiodactyla > Lipotidae > Lipotes > Lipotes vexillifer. Next base: position 4,781,125 of record NW_006788200.1, read on the forward strand.
ACTTCTGGGGTGCTGTTGAGACCCCAGTGTGTGATGGCGGGTTTCAATCGTGGCAGCTAACGCGTGGCAGGCACTACCTCTGCGCCAGGCTGTGGGCTGAGCTAAGTTTTCAGCTATGATACTGGCAGTGCCCAGGGGTTGGTGAAGTGACAGTCACGCGAATAAAGGTCGCGCAGCGTGAGAAGTGCTAAAGTGGTGGTAGCTCCTTTTTGCGCCTCTGCAAGTGTGAATAACAGCTCCTCGCTGCCCTCCGGAGCTTACGGCTGCTGTGACCTGCATAAGACAAGGGCACAAATACCTGACAGCACGTAGCACTCCTCCATTCACTGAGCACCTATAGACCAGTGAGGAGACAAGGCTAGTTAGACACAGCCCTTAATCGCAAGTTGCCTGTCTTTTCATCATCATTCCACACATTTTATAAAAGAGAAAAAATACTTCCAGAAGGCTTGTTAATTTGCCTGGGGTCATGGAGCCGGCGTGTGGCAGATGTAGGACTAGAACACTAGACTATCTGACCACAAAGCCTAGATCTATCTTTGCATGACACAACAGATGCTGAAATGACTCTGAAATGGCCCTCTAAGTGAATTTCACATTACCTGCCTCCATCTGTAAGCATTCTCAGGAGTGTGAAGAGATGTGCTGATACAAAGCCAGGGGCTTGTTCATGAGCCCAATCAGTCCAGTTAGCTCAGAGACCTAGAAGGAGCCAAGCTGTTGCAGAAACTCTTCCTGGGAGCCAGTTCATATCACAGAGGTGGGGACTGTAGGCCTCGCCTGAGCAGCCCACAGCAATTGGATACTCTCCACGGAAGACACAGAGAAGCACCACCTCGATCCCTTCAGGGAAGGACTTGCTGTCCAGCTGGGGGAGTGCAGGCAACAGATACCCCACACTGTCAGCCCCAGCTGCAGGGGGCCATCACACCTCGGGCCACACCCTTCTGGGGCAGCCGTGTTCAGTGGTGCAAGGCCAGGCTATTTCAGCTCAACATGGGATGGGTGATGCTGGCTCCCAGGCTCCCCACCGGGTTGGCCAAGGCTTTGTGGAGCCTCCATCATAATTCCAGTTTTTCCTCTGCCCAAAGCTGCTTTCTCCCATTCCTTTCATGAGTTCATCCCTCATAAGCATCTTGCACTCCACCGTCTATCTCAGCATCTGCTCTGGGAGACTCCAGTCTGCAACAATATTGAAGCCTGTAGGGGTATGTGTGTAAGGGGTGGGTGGGGGAGAGGGATACAGAGATACAGCACAGCCCTTGCTCGGAAGATGCTCATCGTTGGGCACGAGGGGAGGAATATGGGTAGCTCAGCTGAAACTCCCATCTGCACATGAGCTCAGAGTAGAGTCCTCCTGCCTCTGCCCAAGAGCCAGCACAGTGAGGCCATCCTTGGTCCCAGGCTGCAGAGGGATAGTCACAGAGGGCTGGGGCCACATGAGGTGTCCTTCTGTCCCCAGACACCAGCTTCGTCCCGGCTGATCCACCAGTTATTTCTCACAGCCTTCCCTTTGTATCCGTGGACACCATTATGGTCCAATCCACCAGCCTCTTTTCTAGGCTATTCTGCCAGCTCCATCTCTAGCCCCCTGTTTCTGGTCATTCTCCACAGCCACAATAAACCCAAAATACAAGGCAGAGCATTCCTTCACTGCTTAAAGCTTTCCAATGGCTTCTTACTGCTATTAGAATAAAATCTATACCACTTAAACGGTCTGTGATATTCTCCATGGTCTGGCCCTGCCTATGTTTCTGACCTCAACTAATATTTTTTTGAGGGTCTGCCACATGCCAAGCACTGTGCTAGGTGCTGGAGATAACAGCAGCGAACAAAGCAAAGTTCCATCATAGTGGGGAGTGACGGGCAACAAACAAACAAACAAATAACAAATGTGCCAGATAGTGCCAAGTGTCATGGAGGGGAAAAAAAGAAAGTGCCTGGGGTGAGTGAGGTGGGCAGCAGGAGGGGAAGGAGACAGAGTGTCCATAATAAATTGAAATTTTAGCAGAGACATAAAGGGCTTTAAGAGAGGGAGCCATGTGGATATCCGGTATGTGTGGGTGGGGCAGGGTGGGGCGGGGCATGCACCAGCAGAGGAAGGAGCAAGTGCAAAGGCCCTGAGGTGGGTGCGTGCTCAGTGTGTTTCAGGGAAGCAAGGTGGCTACTGGAGCAGAGTGAATGAGGAGGAATGGTAGCAGAAGAGTTCAGGAGCATGTGGGGTCTCATGGGTGACCACACGAGCTTTAAATTACACACTGAATGAGATGGGAGCTGTGAGAGGGTTTGAGCAGAGCAGTGCCTTGTCTGACTTACCATTTAAAAGGGTGCCTCTGGCTGCTGGGCTGGGTGGGGAGTGAGAGGGGAAGCAGGAGACCAGGTGAGCATACTCCAGGTCAGGGTGCCCCCCCACCAGATTTCTGGTCATTTCCAGGTCAGGGTGGACTAGGGTGGCAGCAGCAGAGGTGGGAGGAGGCAGTCAGAAGCTACATGCACAGTGGAGTTGACTGGACTTGGCAGTAGTTGGCTACAGGGTGTGAGAGAAGATCAAGGATAACTTGGGACCTGTACAGTGTAAGGATAGCTTTTCTTTTTACTGAGATGGGGAAAACAATGGGGGAGGGGCAGGGTTTGTACGGGGAACTAGGAGTTCCGCTTGGGCATGTCAAGTTCAGCATTTCATCTCTTACCACTCATCCTGAACTCACTGCACTGTCACACTGGCCGTCGGTCAGCTTCTAGAAAATCAAGTTCCTTTAACCTCAGGGCCTTTGCACTTGCTGCTCCCTTGGCCAGCTGCTCCCTGACTCTGCTTAGGCAGCGGGGGGCAGCTGTCTGCTAGACAGGGCTCTGACCTTCAGGCACCTTCTTCCTGCAGATCTCAATACGGCTGTCACTTCTGCGCGTGTGTTGAAAGAAGTGTCACTTCTGCGCGTGTGTTGAAAGAAGCTCCCGTCCCCTCCCAGTCACATAAGTTGGTGTTTTGCTTTTGTTTTTGCTTTTTTTTTTTTTGGTAGCATTTATCACTACACATAACCTTTCTATTCCTTTGTTTATCTGCTAGTCTGTTAGTTCCATGAGAGTCGGGACCATGGCTCTCTTGCTCCTAGCTCTTAGCTCAGTGCCTGGCACATTGTGGTTGCTCAATAAACATTTGTTAAATTAATTTAACAAAGAACGGGAACCATTGCCCTGTACTCCAGGGGCTCACAACCCAGGAAACGAGGAGATGTCCCTAAATATTAGTCACATGTAAGAAAGAATCAGTGCAGACAGAGCCAAAGGAACACCTAGTGACAAAGGGCAGATATGGAGTCTGGCCGAAGCACCTGGGCAAGGCTGGCTCAATAAGAGAGCTGGAGCAGGTGGGGAGCAGCTCAGGGTGCACCCAGGGCAGGTGGGCCAGGCCCGGTGGGAGGGGAGCAGAGGCAGGCAGGGTAGCCCAGGCTGGCCTTTTCTTCTCCAACGCAGCTAGCAGAGGTAGGGTGAGCAGTTTTCTGCCAGGGCCAGGGCAGGGAGCACCAAGAATGGAACGATCGGCATCACCTGCCACAAAGCCCTTCCAAAAGCTCCTTCTCCAGGTGGTGGAGGGACGTGCAGGGACCATAAATCAGAATTAATTGCAGCTGTCATGCAGAGGGTAGTTCCCCTTATAGACACCAGAGGAAAGAAACCCCACTGGGTTCAGCCATCAGTACCCGTCCATTGTGTGTTCTAGCCCCACGCGCGCCTGCTTGACCCCTGCAACTGCCATCAAACTTCTTTGCTGACAAGTCCTGTCCTCAAAAACCCTTGCCTTGAACACGGTTGGAAAGTAGCCCTCCTGCCAAGGACAAGGCCTAAAGGAAACATAGCTGCTAAAAATACTGAAGCACTCTCTGTGCTTCATACCCCACCCACCCCCTTGGACCCTCCCCTCCCCAGCCCAGAAGGTTTCTAGGAGGCTGTCTGTGGGTGAGGCCCTGGGGAGCAGCTTTTCCACATCACCAGCAGAGGGAGGCAGGTTGTGTCAGCTCAGAGCAGAGAGCAGGGGCCAGTGGTGGGGCAGGACAGCTGTGCTGGGGACTCCAGCAGGGATAGAGCCAGTCTGGCAGGTTTCCTGGCAACTCTTGGTGCTGGCTGTTTAGCAGCAGCTTTCAGAGCAAAGCTTGCTTGAGCCCATGGATTCCTCTGTTCTGGGGTATTTTTCTTGGCTTCCTGAGGCCTTAGTGTGGTCTCTCTTCCCTATGACTCTGTCTGGGGTCTGTACCAGGGTTAAGCTGTCTTCCCTGAAGGACAGGCCCCCACTGCATCAACACTGTGTCTGGCACAAAGGGGGAATACTCAAATGGAAGAAATGCCCCCCCCCCCGCCCCCGCCACCAGATTTCTGGGCACCCCAGTGTCAGCCACAGGCACTTTTGGAGTTATAGGGGCCATGCCTACAAGTGTGGGAAGATTGGAAGGACCTGGCTCTGGGTCATTTTCTCTCCTGGGTTTTTCACCCTCCTCTGAATCTTGTTGGAGAGCTCTCTCTGGGTCATCCTCCCTGATTGTGCTGTAACAATGACACTGTTACCTGAATACCCACCTGGGTTCCTGTCCAGAGGCCCCAGACATGGTCCCAGTCTGGTCCTCCACTGCCCCCCAGTGTCTGACTAGGCTCACTACACCCTGACTGCTGAGCCTTCCCTTAATTCCCTTAAACTTTAGACCCTACATTCCTGCCATACACCTAACCCTCTCCCTAGGGCTGTAAGAGATGCAGTGCTTGCCCTAAAAAGAATAAAAACTCCCCAGGAGGTGAAGGCATACCCACAAGGGGACACTGAAGCCAAATAAGGCAGCATGTACTCTCAGAAAAGTGTGAGATTATTATTTACAGTAAGAAGTATATATTTGGCCTTTGTCCAGTGTTCCTGGCACAGAGCTCTAAAACCCTTGGCATTTATTAATTGATGAGAGTGGTAAAGGTGTCTTTTGTTAGGTTAATGAGGTGACTTTTCGAATGCACCCAAGGTTGGGGCTGGTTTCCAGGAGAACCAATCATGTGATTAAGAGAGTTGAAACTTTTCAGTCCCATCATTCCTCCAAGGTGGCCCCATACCTCTGACCTCCAGGGTGAGACGAGAGGCTGGAGGTTGAATTAATCACCAGTGACCAATGATTTAATCAATCATGGCTAAGTAATGAAACCTCCATAAAACCCGAAAGGACTGGTTTGGATACCGTCCAGGTTGGTGAACACGTGGAGGTTCAGAGAGAGAGGTGCACTTGGAGAGGGTATGGAAGCTCCTCACCCTTTCCCCATACATTTCCCTGTGCATCTCTTCCATATAGCTGTTCCTGAGCGTATCCTTTTATAATAAACTGCTGATCTAATAAGTAACATGTTTCTATGAGTTCTATGAACTGCTCTAGCAAATTATTTGAACTCAAGGAAGGGGTCCCTAGAACTTCCCACCTATAGCTTGTCAGTCAGAAGTGCAGGTCACAACCTGGACTTGTGACTGACATCTGAAATTGGGGGGCAGCCCTTAACCTATGTGATTTGATGCCCTCTCTGGGTGGCTAGTGTCAGGATTGAGTTGAATTGCAGGGACTTTTTTGGAGTCTGAGGATTGCTTGATGGTATAGAGGAAACTACCCCTCTCCTCCGACACACACATATGGGCATTGGGTTCCAGAACCCTTTCAGTTAGTGTCAGGAGTGGGATTTGCTAGATCGTCCCTGGCTCACAGAAACATGGTTTGGGAAGAAAGGATGAAAAAGTGAGGAATGAAGAACCTTTGATTCTTGGGCCACATGGGCACCTGTGGCATGGAGCAGCAGCGGTGCTGCAGTCAGTTACTGAAGGTAAAAGTTACCAGTAGAATTTAGAGATGGGTCCAGATCCTGGGGCATGGAGTCACTGGATATATAAGGAAACACAAAATAATAAGCATGCTCAAGATATAGTTGCTTGATTATTGTTATCTGTAATAGCTAAAACAAAAGCAGAAGAAAGTGCTGGGTTGGACCTTGATGCTAAACCAGGCTCAGATTTGGATCCATCTGAGCTTTGGCCACTAGCCTCCAAGTTGCCTAGACAGGGAAAAATTATGCAGGGGCAACAGAAAGTACCTCCAAGACCTCTGGTTACCAAGAAAGTAGTCAGTGTAGGGGGAGGACAAAACCAAGAAACTCCTGAAACCAAGGAGTATAATGTAAGGAACTGTCTCATTTTGTATCAGTATCATCAGCTTCCTGAGGAACCCTTACTGAAATGGATTATGAGAGTAGCTAATTTAGGAGCGTTGTCTTTGGTTTTGAGTGCTGCAGAGTGGAAGAGCATGTTTGGGTTGACACAGAACCCACAGCTCACTATGGAACAATCACAGATGTCTGTACATGAGCTGGACCTATAGGAGGTTACTCCCAAAGGGAACTCTGTGAGGTCTATTTACCCTGAGAAAGGGGGACTGCCCATCTCCCCCTATGAATGCCAAGTGGAAACCCCAGAGGAAGCAGCTGATATGCTTTCCATGCAAGCCATGTGGGACTGATTTTAAGTTGACAGGTATATTCACCTGCCGAATATGCCTCTTACCCAGGTCATGGTAAATGTTGTGGTTGAGGGGGACCCTTTCACACAGGCACCCCCTGTAACCTTATTGTTGCAAAACCAATGATAGTTTGGGAAGCTTTATCTGCCACTGGAGAGGGGCACAGTGACCCTGGCTGAGTCTTCTAGCACAGGGAACATCTTGAAGGCCAGAGGAAGGGAGTTTTTCCCCTTCAAATCTCAGGAATCTCAAAACAGGTGCAAGATGTATCTGACAGCTGAGCATGGCGTTGGTAAACTCAACAGGCTCCAGGAGTAATAAGCATAAAGGGAGCCCTTCAGAGATCCAGCCTGCCCCCGCCTCCTTGAAGTAGCTCATCCATGGAGGAGGAGAGGTACCGACACCCAAGAAGGCCTGAATGTGCCTGATCCATGTGAGGTGTCTTATCATCTGCTGGCTTAGTTAAGCCTCACAGTGGTCTTGTGTGGGAGGCATGTAAAATTGTCCCCACTTCACAGACGGGCAAACTGAGGCTCAAAGAGGTCAAGTAGGAGGTCACACAGCTGGTAGGTGGCCAAGCAGGGCTTCAAACACCTCTGAGATTCCTCTCCAGTTCATGCTCGTCTTTAAATCAATGCAAGTAAATAAGGATACAAGAGTATCAAAGACAGGCAATGAGAAGAATTTGGAGCCAGGTCTTAACTGACTGCATGCATGATGAGCATAAATCAGATTAAAGCAGATTATCAAAATCTGCCAATAATCTAAGAAATTCAAAGTCAACAAGAGTGTTCCAGAGCAGGGATTATCAGCCTTGGCTGCCCATGGAATCACTCAGGTTTTTTAAATCTTTGATGCGAGGGTCTCAGCAACATTAACTTAACTGGTCTGGGGTGTGGCCTGACATTAAGATTTTTAAATGCTCCTCAGATAATTCTGATATTCAATTAAGACTGAGAACTATTAATCTAAGAAGCCGATTAGGGCAGTGAACTGGTAGTATCTTTTTGCTCCTTCACGATCTCTTGGCAGCCTAGGAAAGCCAGACTCTAGCTTTTCCCCTAGGCTCACGCCAAGCCAGACAGGGAGAACTCAGTGTGGGTGCTGATGTCTCTTCTTGTAGGGCCCCGACCTCTCTTTTGCTTTCTGTAGATTTAAAACTGTGTCTTTGTCCTTCTTTACAAGTGTTTCCCTTCATCTGGGTAGTCACATGCTGCGCATGATCTGAGCAGCTGGAGGTGCAACTCCACAGACAGACAGAAACACACACACACACACACACACACACACACACACACACACACACACACACGTACATCGGGTTGGCCAAAAAGTTTGTTCAGGCTTTTCTATAACATCTTATGGAAAACCCCGAACGAAATTCTTGGCCAACCCAACAGTTTTCCTCCTTTTCTTTTGCTTTTCGTTCTTTTTTGTTTCGTTTTGCTTTGTATTTACCTTGATTTTAAAATTTTGTGAATCTTAAATAGACACAAAACAAATGGAACTCTGACTTCTGCTTCCTAATCTACGTGGCCGGCTTCCCAAGTAATTAATTCATACTTAAAAAAAAAAGAGCGAACAAAATTGTGAAAGTATTTCCCAGCCCTTCCACGTCCTCTCTAACTTCTTGAGCCACAAATGCCTTTGCAAAATAAAACTTCAGTCCTAAAAAACCCAGCAAGCCAAATGTTTCTTTTCCCATTTTCAATCAGTTCCTTGATTTTATCTCTAGCCAAAAAAACCCCAAAAAACAAAGCACCTTTTTGGAAGATCTGCTACCTCTTCAAGTAACTTTTTTTTTGGTACATGTGATAATGTGGTAATTCTGAACTTTTTCTAAGAAAAATTATACCAGACAGACAGGTCTTAGATAATTTTCCCCACTTCACCACCATTCTCCTGTCCTATTTTTTTAAAAGTTCTTTGAGAAGTGCCTCTTCCAGTCAAAGGATGGCCATTTATTTCAAGATCTATAAATAGCTTTTAAGATTCTTCTAGCATGCTGTATTCCTCTGCTCTCTGCAGTGTTCAGTTTCTTCCCAGTTTTTTTTATACCTACACAGCCTGAAAAATATTTCCCTGTGGGGAAAGTTATGACAAATGCCCTAAAACAAAAGCGACCATGCCAAATGCTCAGAGAGTGCTTAATAATTAATGAATAAATGGAAAAATAGCAAAATGTCTTTCTAGCCCAGGTATAGATTTCAGCACTAGGAATCACCACACATTCCTAGGTAAATATATATGTCACAGTTCCGGAGAAATGCCTAGAGAAAACTGTGCTGTTAGAAACCTTGCCAGCCGCTACTACCATAAGCCATTAGATAGACTGACTGTCCAATCTCCGCTTTCATCTCTGCTCTGAATCTCTAACGCACCTTGAGGAAAACCTGCTTGGATTCAGAACAAAAGGAAAAGAACTGAGATCATTTGGTGACTTAGGGACTTCATTTATTGCCACTTGAGATAATCAAATTACCTTTATTTTTATCTCAATCAATTCATCTAATTTCTGCATTCATGTTTTTGTCTTGTTTCTGTCTTTTAATCCATGCATCCTTCAGTATGACACACTTAACCATGCTTCCAGGTTGTCAACCACCTACTCTTTAGGAGTAGCTATGATCGAGCAAAATGTTTTGTTTCAGGATTTAAATCAAATATGTCTAAAAGATATGTTTCGTATGTCTAAAAGAAAATCGACCACCAGGAATCACGCTCAAATCTTTAGTGGACCCAGCTTGTCTCCTCCCCAGTCCAGGGTTTGATGGTCCGTGGAAAAGACCCTAGATTTTGGGAAGACTTGTTTTTCAGTCTGTTCTCTGCTCTTTCCAAAGGTGTATTACTTTTTGAAAGAGGAGTAAACGTGCATTGTTTGGAAATTTAGTTCTTGTTTTGGCTAATAGGGTGGGGTTGGTTATTTATCTGATTGTATTAGTTGTTGACCTGCCCCATGATGACCAGTCTTAAAGAGACTAATCAGTTTGGAGGGAACACAGATAAAAACAGACACAAGATTCATCAGCCCTCTCTCAGCCAGACCGTCCCAGTATGCCGCTCTTTCACAAGCCCTGTATTTCCATACCAGACTTCCTTAATGGTGTTTCTCCACCAGTTTTCTGAATTCCCAATTCTGAGAAAAATGGATCGAGAAGACAGGAAAAGGGGAAACAAGTATTAGAAATCTCCTTTGAGAATTAAAGCTTAACAAGTTGTAGAGACTTTACTGGTCGGAAGGACTCCACTGACTTCAAGTTGAAAGCGAGAGCAGAGAAGCTGACAAGGGGAGTGAAAGTTTGAGGGGGACATTTCTGGGAACCTAGTCGTTGACAATCTAATCCATTCCCCTTGTAGCTTTTGCCATGCTTGTAAGTGGGTGGCCATGCTTGTAAGTGGGTGACCCTGCACCTGTCTGCTGCTAATGGTGAGTCATTCTTGCAAATAAAATAAATATTAATAAGATTATACACATAGTATACTTTCTACAAATCCTGTGAGTGATGTTCCAAGAAGTAATAAGTTTTGCAAACATATGAAGTCCTTAAATTGGCAATTTTAACATGTGATTCTGTGTCGTGTCATTACTCTTCCTGGGAGATCTGAATGCTACGTTATTGGAACACTATCTTATGATGTTTGCTTGTGTTTATCCAGAATGTGAATATTGCTATAAGCTACAGTTCTTCGTAATGACATTAACCTTAAAATTTCTTATTCTTCTTATTTATTCTTATATATCAAACAAATTTTCAGATTATCATAATATGGATTGAGTATAGTCTTAGAAGTGTTTTAAGAAAAACTTATGATTTCAGAAATTCCAGAGAATTCCCGAGAATTCTTCCTTGCCCTCAACTATATCTCCTAAATTTCTCTTAGAGTCTGGTGCCATATCTATGCCCCTGACCTGAGCTGCCGTCCCCTTCGGAGAGACCTCATAGAAACGCAAGCGTGTCCATTTCATCCCCTCACATAAGACATTTTAATGGCTGCCCACATTAAAAGGTACTCAATCTCATTAGCAACCTGAGAAATGAAAATTGCAACCACAATTAGAGATCAGTACATACCTATCGTCATGGCACAAAATGAAAAGTCACAGCTCCATGAGGCAGGAACAGTATTTGTTTTTGCTCACCATTTTATTTATAAGTTTAGCACAGTGCCAGACATATAGCTCAGTGCCCCTCTGTAGATGGATAAATGAATGAGAATGGACACACCAGAGCTTCATGCTATATATCGCACACGGCATCACCCAGACACCTGGCCAGATAGAAGGTCCTTTGGGTATTGCCCCAAGTGGCTTTTTTCTCTGAGGCTGACAGTCAAGGTCCCTTCATTTATCCACAATGCTTTCTCCTATCACAGTGGAAAATTTGATTCTTTTGAGCCCAAGTTTTCCCATCTTGAACACAGGCCTGGTATTTCCTTCCTTCTGAAAATTTATCAAGCTGTATCAAATTATATAAAAATCCATTCAAACATAGCCTAACATCAGCGACACCATTTCCTCATGTTTTGCCGAATTATGGTGAGAAACAAATGAGGTAATGCACATAAAATTGCTCCATAAAGCACAAGGCATCATGCAGAATTTGTATCCAGCATGATTGAGTTAACTTGCTTCCAATCACAACCCTGTCCACCTGAGCTTACACCAGAGGGCCTGGGCTTAGCCTTGAGCCCACCTGGAGAGATCCCCTGTCTATCTGGAAACCCCTTCTTTTCTGGCTCTCTCTAACCTGCTTTGGGTGCCTAATATTCCAGAACCTAACCATTAATCAAGGTCCTCATTCTTTCTGGACAAAAATGGATTGTAGAATGAAACCCACTTGGCTTTGGGGCTTAGAATTTCCTTGACCCTTGACCAGTTTCTTAACATTTCTGAACCTCAGTTTCTACATCTGTAAAATGGGAATGATAATCTCTCCTTAACAAGGATGTTTTTGAGAACTGAATAAAGCTGTGTGCTCAAAGTAGCATTCTTACTGTCTGGTTCACAGTGAGTATAAGATATACATTAGTTCACCTCCTTTTCCCTCTGAGTGATCTCAACTAATTGAAAAGCTCATCTTCACTAATAGAAGAGGGCAAAAATGTGGGGTTTGGTATGACAAAAGGTGGAAATATCACGTTGGGTAAGGTAGCTTTCAGTTTCAGTTCCTTAATAAAGCAGGAGGTGAGAGATTTCATCACACAGGAGCCCTCCAGCCTCTCCTAGTGGTCACTGAACCTTCTGGGTGATGGGAGGACTGGAATACATAAGAGCTCACCTGCTGAGCAAAGACTTTTGTCTGAAAGTGTGTTCTAGAAGCATGATGGTTTTATAGATCTCAAAATCATGGCTAATAGCTGGAACCTGCCCATCCTAAGTTTGAGTTGGGCCACTTCAACACATTCTGGGAACCATGCCAGCAACAACTGAATACCAGTTGGTCGCCCCCAAATCACTTACTCCCTAAACCTGGACTTTTAGTCTAAGGAATTATTATCTTGGACCAAGACTTGCAATAGGATGCCCTTGTCATTGGCTTGTAGTCATTTAAAACCACCCCTTGCTGCTCCCTCCTCTGTGCACCTACGCACCGAGTAGGCTGGGTCTGCACAAAGGACCCTCCCCAGTCTTGTACTCTGTCAGTCAATAGCGTAAACCTTTGCACATGGAAACTTATACCTCAGGATCAGGGAATGTTTCCCTTGGTTTTGAATCAAAATAATTCCTGCT
>NW_006788200.1:4793441-4798538 GCF_000442215.2 Lipotes vexillifer
TCCTGCTGTATTTGAAGTGTGTTTTTGTTGTTGTTGTTTTAAACAGAGAAGGAAGAGCTTTTCACTGTTACCAGCTCCCAGAACCATCTTTCCTCTGGCTTCTGATTTCTTGCTGCCCACTCACACTGAGGTTCCCAGCCTCAGCTCTGTGACAACCAAGGTGCTGGCTGTCGGCACCATGGATGTCGCGTCATCCCTGAAATGCTTTGGTTCTGTGTCCTTTCTCTGTTGCTTTCACACAGACAAGGATTTGGCGCACAATATGCAAGTTTGCCTGTTTCCACTCTGACTCAATACATGCGTTGAACCTGAAGGGACTGTAATCAGACACAAAAGGCTCTTAAGTATAACCACCTCATGTCAGGGATCCCCTAGCAGAGTCCTGATTTCAAGTATTACATTCTGTTTCCAAATCAGGAGTTTTAAATTTCTATTGTGAAAACAGTCACTTCGGTGAAGATTAAGAGCAGGAAAATGGTTGTGAAATTGACCTGTCAGACATGTAAGTGATGAGGAGAGTCCATGTGTAGTAGTCAGGGCAGAATCAACCTAGGCAAGAAGAAAGTATGCATTTTAGCAAGAGCCTTTTTTCACTGCGGGAACCCACAACGACAGGATGTGCATTTTTAATTGAGTGTGGTTTTACTGCCCTCCAGTGTCTCAGAGTGTTAAGGACTTATTGAACCTAAAAATGCCTTCTCACCACTGGCTATGGATTTTATAGTCACTGAAAAAATATTAGAACTCAGTGAAAAAACCATTAGAGATAGTCTAGTGAACATGATCAGCCTTTTTATAGGTAGAAAACGGGGGGGCCAGAGAGGAAAGGCAGGCTCAGCCTGCCAAAATTAGAGGCAGCATAGCAAGGATTAATCATCTCATTCATTCATTTGTTCATTCATACATTCATTCACTTGTAGCATGTGTTCCTTTTCTTGTATAATGTTGGAAAAAATAAATTGTATTCTTTATTCCCTACGTTATATCACTTTCTCCGAAGTCCCTGAGGACTCCAGAGTCAGAGTTCTTAATTCAAACTTTGTCCCTCAACTCCTTTATATCCCTTAGGAGAGAGGAAAGCCTGGGTCCTTGTCACTCACAACTCTGTTCCAAGTACCTTACAGAGTTTGGCACATGTTAGGTGTTAAATCAGTATTCATTGAAGCAGTCAACCAACTAAGGAATGGAAGGATAATTTGTTGCAATATTAATTGTGGTGTTTTTGTTGTTGTTCTCATTGCTATAAGTATGTAAGCATTTCGTTGAAAGAGCAGAAGTTAACAGGATACCAGCATAAAAGAAAACTCTCTCCTAGTTACTGTACTTTTATACCTGCTTGGTGGGCTAGTTTGTTTGTTTTTTTTTTCCCTTCACACATTGCTTAAATTTAGGTTGGGTCTTACGGCGTTTGTGGTGACTTTCAGATATAAAAATGACCTCTGGTCACTTTTAAACGCTGTGATTTAATTTTCCAATCACTTGAAGTGGACTTCTCCACTGTTCTAGTACTAACCTTAGACGTGGGGAGAGGATCATGATGAGATACCACTTATGCTCTCAGACTGACAAAGATAAAAGCATGTTGTAGGGCTTCCCTGGTGGCGCAGTGGTTGAGAATCTGCCTGCCGATGCAGACGACACGGGTTCGAGCCCTGGTCTGGGAAGATCCCGCATGCCATGGAGCGGCTGGGCCCGTGAGCCACAATTACTGAGCCTGCGCGTCTGGAGCCTGTGCTCCGCAACAACAGAGGCCGCGATAGTGAGAGGCCTGCGCACCGCAATGAAGAGTGACCCCCACTTGCCACAACTAGAGAAAGCCCATGCACAGAAATGAAGACCCAGCACAGCCATAAATAAATAAATAAATAAATACATTGTGTATTATTAAAAAAAAAAAAAGCATGTTGTAGTGAATTTCTGCTTCTCGAAATATCTGACTAACGTATTTCAGGCCAACCCTTTTCCCACAATTAAAAAGTCTGAAAAAAAATTTGAGAAAAATTTCCTGACGCTATTAGAAGAGAGTTATAAAAACAAGTGAAACTTGAGAGATTCAAGATCGTTAAGACATAGGAAGCCCAGAGAGGTGACCTAACGTTTGCAGAGGCTCCTTGCATGCAACAATTAGAAATTGGAAAGCTGTGACAAAGGCCAAAACGATGAGCAGAATGCAGTAGGTGGGAAGCTGAGAATCTGAGCAGAGATTTTATCTGTCTCATAGGATTGGGGGGAAATTGGAATTCAGGGCTTGCCATAGAGAGGGGGCCCTGGTAAATATCCCAGAGTTTCAGTCTTGACCTCCTTACCCCTGAGGATTTCACAATGGGTTAGGCTGCCTCCACAAAGAATGAAGCTTAATCCATAACTGCATTAAGATGATTTGCCACCAGGCTAGCTGCCTGCTGGGAGTAACAGTAAATCCTCTCTGGAGGAGAACACTACCCACAGCCTCAAATGATCTCTATCGTTGTTGAAATGCACAAGCCTCAAACTCAGTCAAAATTAACTGGACATAACAGAATATAAGATATCACCCAAAATAAAACCAACTAGACAATAGAAACAGACTCATGGGAGATCCAGATATGGAGTTATCAGACAGGCACTTTAATAGGACCATGAGTCATGTGTTCAAAGAGTTAAAACAAACAATGGAGACTTATAGTAGAAAACCATAAAACATAAGAAGAAAAGAATAGAAATTTAAGAAATAAAAAATATAATAACTGAAATAAAGATTTGATATAGTTAAGGATAGTTAATAAACCAGAACATAGATCAGAAGAACATATCAAGACTGAAGCACAGAGAGACAAAATAATGTCAAATACACAAAAGAGCATAGGAGACATACATATAATTCGAGTCCCAAAAATTGGGATGGTAAAGAATGGACCAGAAGCAATATTTGAAGAGTTAATGGCTGAGGATTTTCCAAAACTGATGAAAGAAATCAAGCCACATATTCCAGAAGCTCTGCAAACACAAAATAAGATAAATACAATGAAAACCACACCCAAGTACATCATAATAAGTCTCATTAAAAAAAAACAAAGGCGGGCTTCCCTGGTGGCACAGTGGTTGAGAGTCTGCCTGCTGATGCAGGGGACACGGGTTCGTGCCCCGGTCCAGGAAGATCCCACATTGCCGCGGAGCGGCTGGGCCTGTGAGCCATTGGCCGCTGAGCTTGCGTGTCTGGAGCCTGTGCTCCGCAATGGGAGAGGCCACAACAATGAGAGGCCCATGTACTGCAAAAAAAAAAAAAAAAAAAAAAAAAAAGGCAAAGTGTCTGGGAATAGTGTCAAAAAAAGCATGCACAAATAAATTGTGATAGATTCACACTATGGAATGTTATACAGCAGTAGGGATGAACAATTTATAATTACTTGCAAGAACATTTTAAAATCTCTATAAGCATAACACTGAGTAAAGAAGACAGACACAAAAGGGCATACATATATATATATATATTTTTTTTTTATAAATTTATTTATTTATCTTTGGCTGTGTTGGGTCTTCGTTGCTGCACGTGGGCTTTCTCTGGTTGTGGTGAGCGGGGCTACTCTTCATTGAGGTGTGTGGGCTTCTCATTGCGGTGGCTTCTCTTTGTTGAGCACAGGCTTTAGGCACGTGGGCTTCAGTAGTTGTGGCTCAACAGGCTCTAGAGCACAGGCTCAGTAGTTGTGGCGCACAGGCTTTGTTGCTCTGCAGCATGTGGGATCTTCCCGGACGAGGGCTTGAACCCATGTCTCCTGCACTGGCAGGTGGATTCTTAACCACTGTGCCACCAGGGAAGTCCCCAAATGGCATATATTTTTGAGTCCATAAAAATCTTAAAGTACAAAAAAGAAACAAAATCAGCATAGATTTATAGTGAATGAAATCAGAACAGAGGTTAACTTCGGAGGTAGTAATAGTAATGGGAGTATGAGAGGTAAAATGTGGTTCAATCTATAAAAAGGTTTCATTAAGCTATAATCATAATACTGCCTTGTGATATTTAAATATATGTGAATATACAGAGCCTCTTATATATGTATGCATATTTATTAAAATATTTTAATATATAAAACATATTAGAAAAGTATAATGCATGCATATTAAAGTAAACAACAATATCCAATAGGCAGGACAGAGTTAAACTGGGGATTAAATATTCTAAGGTCTTTGTATTGTCCAAGAAGTATAAAAAATAACCAATCTGTATAAAAAAATACCAAGCTATGTTTTAATATTTAGAATGATAAATAAAAGACTAGTAAAAAAATATATGGCTAATAAGCAAATGGAGGAGAAAAATAACATAAAAAGAATTATCCTAAAGAGAAACTAAGACAAAAGAGAAAAAAAAAAAGATTGTAGAACAGATGGAATAAATAGACAACACAGAAAGATAGCAGATTTAAATCCAACTATGTCAGCAATCATGTTAATTATGAATAAACTAAATATGTCAATTCAATGACAAAGATTGTCAGACTGGGTGAAAATTTTTTAAAAAACTATTTGTCACTTACATGAGACACACTTTAACATATAAGGATAAAGAAAGATTCAAAGTAAAAACATGAAAAAAGAAAGACTCTGTAAGCAGTATTGCTATGGCCTGAATGTTTGTGGCCCTCAAAATGGATAGGTTGAAATCCTAACTTCCAAAGGTGATGGTACAAGGAGCCTTTGGGAGGCGATTAGGTCAGGAGGGTGGAGTCCTCATTAATGAGATTAGTGACCTTATAAATGAGGCTCCAGAAAGATCCCTCACCCCTTCAACCATGTGAGGTCACAGTGACCTTGAGAAGTCTGTGACCTGGAAGAGGGCCCTCGTTCAACCCTGCTGGCTCCCCAGTCTCAGACTTTAGCCTCCAGAACTGTAAGCAGTAAATTTCTGCTCTTTTTAAGCCATCCAGTCTGTGATATTTTGTTATAGAAGCCTGAATGGAGTAAGGCAAGTGTGCAGAAGAAAAGCTTGTATACCAATACTAATATCAGACAAATTAGATTTTAAGGCAAAATGCACTGCTAAAGATCAAGAGAGGGCTTCCCTGGTGGCGCAGTGGTTGAGAGTCCGCCTGCCGATGCAGGGGACACGGGTTTGTG
>NW_006788200.1:4798667-4803646 GCF_000442215.2 Lipotes vexillifer
AAAAAAAAAAAAAAAAAAAAAGATCAAGAGATATAGTGATAAAAGTTTCAATTAACTAGGAAGGTTGTGATGGTTAATTTTTATGTGTCACCTTGACTAGGTACAGTACCCAGATATTTATTCAAACGTTATTCTAGATGTTTCTGTAAAGGTAATTTTTAGATGAGAGTAACCATTAAATCAGTAGCTTTTGAGTAAAGCAGATTACCCCTCATAATGTGAGTGGGCCTTGTCCAGTCAGTTGAAGGCCCTAATAGAAGACTGACCTCCCCAGAAGAACAGCGGATTTCTGCCAGTAGAGAGCCTTTGGACTCTTCCCTGGATCTCCAGATGCCAACGTACCCTGCAGATTTTGAACTTGCCAGTCTCTACAGTCATATATATGTATATATGTCAGAGATGATCAAATATATATGCATATAAAACTGCTTACTGAGTTTGTACCTTGATCGAGCCCCCAAGATATCCTTTTACTACCTTGTAAGGTTGGTAGTTAGCATATTCCCATTTATAGGCACAAAAACAGTACTAAATGATTTCATAACTTGCTGAAGGACACACACCTACTAATTATTAGGACCAAATCAGAACCCACATCTTTCTGACACCAAACTCATTTTCTCTTCCCATTGATTTGTCTCCTCTTTTCAGTAATCTTACTAATTTAGTCTGGCCTCTTCCCCCATTTTGAAGAGGGAGATGATGACTTGATTTTCTAGCCTGATAGACCCATAGCACAGCACCCGTGGAGCTCGCTGGGGGGCCCCTGTCTTTCCGCACAGGCTGCCCTGCCGACTCCCTGCCTTTGCTCGCAGTTCTCTCTGCCAAGTGCACACGTAACGCTTTCAGGGCACTATCACTCTCCAAGTGACAGATCTTAATGCTCCTAATTGTCACCCATTATATCATCATTACTTTTTCTGTGGAATTAAAATCCTTTTCATGAAAGGGCAAAAAAAGTTCATCTGCCTTACAGCATATCCCAAACTTCTCTATTGGAATAGTTAGTTCTTTAAAATTTCCAGCTCCGGCTCCAGGGTGACTTTCATTATCTTTCCCCGTGGTAGTTTGTGGGAAGGATGTTGCAGTCACACGGTAACCTCTCCTGTCAGTGTCTTCCTTTTAAAATGAAAGCTGCTAAACAGTGAGTCCTAGAGAGTAGAGGCTATATCTTAGTACCCTCTGTGTGCCTGGTGCCGTGCCTGACACATATATCATAGGTGATCATTACATGCTTACCAAATAAGTTATTGGGCCTTCACCATTCCGTTTTTCAAGCACATTTGAATCCTCTGCCTTCAAATCTGTGGGGTGGTCCTCAAGCTTGATAGAACTAGAGCAAAACAAACTTCAAAAGATATAGGTGGGAATTTTATGTCCCGTTTTACAGGTGGCGAAACTGAGGCATGAGGCACTGAGATGCTGAAGCCAAGAGCTACACAGCAGAACCACAGCAGAGGCAAAGCCAGTCAGAGATGATCAAATACCTTTCCTCTCTGCATCCTTCTGCCTGGACCCCTCCCAGTCTCTTGGGTTGGTTCACTCTTTCTTTTCTTTTTTCTGTTGTTACCATTGCAGAAGTTCCCCCTCTCTTAAACCAGTGAAGAAATTACTGGCAGCCTAGGGTCAATGAGGTATAAACCCTTCTTTGTCAACATCAGAGCAGGGGCCAAAGGCAAGCACTGTGAAATTCCTTCCCATCTAAGCTTCCAAGGCAGCATCTTTGACCCATGGGTCAAGAGAGAGTGGCTCACGTCACATTCTGTGGCCATTGTTTGCTGGCCTGTTAGTTTCCCCATGGGGTGGCTGGAGGCTCCTGGAGAGACAGTGAGGGGTCATCAGGGGGAGAGTTCAGACCCTGGAGTTACAGCCCAGCTCTGGGGCCTTAGCTATGTGCTCACTCAGTAAACACTGACTGACAGGCACCATGCTGCCACTGGGGGATGTTATGGTAACAAGATAAGCATGGTTCCTGCTTCATGGAGCCTTCAGGGTTACATCTAGAAGATAGGCATTTGATGAATGAATAAAAGCATGGCTAATATTTATGAGTGCTTACTATGTGCCAGACACTGTGCAGTTTCATGCATTATTTGAAGAGGAGCCAGTAGGCAGCAGAGCTAAAGGTTCAAACCACATCCATTTCTGTCTGACTCTAAGGCCCAAACTGATGAAAAGAGAGGATATAGAAAATACTGAGTAAAATGTCTAGCACTTAGTGAGCATCGTGGTAGTATGGAATGAATCTGGATTTGAGTCAGAAGGTTAGGGCTTGTATCCTGCATCTGCCCCCTCTGTGATGATGGACCGCAGGGGTGAGGCCACATCAAGGGAGATGAAGCTCCCTGAGGCAGGGCCAAGCAGGTTTACTACCTTGCCGTTAGCAGCTGGCACAGAGAAAGTGCTAGAGTTCGATTACATTGGCCTGACTTAAAATATCTTGGGATGCTACAACATGGATGAACCTTGAAAACATTGTGCTAAATAAAATAAAGCAGACACAAAAGGACAAATATTGTGTGACTCCACTTAGATGAGGTACTTAGAATAGTCACATACATAAAGAAAACAAAGTAGAATAGAGATTACTAGGGGGTGGGGAGGAGGTTTAGTCATTTTTTTTTTTTTTAACATCTTTATTGGGGTATAATTGCTTTACAATGGTGTGTTAGTTTCTGCTTTATAACAGAGTGAATCAGTTATACATATACATATGTTCCCATATCTCTTCCCTCTTTGTCTCCCTCCCTCCCTTCATTAAATATGTGTGTTTTATAATTTTGAATTTACACATATGACATCATACTGTCCATATTTGTACAATTTGTTTTTACTCTCAAAAATTATGTCCTAGAAATCTGTTTTTATACATGCAGTTATAGTTCAATTTTAATTGTTGTAGAGAATTTCATTTTATTGAATATATTAGTTTAGCTTTTGTTTTGTTTTTAAGTTACCCATATTCCTACTGCTTTATGTGTTTGAGGAGATAAGGTTTTGGTTAAAAACCAATCTGTGATTTGTTTTTTCATGCCCAAGTATAGGCTATTGCAAAGGCTTTACTTGGCAAGCTTCAAGGGGGAAATCTGCCCTCCTCACACCAGACTTGAGGCCCAGCCAGTTCATCGCAGTCTCCAAGGGGAGTTACAGTCTAGGACTCAGGCTCTTCTGGCTGGTCATGCTCTTCACGTGTTTGCACTACTAGCCTCATGCCTTCATTCCTAGGTCTCTTTACCTGAAGCATTCAGGTGCCTCTGCCAAGGACTCCTTATTGGGAAGGAGGGGAGAAAGTGGAAGATACTTTTTTCCCACTCTGACTCACTGCCTAGTACTTTTCCATCCCTAACCCTTTTTCTCCCTTCTGGCCCTGGGCTTATGAAACTGGGTTTATGGAGCCTTTTGTTCAGGGCTCTCTCAACAATGAGATTGCCTGACCCCACTGATCTACCTAATCCTGGGTGAGCATGTGTTCCTTGGGAGAAAATGGAACAAGATAGTCAGCACTTTTTCTGGTTTATATACCATCACAGTAAGTGATTAAAGGCTAAACTCTTTTATTTTGGCTTGTTTCTTTAATTGGCTACTCCTGACTTCTCACAACCAGGCTCTCTTTCCTGGTTCAACTGAGTTTCTAGCAGTTTGTATGTTTTTTCATTCTTTGAAAAAAGAGTAAAATCGCTATCTTTATATATGTCTCCTTTTATGGATGTATGAGATTCTCTACTATATATGACCAGAAATGAAAACACTCAGATGTTAATTATATGCAATTTTAATTTCACTAGATATTTCCCAATTGCATATCAAAAGGATTGTGTTAATTACACTTCCATCAAGAAGTGAGTGAAAGTTCCTAGTTCACTATATTATCATTGGTGCTAACTATTGTTTAATTTTTAATTATTCTGCCATCTGATGAGTGTGAGTATATAATTCGGTTTTAATTTGTATTTACTTAATTTTTAGTGATTTTGAGTATACATTCTTATATTTCTTGGTCATTCTGATTTCCTCTTCTATGAATTGCTTGGTCATGTATTTGGTCATTTTCTTGTTTGAAGATTTTTTTATTGATATGTTGGAGTTCTGTTATATGTTTCAAATATATTCTCCAACACTGTGCTTCATATTTATTTATGATACATTTTGCCATTCAAAATTTATCAGCACTTTATGAGTTGTGCTTTCTGTGTTTAAATTAATCTTTTCCTACCCTGAGGTCATAGGTTTGCTATTTTATTCTAGTGGTTAAGAACTTTTGTTTTATTTTTCATGATTGGGTTTTAAATGTATGGAAATTTATTTCTGCTTATTTTGTGAGGTAGGAAACATTTTTTTCTTTTTTTTGGTCATAGTTGTATGAGTCATTACTAATATATTGCTAATTGACAAATTATCAGAAATTTAACTACTTAAAACAATACATATTTATTATCTCACAGTTTCTCTGAGTCAGGACACTGGCACAGCCTAGTTTGTTCCTCTGATTCAGGGTCCTTCACAATGCTACAGTCAAGACTGTGGTCTCAACTCAAGGCTCAACTGGGAAAAGATTTGCTTTCAAACTCACATGGTTATTAACAGGATTCATATCCTTGTGGCTTGTTGTTTTGAGGGCCTCGATTCCTTGTTGGCTGTTAGTCAGAGGCTGCCCTCATTTTCTTGACATATGGGCCTCTACATATGGCAATGAATATCACTGAAGCTTGCTTCATCAATGCCAGCAAGGGAGAAGATCTGCTAATAAGACAGAAGCTACAGTTTTATGTAAGACAGAGATGACATCCCATCACCTTTGTTAAATTCTTTGGTTAGAAGCAAGTTACAATTCCCACCCACACTCAAGTGGAAGAGAATTACATAAGGGAGTGAATAATAGGGGACAGATATCATGAAGGCCCACCCAAAATTCTGTCCTACACAATAAGGAGAGTCAGTTTTCCACAAATAATATATTATATAGTTAATAGTTTCCCTAC
>NW_006788200.1:4803676-4809088 GCF_000442215.2 Lipotes vexillifer
AAGATCCTCTCCTACACTTTCTCCTAGAAGCTTCATAACTTGGGCTTTCAAATTTAAATTTATGATCCATCTCAAATTAATTTTTTCGTGTGGTGTAAGGTAGGGGTCAACGGTTTTTTATTTTCATGTGGCTATCCAGTTATTTTGGTACCATTTATTGAAAACATTTTACTTTATCCATTGAATTGTGTTGGTGACTTTTACAATTATTTCATACTCACACATCTACATACACATACAAATATCTACATACACATACATTTACATACACATGTACATTTCATATACATTTATCTACACACACATATATACGCACTTATATACACATTTCTGGAGTCACTTGTTTGTTTTGTGGATCTATTTGTCTATTCTTTTGCCAATACCTCACTATCTTAATTACTGTAACTTGTCAGTACATCTTGAAATAAGGCAGAATAAACCCTCCAACTTTATTCTCTTTTTAAGAATATATTGGCTATTTATTCCTGGTCTCTTAAAATTTACATATAAAATTTAGAACCACCTTGCCAGTTTCTACCAAAACACCTGCTGAGATTTTGATTGGAATAGCATTAGATCCATAGATAAATTTGGGGAGAATTGACTGCTTAGAAATATGAATTCTTCCCAACCACGATCTCTATTTATTTAGACCTTCTGTAATCTCTCTCAGCAATGTTTGGTAGTTGTAAATATACAAATACCACACATCTTTTGTTAAGCTTAATGCTCTTATTGTAAAGGATATTTTAATTTCATTTTCCAGTCATTTGTTGTAAGTTCATAGATGTGTCATTTACTTTGTATTGAGGTGCTCCTATGTTGGGTGCATAAGTATTTACAATTGTTATATCTTCTTCTTGGATCGATCCCTTAATCATTATGTAGTGTCCTTCTTTGTCTCTTCTGATAGTCCTTATTTTAAAGTCTATTTTGTCTGATATGAGAATTGCTACTCCAGCTTTCTTTTGGTTTCCATTTGCATGGAATATCTTTTTCCATCCCCTTACTTTCAGTCTGTATGTGTCTCTAGGTCTGAAGTGGGTCTCTTGTAGACAGCATATATATGGGTCTTGTTTTTGTATCCATTCAGCCAATCTGTGTCTTTTGGTGGGAGCATTTAGTCCATTTACATTTAAGGTAATTATCGATATGTATGTTCCTATTCCCATTTTCTAAATTGTTTTGGGTTCGTTATTATAGGACTTTTCCTTCTCTTGTGTTTTTGTCTAGAGAAGTTCCTTTAGCATTTGTTGTAAAGCTGGTTTGGTGGTGCTGAACTCTCTCAGCTTTTGCTTGTCTGTAAAGGTTTTAATTTCTCCATCAAATCTGAATGAGATCCTTGCTGGGTAGAGTAATCTTGGTTGCAGGTTTTTCTCCTTCATCACTTTCAGTATGTCCTGCCACTCCCTTCTGGCTTGTAGAGTTTCTGCTGAGAGATCAGCTGTTAACCTTATGGGGATTCCCTTGTGTGTTATTTGTTGTTTTTCCCTTGCTGCTTTTAATATGCTTTCTTTGTATTTAGTTTTTGACAGTTTGATTAATATGTGTCTTGGCGTATTTCTCCTTGAATTTATCCTGTATGGGACTCTCTGTGCTTCCTGGACTTCATTAACTATTTCCTTTCCCATATTAGGGAAGTTTTCAACTATAATCTCTTCAAATATTTTCTCAGTCCCTTTCTTTTTCTCTTCTTCTTCTGGAACCCCTATAATTCGAATGTTGGTGCGTTTAATGTTGTCCCAGAGGTCTCTGAGACTGTCCTCAGTTCTTGTCATTCTTTTTTCTTTATTCTGCTCTGTAGTAGTTATTTCCACTATTGAGGTTTAGTCTTTAATCGTTACAGAGTTTCTGTTTGGGATGATTAAGAAACTCTGGACGTAGGTAGTGGTGATGGTTGCACATTGTGAATGTACTTAATGCCAGTGAATTGTTCCCTTTAAAAATGGTTTAAAATGGTAAGTTTTATGGTATGTATATTTACCACAGTAAAAAGTAATATTTTTTAAAATTAAAAAAGTAAATATCCTGGGAAACCAAGCAATGTCACAAGAGCTTAGAAAATAGTCAGAGGGGACAGACCTGCATGATACAAATGGAGAAATCATTTCTTGATGATATGCTGTGGCTGATTACTTACTGATACTGATTCTCAGCACTAATAATACCTTGCCGTGTACTCTGTGTACTCTACCACCAGAATAGAAGTGATTATTTCTGTTTTGCACAGAAGAGGAGAGCTTAAGTGCTTTCCTGTCAGCTTCACACTGGTAGAGTCTGGCCTTGAACTTAGGTCCTTGAACTCGGATGTAAGCATCCCAGCAGGCTCCTCCTCGGGAAAGCAGCCTCAGTCCAAGCAGACCCTGGTTGGGGTGGACTAACAGCTGTCATTTGAAGATGAGTTTTAATGAGATTCCAAGGTTTCCTGGACCGGAAGACTGAGTTTACTTTGGAAGCAGTCACAATTAAGATAACAGGAGAGCTCTAACCAAATCCATATGCTCTCTGGGCCAATCAGATCTTCTGCTAACGAGAACTCTATACACATAATGGTGCACATGAAATGGGATTTCTTTTGAGCTAAGGAGGAAGACTAGCTTTTCTCCAGTGGTCTAGTCCTCAGCTGTACCTTCTCCATCCCAGGGGAGTGGCTGAGTGCATGAGGCTAGGCAGCTGCCCTTCCTTCTAATGCAGCATCTGACCATTGCCCTAATACAGCACTTCTCCAGGAGTGGCCATATGTCCTCGAGGGGCAAATTTTCCCCCGGTTGACAACCACTGCCCTAAGGGAAGACCTCTATGGGGAGGGATTGATTCATTCATGTCCTCAGCCCTCCTTGGTGATAAATGTAATATTTATTACAGAAAATGTAAGTATATACAAAGAAGTGCAATGGCACAGAAGATAATTCATAATAATCCTACTGCCAAAGAGAGTGCAGCAAACAATTTTGAAATTTTTATCATAATTTTGTCAAGGCTTTTTTTCTTCCATGATTTTTGTTTATTTTATTATAAATATATTTATTTATTTTTGGCTGCATTGGGTCTTTGTTGCTGCGCACCGGCTTTCTGTAGTTGTGGTGAGCGGGGGCTGCTCTTCGTTGTGGTGCACGGGCTTCTCATGGCAGTGGCTTCTCTTGTTGCGGAGCATGGGCTGTAGGCATGTGGGCTTCAATTGCTGTGGTGCACAGGCTTAGTTGCTCCGCGGCATGTGGGATCTTCCCGGACCAGGGCTCGAACCCGTGTCCTCTGCATTGGCAGGTGGATTCTTAACCACTGCGCCACCAGGGAAGTCCTATTTTTATTTTTAGAAGTAATGTGTCGTATTACAGTCCCAGCAAAGAATAAGTGATACTTGAAGAGAGTTTAGTAAAGTTACTGTTAATAAGGGAGTGGGCAGGGTGTAAGGAAACCGCAAGAGATGGTGCAGCACCCACCCCGGGGTGTAGTGACAGGGAAGTGCCATCCCCACCCCCAGCCTAAAGAGGATGGGGGAGAAACAGTGATCACACCCAAGACAGAGAGTGAGCTGGAAGGCTGCGTCGGGGGAGGACCCCTTGAGAAGAAGAGGGGTGATGGGGCATCACAGGAAGAGAGTTAATACCTTGTCCTCCAGCTTCTGCCTCCCTTCAGGGGCCCCAGAAACCAGTCAGCATCGTTGCAGAAGCACATGCCAGGGTGGGCACGGGTAGAGGGCCAGTCTGGAGGAGCAGACAGACATCCAGCCCAAACAGGAGCACGTTCCTGTGGTCTAATATTCAAACATTATGGATAAAGCTACCCCTCTCCACAAAGAGGTGACCATTGGTTTAAGTGTGGTCCAGATCCTTCAGACATTTTTCTAGGTAGTTAACTGTATACTATATGCCATCATAAAATGTGCAGTTTTGTTCTGTGTATATGTGGGGCGGGGGTTATAAATGGTATGATGCTGATATTGTTAGACGACCTGTCTTTTCACTCAACAATATATCCTGGACTCTCTGTGTCAGCTCGTGTAGAGCTAACATGTTATTTTAACCTGCTGCAAGGTGTTCCCCAGTGTGGTCCATGGGAAGACTGTTTCCCAATATCGTGCTTCTTGCTCTCGACTTTTGGGGCCATGGCAAGATTGCAGTTCCCTTCTCTATTAAACTCAGGTGTGCCAGTGCAGTTTCCTTCAGGGAAGGACATATAAACCAAAGCCCCATGTGTTATTTCCAGGGACAAGCTGTAAGAGCCAACAAAAACTTCCCCATCTCTCTCTTTTCCTCTGCCACCGGGACTAGGAATGTATCAGACCAGTGATGTCCAATAAAAATGTAATACAAGCTGCTCTGTAATTTGAAATGTTCTAGAAGCCACATTTTAAACATTTTTTTTTTTTTTTTTTTTTTTTTTTTTTTTTTTTTGCGGTACGCGGGCCTCTCACTGTTGTGGCCTCTCCCGTTGTGGAGCACAGGCTCCGGACCCGCAGGCTCAGCGGCCATGGCTCACGGGCCCAGCCGCTCCGCGGCATGCGGGATCCTCCCGGACCGGGGCACGAACCCGCGTCCCCTGCATCGGCAGGCGGACGCTCAACCACTGCGCCAGCAGGGAAGCCCCACATTTTAAACATTTTTTAATAGATAAAATTAATTTTGATTATATGTTATTTATCCTATATATTCAAACTATTATCATTTCACCATGCAATCGAGATTAAACATTATTGAGATACTTTACTTTTTTTTTAATACAAAGCCTTTGAAATCTAGTGTGTATTTTACACTCACAGTGCGTATCAGTGCCGATCAGCCACATTGCCAGGGCTCAGTAGGCACTCGCAATAGCCTCAATAGATAGCAGCTTCCATATGGGACAGCACAGTCCTACCTGGATCTCAGGATGACGTAGAGCTGAGCTCACAGCCAAAGCATGATAGGCATACAGTGTGACTGAGAAATAAATCTCTTCTGCTGTTTTAAGGCATCAAGGTTTGGATGTTGTTTGTTCCTACAGCATCACCTGGTCTATCCAGACAGGCACATATCCTAACTCATGTAATCATTTTCCTATGGATGGACATATAAGTTGTTTCACGTTTTTCACTGTCATAAAAATGTGTTAATAAACATCCTTATGTGCATTTCTGGTGCTCATATGCAAGTTTTTCTCTGGAGTAATTACCCAAGAATAAAATTATATGAGCACATTTTAACACATATGTCTAAAAAGTTGTCCAGATGGACTTTACAAATTTTCACTTGCAGCAGCAGTATCTGAAGGTTAACTGTTTTTTCCATATCCTTTTACCAATATTTGATATCATCAAATTTTTCATTTAATAGTTTTTTTTTGTATTTACCTTTTGATATTATACTTGACAAAACAGATAGCTGTTCTTTTTAACATCATAATTTTTTTTTTTTTTTTTTTTTTTTGGTGCGC
>NW_006788200.1:4809260-4819591 GCF_000442215.2 Lipotes vexillifer
TGCCCCCTGCATCGGCAGGCGGACCCCCAACCACTGCGCCACCAGGGAAGCCCCATCATAAATATTTTAATCTAATTAAAAACTTTTATAAACCTTGATTTTAAGTGGCAGCATAAAAACATGGTACAGATATACAAAGTTTATCTAGCCATTTCCTTAGTTTATTTGACATTTGGATTGTTTATAACTCAGGTTATACATAACATAATGAACATCTTTTTCCACAGTTCAATTATTTTTCCTTAGGAAAAATTCTAAAAGTGTAAGTTTTGGGTCAAAGACCCATAAGCTTTGTTTTAGGTTTCTTGATATTTGCTAACGGTTTTTTTTTTTTTTTTCTCCAGAAGAATTGTATCAATTTTATTCCTTTAGGGAAATTTCAGATTTTTATATAAGATATATTGGGCATTTAGCATGTGCAGTTGCCCTCAGATGCATTATTGCACTTAGTGCTCACGAGGGTGAGCAAAGGGGAAATGACCTGTCCAGGGTCACATGGTAGGTAAGGGGCAATGCTGACCCTTGAACCCAGCTTTGGACCACAAGTTTAGGCTTCTTGTTTGTTTTGTTTAACGCTTTAGCTGTCTCCTTTACACTGCTGTTGAAAAATAGCCTTCTACTTGATCTTTATTCCAGCCACCACTCGTCCCATTAGTTAATTAATTAATTAATTTAGATCTCCAAGTAGAGAGTAGTAGTATTAACAATGGCTTCTTTCTATGGGAAAAACCTCCTCAGTGTTTGAAAAAGGGCATGTCAAGCTATGACTTCAAGATGCCAGGAGAGGGCACTGCTGGCCCATAATATGCTTCAGAAATAAACAGAAAAGCTCTCAAGAGGAGGCTGACAGTTTTTGTGATGGTTTCCCTAGGAGAGAGAGAGACCTTCTACTGAAGGAGATTAAGCTGTTGTTTGGCATACAGAGCTGTTTTCCAGTGAGACTCATCGGGGTTCTTTATTCAGGTGATTTAACCGCACAAACAAACCACCTTGTTTCAAAATGAAACGGGAGTCACCATGAGGTGTTTTAAGTGGAAACCATCACAGATATTTCTTAGTATAGTTCTCACCATCGCAGACAACAGTGAAATGCAAATGGAGAAGTAGGGCTAAATGCAAAATTTCCTTTTAGCACCGCACGCAGTAGAGTTGAGCGTGTCAGAAAAGCTCAGAAACCATCTCTGGACATTTTCCCACTTTGGTCTTTGGACAACTGTTGATGTTCTGTAAATGTTAGCTGAAAGCAGGCTTGTGCTCATTGGGGATGTACAGAGCCATCTCTTTTCTGCTGCAATCTGAGCTCTATTCTTGCCTGGACCGTGGCCATAGTTTTCCTGATTGTCTTTCCTTCCCCCACTGCCACATCCTCAGCCCCACTCCTGTCCCACACTGCGGCCTGAATGGACTCTCTAAGAAAGACTTGGATCCCATCACCTCTGTCCTGAAAACCCCGTAGTCATTCCCCACCACCTTTCAGATAAAAGTCTTTGCATGTCTTACCCTACTTTCAAAATCAAGCCCCCCCCCCCAACTTTCCCAACCCCATTTTATGCCACTCTTCCTGCACCCCTCCTACTACTGTGTTCCAGCTACACTGAACTTCTTGCCTTCCCCTGCAAAATGCCTTGCCCTTTAACATCTGCATGCTTCACACCTCTATTCCCTCTGCCTGGGAAGTTCTGCACCATTTTTTTTTTCAACCTCTCAATTTCCTGCTCATTCTTCAAAACCCAGCTAACAAGTCACTTCTTCCTGATGTTCTCTCCAAATCTCCAGACACAGTCACTTCTCTGTTGGTACTCTCATGGGTGATTGTAGGTCTACGTTGCGCTACATTGTGTTTCTCATTTTGTTTGTCCATCAATACCTCTGCACAGAGAGCTCTTACAGGAAAGGGACCGTATTTCATACATCACTTCATCTAAGCTTAGCTAAGCTTATGCCTGGCATGTAATAGATCCTCAATCAACTATTATTATTTGCATTTGCATTTGGATAGAGAGGCTTTCCATAAACTTCAGTAATCTGGCAACATGCCATATATATATCATTATAAAAATATTTTAGAGGTTCTAAGCTGTCATTATTCATAATTTTACAATTTCATACTTGAGATGGAAATGTTTGTTTATACTCACTTTTATGTCTTTCTTCTGGATGATTTTATTTGGAAAGAGGATATCTGAGGCTAGAATTTGGACCAAGACCGGCATAAGTTTCTCGACAGAGATGTAATTTCAATGAAAGGAGAGTTTCTAGTGGGGAAGAAGGGAAACTCCCTCCAAGTATTTAACAGAAGAAAACAGAAAGATTAAAGTGGAGAGGGAAGCAAGGATCCTTGAGAGCTGGTTTGTCACACTCTAGGGAAGGGGAGATGGGAGATAACAAGAGTGAGTTAGCAAGGAGAGAGAAGGCTGAGTATATGGGCATTTATTCCTCCTCCTACAGCTTCTGTTTTTGCTCCCAGTGGCAGGAATTAACGTTGGTAAAAGTCAATTGCCAAGTTTCTACCAACTCCCTGTATTCTTGCAGATGGTAATGAGTTCTGAATGATCATTACATCTTGAAATGTAGAAGGTCACTAAAGGGAACATTATTCACTCAGAGATCTATGGAGCGTGTCACTTCACAATGTACACTATTTTAATGAGTCTTGAAACTCTTTGTACTGGTCCTGTACGCACACAGAGTTATAACTAATAGGCTGTATAAGCACATGCCTGCACGTGCACGCACGTGCAGACATGGGGCTTCACACATTCACTATCCCACGTGGGGCATGACTCCATTTTCCTATTGATGGATAGAGTTCTTAGCTTGAGATGAACCATCTGTCTACAAAATGGCATTTCTACTGCTTCAATCACATCTCCAGTAATCACTTCCCCTAAATACATTAGTGGGAAATGATGTAAAAAATAATTAAATGTAACTATCCATTCCATTAGAAATTGATGATATCCGTGTTTTATAAGTTAGAGACGTGTAGGAGAAAATGATTATTCTTACAACTCATTGCTACAGAAAGATCTCTTCATTGTCGCATAAAATTTATCCTAGTAAGAGGAATATTTGAAAACTTGGTGGTTCAAAGGAAAGAAGTAAAGACTTTAAATCAAAGAGATACTTGGAAAAATAGAGGAGACAGAGAGACTAGGAAGCTGATGATACAGGCAAGTAGAAAAAAGGGGTTATGCCAGTAAAACTTGCTTCTCAGCTTAGGAAAATTAAATACAGTCTAGAATTGATTAGCATAGCCTGTATGACCCATGAAAATCAGGTAGACATTTTGGTTGTTAGAATGTTGGCTTCTGACTTAGCCAGACACAGTGTTTCTCAAATTTCCATTAACCCACCTATGAAAAAGCCCTTCTCATCCTAAAGGAAGTAGATAGAATCTTTGGTCATCACTGCTCACCTGGTTCAAAACACAACAAAGAAAAGAGGGCACTCCCTTTTAGTTGTTTGGATGTTGTTTTTTGGGCAGACAAAATATTGCTCCTTTATTTCTTCAGTGCACTATTCACACAAACGCACACACACTTTTTTCAGCAAATTTTATACTATTCAGGGACATAAACTCTGAGAAAACAAGTAAAGAAAATGTGTGTTAGGAGGGGAGTGTGTATGGTGTGAACAACTCTCTCTTTGTATGTACAAGCATGTTTTCCTTGAGTGGTTGTTTTTGGGGGGGGGGCTTTATTTTTAATTCTCAATCATAAGTAAAATTATTCAGATACACATGAAAGAGGTATTCTGGTAATAAGGCATATTTGGAATCATAGCTTGTCACATTCTCCATTCATTCAAAATGTAAGAAGTCCAGGAAGGCTAGTAGATGCTTTCTCAGGCTAAATAAGGACTCTGGCTGAGTGCCTCATGGAAACAAGCAATTGGGCTGGCAGCTCGGCATATCATTTTGCTCTTTGGTTATAAAATAAAGAAAAGTTGACTAGTGTTCAAAGGCACCAGAGATGGATAGCACATATAGCAATATTTAGCTCTGGGTAAAACTCACTTATTCAGGCACATGAGAGAAAAAAACACTATGGGGTTTATGAGAATAGTCTCTAGGATTGGTGAAAGGTATATTATTCTGAAGGTACAGGGGAATAGCAAACCTTTGAAGATAAATTACTACAGGAATGAGAAAAAAGTTTAGAAAATTATTAGACTACCTTATAAGATGCCAGGAGATATGGCCTCTGTGAAACAGAAGCAGAAATCCTCAAGGATGGGATAAGCTAAAACGAAAATACAACATAAACAAAATAAGGATTTCAGGGACGATAGAGAAAATAAAGATAGAAAGAGGTTTCAGGTAAAGTAAAAATGAAAAATTAAATCTACATTGGAGACATCAATAATCAGAAATTGCAAAAAAAAAATCAATATACTTTAAAACATGTTTGATAATTAGAAGAATGGAACAAATATCCCATTCCATGGGAGTGATAATATAGAGAGAAAAAAACAGACACTAGACATCCCACTTAACACTTATAAAAATCTCTGAGGAAAAATCCAGAATAATTGGTATTGAATTGTTAATCAATAACATAAGCAAAGAAAATACTGCATTTTTTTTTTTTTAAAGAGGTATTTTACTAGGAAGATCTCACAGGGTAGGGGGAGACAGAAGTTACTACATTCCCACATAGAATCATTGAAAATGACTATACCTAAATAAACCTGAAATTAACTATTTTATTTATTGTATTTATAAATAAAAAGAATATAATTCTGCAAGCATCCTTTCAGATGACGCACAAATGACCCACAAAGAAACATATGTCTGGCTGGCCCCAAATTTTCTTCTGTTTTTCTGATACTAAATAACAGAGGATAAGAGAACAAAAATTTTGAGCTCCAGTAATCCATAAGTGAAAGCAATAGGAAAATACTCTAAGACACACTGATGTTAAGTAAGTGTACCACTCACAAAGCCATCCCATAAAAACAGCCCCACAACTTGAAGATATAACTTCAATTGGTAAAAAGAGTCTCATAAATCAAGAATTAGGACAACATGTATAAAAGCACTGTAACTTCTGCTGCATTTGAAGTTTCTGTTCTAAGGAAATAATTTTAAATAATTTTATTGAACGTTTTATTGTTCAAAGATATTAATTGAAGCATTATTTCTTTAAGCAAAAGTTGTAAACAAGCTAAATGTTTAACATCATAGAAATATCCAAATGATGGATCATTATTCATTCATTAAAAGTGATATTTAGGAAGAATTTTAAGGATGTGAGAAAATATTTATGACACAAAGTTTAATGAAGAAAACATGGTAGGAGTTTGTGTAGAATAACCTTTATGATGCAAAAAACACCAAAGAAAATAGATTAGATGAAAATATAATGAATGTCAACTGTGGATGCCCCTAAGGAGGGGGATTAGGATTGAGCTTTATACTTTTGTGCAGTTTCTAAATTTTCTAGGAAGACCTTGAAGGTCAGGATGGAGAAGGCAGAAAGAATTATAAAATTTTAGAGCTCAAAAGGACTTTAGTGATTGTCTACTGTTGTAATTCCCAACCATGAGCCCATTTGAGAGCTCCTCAAGCAAGTTTTAGTGCTTCAAGTAATAACAAACTACATTTATTACACATCGGTTGTGTGCTAGTCACTATAATTTCTTTAAATATAATCCCTCCAAGTTTAAAAAGGGTCATACATTTATTTATTCATCAAAAGGTCAAGAAACTGTATCTCAGGTTTTCTGTCAACTGGTCTAATAGCCTTTCTAATTCCCCACACTTTGCCTGACCTGGAGTGTTCTCACAGGACTAATGGTTGAGACACTTAGCTTTCACTGGAGTAGATCCTACTCTACTAGGGAGAGGAGAATATGTGGCCTATTTTTGCAGAAGGAGACTTATCGTGCAAATTGCTTGGAGTCTGACAGAATTGGCTTTCACATTGACTCAGCAACTTAAAAGCTGGATGATTTTAGGTAAGTCAGTTAACCTTTCTGAATCTCTGTATCCTCACAGAAGTGTTCTAAGAATTTAATTAGATGAGGCATATGGAGTGCCAGGCACATTTCCTGGCACATAGATCCCACTTGTGCCCACTGACTCTCTCTACCCTGTCACAGAACCTTCAGCATCCACATTGATGGTCCGTTTGACACGCTGACCTCTTAATCTGAAACGGGCAGCACTCTGTGCCCTGTTTTCAAACATAATGGGACCTGCTCCCTTTGCCCTGTAACCTGCTCCAAGCTCCCCTTTTTACTGCGCTTTCTAACTGGATACTGAACACTGCAGTCCCTCTCGGCAGGAGTTCTCAGTGGTGTCCCGCTCCCTGCAGATCTGCCTCTGATCCGACCTGTTTTCTTTGTCTCTCACAGTGGCAGCTCTAGCCCCTTTGGAGACCTCAGCCAGGCTGGCTAAACCACAGGGAGCGGGCAGCTA
Organism: Lipotes vexillifer; assembly: GCF_000442215.2. Lineage (NCBI taxonomy): Eukaryota > Metazoa > Chordata > Mammalia > Artiodactyla > Lipotidae > Lipotes > Lipotes vexillifer. The sequence goes on from NW_006788200.1 coordinate 4,815,685, forward strand.
CCTCACATGCAGGACAGACATCTCTGTTCAGGCCCCAAGGCAATGGCGAAGGAGGAAGGTTGAGTTTGAGCCGTAGCTGGCCCCAGACTACTGCTTTACCCCTGTCCTCCTCTCATCTTCTCACTGACTGGCATAGACCACCCTGCCCTCCCTTCTGGAGCATTCTTACATCCCCTTGTAGCTCTCCAGGTGGTAGCCATCCTTTAGTCCTCATTCTGAATCTCTCACTCTCTGAGGAATCTCGCTCTCCCTGGCCCAGCCCACCTCATTCCCTACCTCCCGTCAGCAGCTGTGGCACTAGTTACCCCCCTTACTCAGTTGTGTTTGAGAATTAGGACGCTGGTGCCAGACAGAATAGATCTGAATCTTCGCTCTTATTAGCTGTGTGATCTAGAGAAAGTGACTGATCTTTTTTAAGGAAGAGTTTCCTCACTTGTAAAGTAGGGATACTAATAGTACACGCCCCGTAGAAGTGCTATGAAGATGAAATTAAAAAACAGAAAAGTGCCTTGCACGTAGCTAAGCGTTTAGTAAACATCTTTTAAGTTGCTTACGTTTTTCAAAGTAAGCTCCAATATGACAAGATTGATCATCTGTCCATCCACTCATCCATCTCTCCATTACTTGGGACCCAGAGGCAAACCAGACCCAATCTTCGCCCTCAGGAGCTGGCAGTCTCACTAGGGAGACAGAAGTGTGAGCACACTGATTATGATGTGATATACCTGAAAGGCTTAGGACTTGCCAACTTCCCCACTGATGCCGCAGCTAAGACAGAGCATTCTCACTTGGCTGCAGTGTGCTCTCTGCCCATTGCTCCTGGCTGCTCACTGAAGCCTCTTGGTCCCAGAGAAAAAGCTGGAAGCTATGGCTACACTGAGGTCTGGAGGGACCTGTGCTCCATCCTGATTTCAAGGCCGCAATAACCTCCTCTTTTACTGTGTGGGAAATGGAAGAACTTTTCACCGTAGCCTACTGGAGCTTCTAGGACCTTGACCAGGATTTTAATCCATCCAAACCAGTTCTTCCAAGCTGAGGGTCAGTGGGCCAACTCTGGACTTGATCCTAGAGTCAGACAGCAAAGCTTGACAGTCACCTGATACCCTCTCAACACCTTCCACCCAGCAGATCTGTCTGAACCATCCCCAACAAGGAATAAATCCTATCTTTGGAAGATTTTCAGGGGAGTCAGTTCACGGATGCCCCTTCCAGTATGAGATTATTCATAAAGCCTCTGAATCATCATACAAAGATGTGAGAGCACACAAATATAGAAATAGTGTCCAATTAGCTCAGAGGATTACAAAAGCCTGTGAGCCTGGCCTTGGTCAGGGCTGTGATTCCCACACGAGCCAGCTGGCCTCTCTCTGATGCCTGCAGACCTAATGCTGATTGTGCAACATGTGGTCTTCAGGGAGCAGGGGAGAGCATGGGCAGCTCTGCAGAGTTCTCGTGACCCTAAATCAAAGGCTACATCCTGAATTACCTCTGTGCCTTTGCCCGTAGTGTTCTTTAAAATTGGCGCCCTACCTGGCAAGATCCCTGCCGTTCTAGAAAAACATAGCTTATGTGTCCTCCCTTCTGTGAGGTTTTCCCTAATAGACCATCCCTCACCTGATGCTTCTAGTTCTGTTCAACAGGCATTTATGAGGTTCTCTTTTTATTCCGATGTGCATGTGTCACTGCATTTGATGACGTGTGTGCATGTCTCTGTTAGACTTGAACTATCCAAAAGCAATGATGTCGTGTCCTCTCTATCCCAATGCTCAGCATGGAGTTGGAATTAGATGTGAATAGATAGGACCAAGTGACTAGAGAAGAGATCCTAATTCCAACCACACTAGTGGGGGAGGCATAGAGTAGCCATCAGCAAAGAGCTGAGAGGAATGGAGCCTCTGATAGTCTCCAGGTGAGAGGGGCTGAAATGAGCAGTTTCTGAGCTGAGACAGAAGAAAGCAACTCAGCCCCTTATTGGCTGTTTTCCCACAGTGCTTAGCAACTCTTTTACCTCCTTGCTACCTGGCTTTGCTTTTTTCCTAATTATTTTACTACACTTTACTATTATTTAATCTCTCAAGCTTACGTACATCTACTGTATCTGTAGGTGAAAATACTATATAATGGTACACCATGGAGATACAGTAGGTGTAAATAACCTTAAAAGCAAAGATAATAGTAAAATGCAGCAAAATAACTAGGAAGTGATGTTTTGACTATACATTACTTTTGTTTTAACATACTTTATTTAATCATAAATTTATATAACTTAATATTTAACGTGGCTGTGTTTAACAACCAGCTTGGAAAATTCCTAAAAATGTTAACAATCAGCACCTGTGAGGGGGCGTGGGCCAGCTCCAGCCTCATTGTCAGGATAACTGACCCTGATCACTGCCAGGACCACCCCTCCAGGACTCCACCCACCAAAGGGAATGCTTGGTAGGAGAAACCACACTCCCAGGACTCGAGACTTGAGCCTCAAACTGGCTCAGATACACAGAAAAGCGAAAGTCTGGCCGTCTGGAGAACTGCCACCCTGCCGTCAGAGAGATTGGAGACCACAGAGGCTACAAACAGGTCCGTCCTTTCCTCCACTTGCTAGAGGTTGGGTTGCTGGAGGTCAGGGTGTTTCTGAAACAGAGGTTTGTGTTTATTGGGGAGCGCGGTTGGGAACACCACCTGGGAGGGAGTGAAGGCCACAGGACCGGGCAGGGAGAAGTTGAACTGTGATGCAGGTGCAGTGAGGGCCCCAGCTGATCCCCTGGGGAGCCCCAGCACTGGGTGGGCTCTTCAGGGCTGTTTTGCTCTGGGGCACAGGGCCAGACCTTTGCAGGCCACGTCACCCCGGTCACGGGATGTGGGCTGTCCCCGGAGCGGAGGTAGCGTTGGACAGGCAGCTCGCTCTGCCAAGGGCAATGCCTGAGGAGGCGCGTGGCTGTAAGCCACCCAGCAGGCAGCACTCATGGCAGCCGGGATGGGAAATGAATGCTTGGTCTTACAGAGGTCTGGTCTGCACGCCAACCCTCCCTTACACTGCAGTGGGCCCCAGAGCGGCATCAGCTGGAACTTGTTAGAAATGCAAGTTTTTAAGGCCTCAGGGGATGGGGCCTAGCAATCTGTTTGAACAGGTTTCCCAGGTGATTCTGTTGCAGCCTGGTGTCTGAGAGTAACCGTCTCACACCAGCGATTCTCAAACTCTGGTCTCAGAACCACCTGATTGTCTTAAAACTCACCTAGGACCCCAAAGAGCTTTTGTTTATGTGGGTAATATCTACCTATATTTACCACACTAGAAATTAAAACTAAGAGATTTTTTTTAAAATAGTCTATTGGTTTGTTAAAATAACAATGAAAGCCTATAATTTTATGGAAAAACTAGATTTTCAAAATTAGAAAAAAATTAGTAAGAAAAGTGGCATTGTTTTCCATTTTCGTGAAATTTTTCAATGTCTGGCTTAGTAGAAGGCAGCTGGATTCTCATATCTACTTTTATATTCAATCTGTCTTAACATCACATGTCATGTAGCTTCTGGAAAACTACTGTACACTTGAAAGAGAATGAGAAAGAAACAAGGATCATAACGTCTTTGCATCATGATAAAAATAGATTCAACACTGTAGGCCTTAAAAGGGTGTCAGGGACCCTCACTTTGAGAACTGCCGCCCCTCGCTTCTCTCCTGGAGCAGGAGGTCAGGCCTCTAGGTCAGATGCTGGTAGGTTTCCACGTGTGGAGTAGTTTGGGATTGTGCCTTGGACCTTGGGAATGTCACATTGAGGAGACTCTGGGTTATGTTATATCCCAAGAGGAGTGCTTTCTGTTTTCGTTTTTGTTCACCAGTAGACAACGCCCTTGGTTGGGCTCAAAAGGCAAGCTCTGTCTCTGGGGCAGCAGCTCAGTGCATTCCT
>NW_006788200.1:4819747-4828850 GCF_000442215.2 Lipotes vexillifer
CATTCCTGCAGTCTGTCCTGTGTATGTGTGTGGTTCAGGGCTCAGCCGGAGACTTGGGCAGAATTTAGACATAGAATTTGGGGCTTTCTCGTTTCTGGGTACCCTGCTCACTTTTCAGCAGCTATGGTTGTCCCATACTCAGCTGTCTGGTTTCCACTGGAGTTTTCATGCCCGCCCCACCCCCGGCAAACACAGAGTGCAGATTCCCACTGACCATCAGACCAAAACTCCCCTTAAAAATCTCGACCGCATGATGCCATTCCTTTGTTCTGAGTGTCATGTCCCCTCCAGAATCTCCCTGATTTTGTTCGCTCTCCAGTGCCTTTGGATCATTGCTTTTTGGTATTTTGTTAGGTCTAGTTGTTATTTACAGGAAGGTAGCGTCATCAGGAGCTATCCAGTCACAGGGGAGAGGAAGGGGCATGGGACATTGGAGGGGACATTCTCAAGCCTCCTCCTTCCCTCGTCCTCACTTCCCTCTGGGGTCCTACCAAGAAGGAATAATACTAATATAGCTTCCAGGACCCTGTGAGTAGAACTGCTGAGTTAACACTTGGCACATGGGCATGATTCTCTTTTTAGCTGCTTCCCTTCCTGTGGCAAAGGGCCCGGCAGACACAGGTCCGCTCCCTCCAGCTCAGTCAGCCAATATCTGTTTTTCCCGGGATGGTCTTCTTTCTCCCGCTAGGCAGTGGGCCCGGAACATCTGCCTCAGCTAAGGACCAGGATGGCTCAATGCTAAGGACCCTTTTCTTCTGCTACCACTTCTCTGGCAGCATTCCTCTTATTGATGGGTTTCTACTGGATCAAACTCTGGTCTGCAGTTCTTTAGGCCTAACTGGCTCAGGAAAAAGGTATTTACCAGATTGCTAGAGTTCTCTGTTTTGGGGTTTGAGGCAGAACCCACAGCTAATAATAGATTGTTTCGTTGTATTTGCTGTATTTTATTTTTGCCAGGCATTTTCCCATATTTATCTCTCTCTCTCTGAGACCTCAGAGGGAGGAAGATGGATTGGCAGGGCAGGGTTAAGGAGTCCCCAAAAGTGCTTAGCAAAAACAGTATCTAACAGTACCCCAGAGTCACCATCAGTGCCACCTGCAGGCACCATTGAAACTTGGCAGGCGTGTTCCTTCTCTCATGCTGCATCCCAGAACCACAGGATCTGAAGGCAGAGTCCAGAGTCTGTAGACATGGGAGACCTTGATCTGGGACAGAAAGCAGCCAGGACTTGAGGCTAACCCAAGTCACACATCTTTCAGGGCATCTACCAGGCTGGGGGCACAGTTACAGTGTGTGACATACTGGGCTGTAGGTGTCTTTCAGTCTTGTCTTCTCTGCTAGAATAGGAGCTCATCTCTTTTTCCTTTTACCTCTGGCAACCTCATGGCACTCATTATTCTATTTCTGATCTCAGACTCAACATGCTCAGAAGTCAGACAGATTTGTTCTATTTCAGCTCCTTCCACAGAATGTGAAAGGGGCTGGCAGCGCCATTCAGCATGACCCCTCCTCCAGTCCAGAGGACCCCTCCCCACCCAGCCCTGCAGCACCTCTCTGACCTTCTCTACCTACCACAGACCCCACTGCCACCCTCAGCCCCTCTTTCAGGGATGCTCACGGGCATACTTCACTGACACTCCCTCCTCTTCTCTGTCTAAAGCTGTCTGTGTTCTCTGTACCAGTCAGAGTCCCAACAGGGAACAATAGCATATACAGCTGGATAATTTAGGAAGAATTTGATAAAGGGATGTTTTACAAAGGTACAGTCAGGGTATAAAGAAAAATCAAGGGATGGTACAGTCGTCTGGGACTGGAGACAGAGGTGAATGTTCCTGGCACCTGGAGAGGGGGCTCTGCGGTGAGGATGGGAACTGGCCTGTGGTAAAGGGACACAGGCAACCTGTGGGCCACCTACCAGAGACAGAGGCAAGGAAAGCTGCCCCAACATCCCTCTCCTGTCTTCTGATCTCCTGCCTTGGCTTCTACCGCCACAGCTCAGTGCAGTGATTTTCCACTGCAGGTGACATCAACCAGAGGCCAGAAGGTAAGAGAGCCTGTTGAAGCAATAATTAGAGGTCCAACCCCTGTGCCCAGGGCAGAGTGGTAACGGGAGATGGGGGCTGGGTCTGGAGGAGCAAGGAGAAGACGATCCAAGAATAGAGGGACTATTTTATCCCATTGAAGGTAGCACGGTATAATGGATGGACATTTTTGTTTTAATCTTACCTGCCGTATGATCTTGAGCAAACCGCTTAATCTGTGTGCACCTCAGTTTTCACTTCTGCAAAATGATGATAATACAGGGTTTTTATGAGGCTGTTGTGGGTATGAAGTCCATAGGCTGAGGCCTATCACATAGGAAGCCTTAGTAAATGGAATATATCCTTACCAGGACAGTCTTTTCTTGTGGGCCCTTAATCATATCGATATTCCCTCTCACTTTTGCAACTTCATTCTCTCCAAGGAATTCTTCCCTTTCGTCTGCAAATATGTCTGGACAGCTCTTTTCCTCACTCAACTTTAGTTTGGTTTACAGAGATAAGTGCAGTGATGGGCATTCTCAGAGAGCTGGACACTTCTGGAGGGCCAGAAAGCTGGGCTGGTGCACAGCCTTGGGCCTGCAGCATGCCCTTCATTTGTGGTCAACCCAGGGGCCATGGCCAGCAAATTATCTTAACTATCTGATTGACTCAGACTGCAGGAATCCCGGTGAAGGATGATGTTTGTTAGCAAAGGCACTACCAAAATTGGGCAGCCAATCCAATTAGGAATGGTCATGTTAAGTGGTCTACAGAGAAGGAGCAAAAGACAAATCTGAAAAAGACTGCCTGTTTTGGGGTGTGATTAGTTATGAAGTGTGCATGGTTATGGTTCATTGACCTCTTCCAGTTGTGCCCTGAGTGTAAACATTCCTCAGGCCCTAAGGGTCAGGAGAGGTTCCTTATTGGTGATGTGATAAAGTCACAGCTCTTAAGTAAAGTCTAACTACCATCAGGGTTAGCAGCAAGTAAATGATATAAACTATCAATACCCAGATGCCCTCTGCATTAGTTTTCTAGGGTTGCCATAGCAGAGCACTACATATTGGGTGGCTTAAACAATAGAAATGTATTGTCTCACAGTTGTTCTGGTGCTAGAAGTCTAAAACCTGTGTGTCAGAGGGTTGGTTCATTCTTGGGGCTGTGAGGGAAGGATCTGGTCCAGGCCTCTCTCCTTTGTTTGTAGATGGCCATCTTCCCCATGTCTCTTTACATTGTCTTCCCTCTATGTGTGTCTCTGAGTCCAAATTTCCCCTTTTTATGAGCACACCAGTTGTATTGGATTAGAGGTCAGCCTAATGACCTCATTTAACTTGATTATTTCTGTAAAGACCCTTTCTTCAAATAAGGTCACCTTCTCAGGTCCTAGGGTCTGGGCTTTCAACATGTGAATTTGTGGGTGAGGGGTTCACAGTTCAACCCCAAACACCCTCTAATGGCTCTAGAATCAATGGAGACTCATAAAAATAAATATATCTAGAAGATTCTCAAGTTGGTCATATCTCCATAGTTTATTTTCTAAACAGCCATTTTCTCGGGAAGGGAAACCTTCTTTCCCATCGTCCTTTGCAGTTTTGGGGGGTAGTGCCTATGTATGCCAGATGGGTTAAAGAATTCACACACAGTGCAGGGAAGTTGACTACACTGGCCTCTTCCTTTTGCACAAATCAGGGCAGGTCCCTGGGTATCCTCAAATGAACTAACTGGCAGAGAAGTCAGACTTTCAGCCTGAACCTGTTTACCTGGGTCTGCCTCTGTCATCCTTGGATAATACTGTATGAAAGCCATTATTTGTCTTGCCAACACAGACCAGGAAAAAAAACATTAAAACTGAGCTCTATCAACCTTGTCTTTTCCACATCTTGTCTTAGACATCGTGTCCAGAATCCCAGGGTGTGCCTGGCACCTACCCTCAGGGCAACATGAGGAAAAGGCTTTCTCTCTCCAAGGCTTTAAATGTTCAGACTGATTCCTCTGGCTTCAGGCTGCTGAGTCCACAGATGTTCTGCTGCAGAAAGCTAATGTTTATCCAGGGTTCAGAGGTGGTGGAGAGACAGTGGGCTTTTGGTTCCCACATCCAGTCTCTGAAGAGAACTATGTGCTGGGAGCTGAGCAAAGCACAGGGGAGGGGGAGCTCTGCCCTCGAGGGCCTTAGAGTGACTCTGATAGACTTAGGTAGACAGTGAGGAGATTCAGGCTGAGGGGAGTGGGCTGGAAACATATTGACCTGGGTTTATGGCCCTGCCTGGACTGGACTGTTTGGGGATGCATCTCACAGGTTTGTCTTGAGACTGAATAACCCAGACTCTGGGGTATATTGATGTTGGTCTCTTGTATGGTTTTCGTCTTAGGCCCTTAGGATCAGACTGGTGATGGAGGGAACCCCGAAGGGATGGAAACCATGCACTACTCATCATCTAGGGCAGGAGGTGATTGGGAAGGCAGGCTGTAGGTTGGCGTCAGGCAAAACTCCCCCCACCCCAGGGTCCATCTGACCCCACTCTGAGGCATAGAGGGGTCCTGATTGAGGGGTAGATAGAGGGGAGATGAGCTTAACCTGCCAAAAGGAAGCCATTCACTTGTGAGTAAAAGAAGCAGTGGGATGAGAATCCCCAAGGATGGGGCTTGCTGCCCTGCCGTTGAATGCTATTCCTCTGTATTATGCATCTCTGTCATCGTTCTTGAAATTGCTAAAATTTCAAAGTTACACCTGGTCCATGCCCTACTATACAGGTAGTGAAGGGAAGGGCAGGTCCCCTGTCACGGGGAAGCAGACAAGACTGGGGCAGAGAGTCCTCTGAGGCCGTGTGGTAATAGAAGCTGGGGTAGGAGGCATGAAGGCTCTGTGTAGTCAGACACGAGCCCCTGTGAGGGGACCCCTGAGGAATCGGGAGACAGGTGGAAGAGGGCATTTCCTGACAGAAGAGCTGGTGGAATACATGTCCCTGTGATTCAAGTTACACCCATAAGCAATCAGTTGAAATTCAGCCCCATAAATCCTGCAGGACAGGATTCAGCACAGATGTGAGGAGAAACCCAAAGTGGTGTAGACAGTGGCTCAGAGCCTGGGAGTTTGACTACATAGTTAGAGAGGCTCAGAACTTGGGTTCAGACAGCTTGGTTTGAGGGCCATTGGCACCATTTGCTGGCCGTGTGATTTGGGTAAGTTAATTTTGCTAAGCCTTGGTTTCCTCATGTAATATGGTGATGATAATCGTACCTTGTGGGGTTCCTATAGGATGCAGAGAGGTAGGTAATCCATGTAGAGTACTTAGCATCATTCATTCGTTCATTCATAATTCGAGTGTATATTGATCACTTGCAATGTGCCAGGCCCTGTTCTAAGCACCGGTATACATCAGGGAATAAAAGCAGAGAAAAATCATGCTCCCCTCTGCACCACCACTGAGTTTATATCCATGTGGTGTCGAGAGTGAGCCCACAAAATAGATAGCAATATGATCTTTCTTATATGAGGAATCTATACATGAATGAGTGAATGAAATCAAGCTCATAGATACAGAGAACAGATTGGTAGTTGTCAGAGGCAGGGGCTGGGGGTAGGAGAAATGGGTGAACTTTTTTTTTTAAGTTTAAATAAATTGGATAAAAATCAATAAAATTTACAAACCAAGACAGTAAGCTGCCAAGTAAAATGTCTTTCTACCTTACAAATATACTTTTATAAGGAAAAAAAAAAGTATCAATAAGTGTCTATATACCTTAGGTTAGTGAATAATACACTGAAATATTGCTATGTTGTAATATTAGATATTCAGTATGGTATTCAGTATTCTTTTATTCTTAGTCATCAAAAAACAGTACAAAATGTAAGATGAAAGTAAATTGGAAAATTAGAAAGGGAGGGACACTTATAATTCTGCTTAAATATTATTGGCTAGTTCATAACCAGGTACAGAGTGAGAAAGTGAAATGGTTGTGGTATGAGTTATACACAGTGGATACTTCTGTGAAAAACAAACAAAAGCAAAAGTCTGTTATGAGAGAAGCTAAGTGAATGAATAAAAGGGTAAAGGAGAAAGAATTTTTACATCTTGGGCAAGTAATCAAGACTAAAAACTCCAATTTTATAGTCATAGAGAAATAATTCAGTTATTCAGCAATCTAAAGGTATCACTTGTGATTAAACTACTGAATAGATACGTACCATTTCCTTAGAGTTTTGAATATGTACCAAGGTGGAAAGATAGGGATACTTTAAGGTGTTTCAATGGTCTGTTCCAGCTGTGAACCGTCATTGGACTATAAAGATGTCGATTAGAATCAACTTTTCAGAAGCTGGTTGTCCAGTTAATCTATTTCCATGTCCTTTTTCTCAATATTTGTCTTTTCTTTTCCATTGTTAGCAAAAAGGAGAGACAAATGGCCTTGGAAGCAAAATTAGTTGATTTTGTGTAAAATGATAACCTGAATTTTAGGTGTAGTTGGGGATTAAGAAAAGCCCTTAATTTAAATAAAGATTGGGTATCCCTTAAAGATTTCACTTATTCATGTATTTTATTCCTGAACAAAGTACTTTCATTATGTCTGTGTATTTATACCTTGCAATAAGGTGCTGTCAAATAATGCCATAAATACACTGAAAAAATACATTTTCTTTTCAATAAATATGTGAGTATGTAATGATGGACAAATGATTTTTTGATACTTTACACATTAAATTATTGTTTATTTCTACTGTTAAACAGTAAAGTATTTCCAATTTAAATCAACAAATTGTTACCTAATATTAGACTTTGGGTTTTGTTTTTTTTCTCAGAGATATTTATTTTGTATAATCCATGGCAGAGCTGCCTCATTTTCTTGCTCTATATCTAACTATGGATTGGTTAATACTATCTGAACAGGAATTAAAATGTTCTCCCGATTTGCTCCCTAATTTCCCAATTTACTGTGTAGGTAAAATCTCATTATATTTTAAAATATTTTTATATTGATGATAAGGCTTTGCTAGTATTCCCATCAATAAAAGATAACTTTGAAAATAATGGAAAAAAAAAAAGATTTTTATTCCTCAGGTAGCATTTGAGAGAGACATTAAAGGGTGAGTGAGGAAATGGGAAAGCAGAAAGGAGGTGAGGTTAAAGGCATTCCAGTGGAACCATCAGCACAAGCAAACCTGGAGGTGACATAAGGTGCATATGAATTGGGATTTCAGTGTCCATTAGGCATTTAAATCCTCAACATGCTTCCCTGCGAGCAGCCATGTCAAGGCAGCCCCCTGAGCTGGAGAGCATCTCACCAACTTTGTAGCTGAGATTTCCCATTGCCGATCCTAGGGATTGCTATAACTCACTGAGTGCCCTTTCAGATGGCCTGCACCACGCAGACTGGCTGAACTGGAGTGAACAGGAGAATCTTGCCTCACTTTTCAAATTCCGGTAGCACTGTGGCAACCTTCCAGTTATTTTACAGGGTCGAATGAAAAGAGCAATTAGAGAACGAGAAAATTATATAGGACTTCAGCCTGAGAGAGCATAGACATTAGCAATTCATTATTGGAATGGAAAATGTGACAGAGGGATTTTGAGAGTGGTGATAACCTAGCTGAGACAGGGAGCCGGTAGAACATTCTGGTAACACTGTAAAAAACCATCTCCTAGTTCAGCTGAACTAAAGATTCTCACTGCTTAGAAAATTGTGCAGCATTCTTTCCCTCTCATCTCAGGCCCCCTGCCATTCCGAGCAAGCAAGTGTGCATGTGATGTTTGCAGGGCTTATTTGCAGAGAATCTCCATTTGTTTCTGGTTTAATCAGTTCTCTGAGTGCTGTAAACCAATCACCACCTATGATCCCTGTGGGCTGTTTGCAGTGTGTGCTGTGCAGGAACACTTAATGGGATCCTAACACCTGCCTGGATCACAATGCAGCCTTGACAGAAGAGCCAGGCGTAGGAGGTTAGCCATCGGCATCATTACGTTCTGGGAACCAAACTTGAGTCTTATGACCTGTCCAGAAGTGATAATTATAGAAGAATAGCTAACATTAATTATGGAATAATAACCACTAACCAGACTACTTTGAATAAGGTAGTACCATTCTAAGCATACTACCTGTACTATGTTAATCTTCACAAAACCTCTTTAAGATATGTATGATTATTTTTTAATTTTTAGTTGATTTTATTGCAGTATAGTTGATTTACAATGTTGTGTTAGTTTCTGGTGTATAGCAAAGTGATTCAGTTTACATGTATATATATAATAGTTTGCATTTGCTAATCTCAAACTCCCAACCCATCCCTCCCCACCAGCCCTGCCACCTTGGTACCACAAGTCTGTTCTCTGTGTTTGAGAGTCTGTTTCTGTTTTGTAGATTGTTCATTTGTGTCATATTTTAGATTCCACATATAAGTGATATCCTATGGCATTTATCTTTGTCTGACTTCATTTTGTATGATAATCTCTAGGTCCATCCATATTGCTGCAGATGGCATTATTTCATTATTTTTTATGGCTGAGTAGTATGCCATTGTATATATGTACCACATCTCTCAGTGGACATTTAGGTGGTTTCCATGTCTTGGCTATGGTAAATAGTGCTGCAGTGAACACTGGAGTGCATGTGCCTTTTTGAATTATGGTTTTGTCTGGATATGTGCCCAGGAGTGGGATTGCTGGGTCATATCTGGTTCTATCTTTAGTTTTTTGAGGAACCTCCATACTGTTTTCCATAGTGGCTGCACCCACTTACATTCCCACCAACAGTGTAGGAGGGTTCCCTTTTCTCCACACCCTCTCCAGCATTTGTTATCTGTAGACTTTTTTTTTTCTTTTTTTGTGGTATGCGGGCTTTTCACTGTTGTGGCCTCTCCCGTTGCAGAGCACAGACTCCGGATGCACAGGCTCAGCGGCCGTGGCTCACGGGCCCAGCTGCTCCGCGGCATGCGGGATCTTCCCGGACCGGGGCACAAACCCGTGTCCCCTGCGTCGGCAGGCGGACTCTCAACCACTGCGCCACCAGGGAAGCCCTTATCTGTAGACTTTTTAATGATGGCTATTCTGACTGGTGTGAGGTGGTACCTCATTGCAGTTTTTTTTTT
>NW_006788200.1:4829022-4831156 GCF_000442215.2 Lipotes vexillifer
CATCGGCAGGCGGACTCTCAAGCACTGCGCCACCAGGGAAGCCCCTCATTGCAGTTTTGATTTGCATTTCTCTAATAATTAGCGATGTTGAGCATCTTTTCATGTGCCTATTGGCCATCCATTTGTCTTTTTTGGAGAAATGTCTGTTTAGTTCTTCTGCCCATTTTTAAAATTTTTCTTGCGAATTGAGTTAAACATCAACAAGATAACACTCTTCTCTGTGAATTTGTGAAGCAGTGGTCACCATCTAAAGTTACTGGGCATCGAGAGGCCAAATTGCAATGTCTCCAGCAGCCCCTGTTTCCTTGGATAGCTCCAGAGACCTGCACAGAGGGTATCATGCCACTTTGGCTTCGGTCTAATGGGGTAGCTCTTTCCTGTCTCTTCTCCAGGGGGAAGGGATGATTTCTATCAGACTGGGAGATGTTTCCCTATCTCTAAGCCAGAGAGCAGAGGATGCTGGGCCCGCGGGGACAAGGCAGTCACACAAGGTGCAGACCCCACCCCCAGCATATTCCCCTTAGAGAACCAGAGCTGCCTCCTTCTCAAGGATAGAGAGCCAATACTAAGATGCACAATGTCCCTGTATACACAGATCCAGTGTTGTTAAAATGTCAACACTCCCTGAATTCCAAATCAAAATCCCAACAGGATATTTCATAGAAGCTGTCAAAATGACTATAAAGTTTATATGGAAGAGAAGCTGTTTAGAAAAAGAGAAACAAAGAACAATTGAAAGAGACCAGCGAGGGATTACTTGACTTAACATTTATCAAAATATACAACAGACAGTAACTAAAACAGGAGAAATTAAATGAGTAGGTCATTGGAATAAAACAAAATACAGAAATGGTTCCATGTATATAGAGGAATTTAGATTGTGGGAAAGATGGAATTTCACATGGGTAGAAAGAGGATGAACTATTTCCCGTCAAATTGAGAGCTAGTTATCCCAATATCATTGGTTCAGTGAAGCTAGACGTGCCCCAAGTCACCACTCCCAGTGCCAGTGAGATGGGCTAAAGAGCTCTTTATTCAAAGCAATAATAATATTAGGTGAAAATGAATGAGAATATTTTGATAACCCTAGAGTAAGTTAGAGCTTCTATGTAGGATGCAAAATGCCAGAAGTTAAAAAAAAAAAAAATTTTTAACAGGTTGTGAAATAAATTTAAACTCTGTATACAAAAAATATCATAAGGGAAGTTAAAAGAAATAAGCAACATTGTTTCAATATGCTGAATGTTTGAAATTTTTCATAATAAAATTTTGGGAAAACAGTAAGTGACAGACTAGGAGAAAATGTTTATGACACAAATTACAGGCAGGATTAATATTCAGAATATATGAAAGCACCAATAAATGCCAAAAAATGAAAAATTGACAAAGAATACATATAGGCAATTAAGAAGAAATGCCAACAGATTATAAACATAGGACAAGTAGTTCAAATTGACTAGTAATCAGGGAAATGAAAATTAAATCAACAATTACCTAACATTTCTTATCCATTAGATTGGAAATAATTAAACATTGATCATATTCTGTGTTGTTAAGGAAATAGACACTGTCATCCTCCTTGTTTGAACTGTTCATATCAAAGCCTTTGGGAGGGCAACGTGACAGTATTATTAACATTTTAAATGTGCACACCCCTTAATCCAGAAATTCTGTATCTCAAAATTTATTCCAAAGAACGACACATTTGCTTCAAGATTCATGTAAAAACATTGGGAGAAATGCCCATTGTTAGAGGAATAAACTGTTGATACACATAAACTATAGTCACTAGGAAGAATGTGGTAAATACATATGTATTGACACAAAATTTTTTCCAAGGCATTTTTCTTTGTCAGTGAGAATGCCAGTCAGTAAACGATTCATAGGGCATGATTTGCATTATATAAAGGGAAAACAAAAATACTTGTTTTTCATGGATCCGTGAGTGGAAGAACGGCTATCACATTTCCCTCTCTCTCTCAAAGCTAACAATTCCCCCATCTCTCCCTAACCCCTTCACAAAAATAAAAGCACACGTGCGCACACACACACATGCACATGCACACACCACTTACAGCATTACATCCGAATTAGGTTCTAAGCTTCTTTCCCTTCTCTCTGCTCTCATAGCACC
>NW_006788200.1:4831166-4834550 GCF_000442215.2 Lipotes vexillifer
TTCCCTACTCTCTGTTCTCATAGCACCCTGTACTTCCACTTCCCCCATATATCATAATTGCTGATTCAAACTCTCTTTTTAACACTAGCTTCCAGAAGAGAGGGACAATGCATGAAATGCTGGTGTGTTACATATTTGGGACTAATTATATGCTAGCCCTAAGGCCCAGCACTGTGCTTGGCACACAGCAGGAACTCAATATTTGTCAAACGATAAATAACTCCTTTGTAAAAAGGCAACATTGAAATACATCAATACATTAGTAATTAATAAATAAAATAACCAATAAATTCACATCCCCTCTATCAAATGACTGCTTAGAGGAGAATAAGAAATTTGCAGGTGAGGAGTGGGGGGCTGTTTCATAAGCACTTCCTCTTGCAAGGATACGTGCAGCATTGTTTTCTCTCGTTTGCAATGAGAAGAGGTCAGCTGCTTGTCCTCACTTTGTATGGATACGAGCCTAGACTTCACCTGGCATCCTCTCTATGCATTTGGTATGTGAAATCTCAAAGGAGAAGTGACAAGACAGTGGATAGAAAAAGTTTTTTTGTTGTTTTTTGTTTTTTTTTTTACAGTTTATCAGGGGAATACTGGCACCTCAATTTTTATTAAAGATAAAGAAAGCAAGCAAGCAAAGATAATGTGGAATTTGGGTTCCAAAAACTGGATAAATGATGGAGGAAACAAGGTTTTCCTGTAAATACAGATAATATATTATGACCAGAGAAACCCCGTATCTCACGGGTGGAATGGATCTGAGAGGATATCCATTCCAGTGAAATTACATTTGGTATAACATAAAAATCTTCAGTAGATAAGTTATCACTACGTGTAAGTTTTCAGAGAGGGATAAAGCTGTATGTGGGTGTTGGGAGGAAGAATGCCATGTGGTAAGGACAGATGGAACTTGTAAGAAAACTGGGTAAAACGAACCCTCTTGTCTTTGTCTTAATCTTCAAGCCTGCTTCTGGTCACGTTTGAATGTATTTCTAGCAGGCAATGCATCTGTGGGCTTTGTGAAAGCCCTGTGAGAGAAATGAGATGAAATCACCAGGCAAATGTATAATATCATGCTCACTTCTTGAGCTGGAATTCCCTGTGCACCTGCCTGTCTCATCAATCCGCGGGAATCTGTTAACTGCCTAGTTCTCCAGTCCAGGTGTAGCCAGGATGTAGTAGGCAATACAAAGAAGTTTACTGAATTAATAATATTAGATGCTTTTTTTTTTTTTACATGGAAAGCATGAGGTGGTTCTTTATTTGAAAATGATACATGGCTTTGGAAGATGGGAAGAAAGACAAAACGTTTTTTATCTCTGAAATATTCTTTAAGATTTGGTATATGATTTTTGCCCTATTTGATAAATAACATTGGAGACCTAGAGGCTAAATAGAAAGTAAGTCTTAGGCTCATTATTACTCCACTCTTAGAGGATTATTGTCTATCAGTAGTTCCCTTTTGAGAGGGGATGGGTAGACCAGAAAGTGGGGAAGCAAAAAAGTGATTCCAAATTTTTTTCTTGTGCACATTGTATTTTTCTCAATAAGCTTTTTTGAATTTTGTGGTTCTGCCTACAGCCCTATTCTCTAGGAATTCCCTCCATCCATAGATAGCCTGTTGAAAGGGCAGGCCTGGGCAGTGAGCGGAGGCAGCCAGGCTGAGTGAGAGTCTGTGGTGGGTGAGAGACAGGAGAAAAAAAAATCAAGATATTCAAACACACAGACTCCGAAGCTATGTATAGTGACCTGCCAGTGGGCAACTGGGAGATTGCCTCCTGATGATGAATGCCCTAAAAGGGGTCCTAATTTAGGTGGATGTCTATTCCTTGCTATCAGTAATCTCTGACTAAGACGTTTTTGTTTGATGAAAGTAAGCCATCTTTTGAGTAATAGTTTGCTGGTGTGGGGTGTTTGTGTGTATGTGCCTGTGTGTGTACACGCTCTCGCCTCCACCTCCGGCCTCTAAGAGCTCCACTCATAGTCTATCCAGGCTTCTGTGTGTTCTCCACCAGTGAAGACACATACCCATTACCAGATGGTAACACTTTTAAATGGAAGAGTTGGTCTCTAGAAACTGAGCTCCCTAAGTATATGTTTAATAGAGTTTATTAATACACAAAATTTTAGGGATGTTCTATCTAAAACAAGGTCACGTTGAATACGGGTCTCATTCTCACCTGTCTTTCTCTGGCCAGCAGCATTGTTGCCTTTGCCTTGCAGCATCTTTACACTATAAGGGACCTCAACTGTTACAGTCCTTTTCTTTACAGATGAAGAAACTGAGGCCCAAAGAGGTCAAGTGACCTACTTACCCAGGGTCACAATGTGATGTAGGACAAAGCTAGACTGGACCTCAGGTGTCCTGAAATGTCAAGCCCCATGACACTCCCTTTTCCTCGGGTAGTCTCCTTATCTTGCCAATGCTCACTACATCCCGGGCTGTGACAGGCCTCTCTTGGCTGGTTGGATCTAAACTTAGGCATACTTTCTTTCTTTTCCAGTGAAGTTTTTCCATATGGTTCTTTATATAATTGGTCCTCAGCTAGAAAAGAAAATGTATGCTGGTGTCAGGAGGTAAACCCTCTAACTGTTCCAAAGTTAGCTTTCTGCCCGCTACACTTTTCAGTTACAGAGCCAAGTAAATCTAGGACAAATGCTCTCATGAATCCCTGATGGGGTCTGTAAAGAAGGATGTTTCCAGGCCCTCAGAGACCTAGCTTGAGAAATGCAAGTAGTTTTAGAAAAAGAGAAAGGCTGCCACTTTTCAAACCACTGCTTTGTCTACCCTCTGAGTCTCTGACCTGCCAGCACAATATTAGCTCAAACAGACATGATCCATTCAGCTTCACCCAGCTTGTCCTCTCAAATCCCCAACCACATTTGAGGAGCAACCCTGTTTGGAGGCAAAAGACTACAAAAGAACTAGAATAACAAGCCCAGGAGAAGCAAGAGAGTCAAGAGGGAGAGACACTTGGCAATGGCCAGAAGCACTGGAGCTGGTGAGCAAAAAGTTAAACAGCATCAGGAAATCTCATTTTCCTGCCATGTTGCTGCCCAGGGCACAGGTATTTGCTACTGCTAGTGTAAGTAGGTGGAAAGCACCAAAAGGGAGGAAATGAAGGCATGCACACAGCTTGTAAATCCTTGGGATGAAGGAAGCAAGGCTTCAGAAACAGAAACTAATCAACCATGAGAGAAATACAGGACCAGTCTTTAAGCATGTGCTTTGAGCCTGAGCTGGGCCCTTCTAAGGACCAAGTACTTCCTGAGGGGGAAAGGGGGAGGGTTGTCCCAAATCCTCCCAGCTCTGTTGCACACTGCTTGGTACAAATAGTAAGAAACACTTGGCATTTCCCCTAGTGCTATCCTGGGCACTCTTTC
>NW_006788200.1:4834592-4835037 GCF_000442215.2 Lipotes vexillifer
TCTGTTATTACATTTTCCAAATGAAGAAGCAAACTGCAAAGTGAAAACTCTTCCCCAATTTACATATTTGTCATGGAGAAAAGCCAGGATTAAAACCAAAGTATCTCTGACTCTAGCACCCACAGTCTAAATCATTAGGCTAATTGTCTCTTGCATTGCGCTTGCTGTATGAGAACTTGCTGACCCTCTTGCTCACCATGCTTAGATGCGGCCAGGGTCATTCAGAGGGCCCAGGATTTCTGATCCACTTAAAAGGAATCTACGATGTTCTGGAATGCCCCATTTCCTCCCTCCTTCTCTCTCTCCTTTTCTCTCTCTCTTCTCATTCTTTTTTCGTTTCCTTCTGCATCTCTATTGAAGCTCCCCTTGCCCCAAACGATATTGTTGAAACCAGTATTTGGTTCTGTGTGTCAAAAAGTTTTCTATTTGGGGCCAAAAGTCACAC
>NW_006788200.1:4835070-4836337 GCF_000442215.2 Lipotes vexillifer
CACTCTTTCTTTTCCTTTTGTAATTTCCAACTCTTCGCTTATCAGAACTTACTTTCAAGAGTCTAACATTTGCAATAAAGTATAAGTGGTTGACGAGTCTCATAAAGGAGGTGCCAAGACCTACCCATAAAGAAATATCACCCAGAGGCCAAGAACCACAGAAGAAATTAGATCAAAATGGAGATTAAGTCACCAAGGAAAGGAATCAGTCACCAAGAGAAATTGAAGGTGTCATCAAGGCCAGATGGGCGTGTGGGGAGAAGAGATGGTTAGTAGACTGAGTATATGTATATGAACCTCCTTAGTTGACGTTCATACCTCCAGCTGGCAGTGGTCCTTCTCCCAAGGCTGCCTCCCTACAGCCCAGCTCAGGAAATGGCCAAGCTGTCTTCTCTCCACCCAGCTCTTGCTATCCTTCTTTAGCTGACCCAGAATCCTGATGCATGTCCTGACCAGCATGCGTCTCAAGGCAGCGCAGTACCTCCTGTCCTGTAGTGTGACTGATTTATCCAGGTCCTGGACGAGGAGTCTTCATGAACACCATCCCTCCCTCCCTCCACCTTCCTCACCACAAGAAAGTGTATGCGGGGATCACACCTAGAAAAGAACATTCCCAGAGATATTCTCAGAAATTGCAGCTTCTCACTGCTGGGATGAACAGAGAGGCTAAGGGAACTGCTATTCCAAGCCATGGAATTACAAAAACAGCCAACATCACTGAGGACCATCTCTCCCTGTTCCTGTGTTTCATTAGCTCAGCATCAACCGACTTAACTAGAACAGACAAAGGCTCATTAAAATATCATGTTGGACGAGATGTAATTCTCAGAATAATGTTAACATCAAACAAGGAATTGGGAGACAGCATTGCTCTGGCCCTGCAAGGGAGGGGATATTTTGCAAGGTAAGCACTCTTCTTGCCAGTGGGGTTTGGATGCTGGGTGGAGGGAAAATGATTATGGATGAAGAGGCTGTTGCTGTGAGGGTAGAAACTCTATGTTGACTACACCAAGCCCTATTCTCTGAATATTTGGCTTCTCAAAGCATAATTCTTTTCTAAACCTAAGTGCAATTATGAAATCTCTAAACTGACTATTCAGCAATTCTTCCTTACAAGTAAACCACCTATCCACTTTTTTTTTTTTTTTTTTTTTTTTTTTTTTTTTTGTTTGTTGGGCCCTGCCACTCACAAGCCAAAATTTCTTGTGACTCTGGGACTAATGGAATACAAAAGAAGGCACCATTGAAGACTAATACAAAATACCAT
>NW_006788200.1:4836581-4851851 GCF_000442215.2 Lipotes vexillifer
CCCGCGTCTCCTGCATCGGCAGGCGGACTCTCAAGCACTGCGCCACCAGGGAAGCCCCACCTATCCACTTTTAAGAGAAGCTGTCAGATTAACTCTTGAGTTTGCTAGTCATCTTTCCCGTAGAGAGGCTCAGTCAGGTGTGAGGCATTGTGGGAAATATCACTAAGGCAAAGGAATTTCAGAGGTAGCTGGTTTGGTATAATATAAAGAACATTGCCTTGAGTTAGATCTCACTTTTAGTACTAGCTCAGTCACTGTACTGGGTTGAAAGGTGTGCCCCCCAAATTTATGTCTACCCAGAACCTCCAAATGTGACCTTATTTTGAAATAGGGTTTTTTTTTATTGTTTTATATGGTTTTGTATACATATAATTAATTAAGTTAAGATGAGGTCATACTGGATTAGGGTGGGCCACACTAATGACTGGTATCCTTATAAGAAGAGGAAAGGCACACAGAGGGAAGATGACCGTGTGAAGACAGGAGCAGAGATTGGGATGGTAAAGCTACAAACCAAGGAGTGCCAAGGACTGCCAGAGCCACCAAAAGTAAGGAAGAAGCAAGAAGGGTTCAGAGTGAGTGTGGCCCTACTAACATCTTGTTTTAGGACTTCTAGTGTCCAGAGTTGTGAGAGAATAAATTTCTATAGTTTTAAGCCATCCAGTTTGTGGTAATTTGTTGTGGCACTTTTAGAAAATGAATGCAGTCATTAATTAGCTGAGTAAACTTGAACTAGTTATTTATTCTCTCTGAGCCTCGGTTTCTTTGTCTAGACCAGAGTTTAGATCTATGACTTTGGTAAGTTATTTAATCAATTTTCTCATCTTAAAATGAGGTACTATAACTTAGTATTTTGATAAAGAGAATTAGAGTTAACACGTGTAGGGCACTTAGCACCTCATAAACATTAATAGGCATCTCACTAAATATTTGTCACCTCTTTCTATATCCTGCCTTGGTCTGAAAAGAAACTGAGATGGCTGAACAAATTCTTGGCATAAAGCATGATGCACTTGCACAGAATTTAATGCTAAGCTTTCCAACATCCAATGCAAAAAGGGAGTAATGATGTTTTATATAACTCACATAACCACAGGGCAAATTATCACAATTTTTAAAATTTAATTTTTATTTTATATTGGGGCACAGTTGATTCACAATGTTGTGTTAATTTCAGGTGTACAGCAAAGTGGTTCAGTTATACATGTGTGTGTGTATATATATATATATATATATATATATATATCCATTCTTTTTCAGATTCTTTTACCATATAGATCATCACAGAATATTGAATAGAGTTTCCTGTGCTATATGGTAGGTCCTTGTTGATCATCTATTCTATATATAGTAGTGTGTATATGTTAATCCCAAACTCCTAATTTATCCCTCCCCCAACCTTTTCCCTTTGGTAACCATAAGTTTGTTTTCTAAGTCTGTGAGTTTCTTTCTGTTTTGTAAATAAGTTCATTTGCATCATCCTTTTCGATGCCATGTATAAGCGACATCATATATTTGTCTTTTTCTGTCTGATTTACTTCACTTAGTATGATGATCTCTAGATAATCTCTTAGTATGATCATCCATGTTGCTGCAAATGGCATTATTTCATTATTTTTCATGGCTGAGTAATATTCCGCGTGTGTGTGTGTGTGTGTGTGTGCGCGCGCGCACACACACACACACACACACACATACCACATCTTCTTTATCCATTCCTCTGTCATGGACTTTTAGGTTGCTTCCATGTCTTGGCTACTGTAAATAGTGCCGCAATGAACATTGGGGTGCATGTATCCTTTTGGATATGGTTTTCTCTGGATATATGCCCAGGAGTGGGATCGCTGGGTCATATAGAAGCTCCGTTTTTAGTTTTTTAAGGAATCTCCACAGTGTTTTCCGTAGTGGTTGTACCACTTTACATTCACACCAACAGTGTAAGAGGGTTCCCTTTTCTCCACACCCTCTCCAGCATTTATTGTTCATGGAATTTTTGATGATGGCCATTCTGACTGGTGTGAAGTGACACTTCATTGTAGTTTTGACTTTCTTTAATAATTAGTGATGTTGAGCATCTTTTCATGTGCTTTTTGGCCCTCCGAATGTCAAATTATCACAATTTTATCCTGGCAATCTTAGGGGAGGTACTGGTGGGCCAAACTGTACACTCCCATGGATGCAGAGTTTTCCTGTATATGTTTCCAGATTTGATTTAGCCTCACATGTTATTAAATTTCTACTCTGTGTAAGACTCACAGTAGCAGAAATAAGGAAGGACCCAATTTCTGTCCATAACGAGCCTTTAGGCCGCTAGTGGGGTAGTGAGTGGAGGGCAGTCAGAAAAGTCTACGAGAAACTGATGTGAGGCATGATAGGATCCTGTCCTCATTCTCTGAAGGTTAAAAAGAGAGATAAATCTGTAACATTCTGAAACAGCCCAAACCTATGTCTTATCTTACAGCCAGGGAACATGTTTCTTACCAAGTAGTGGTAAGGTCATTTCACCTCCTGTCCCCAGCCTAGTGCCCTTACAGGGCAGTTTGGAGGATAAAGGGCTTCATTTTCCTGAAAAGCCTCCTCTGAAGATTGCCATTTCCAAGAAAGTTAAAAGTCTAGAAATTGAAGCGAAAAACAGTATGCTCAGTGCTGGGAATATAGTGGTGAGAAAAACAGTCAAGATCCTTGCCCTGATAAGGTTTTATTCTCACAGGGGAGACAGACATCAACTGGTCATCACCAAATTGAAGGTGAAAATGTTTTGTACTAAGAGAGTAGCTAATGAGAGAATTTTTCAAGCTGGGGAGGTCAGGAAGGTTGTCCTGAAGAAGTGATGTCTGAGCTGAGATTTGAATTTATCTCGGTGAATAGGGGAGAAAGGAGCATTCCAGACAGCATGGGCAGCATGTGCAAAGGGCCTGAGATGAGCAGGGCTTGACTAGTAAAAAGGATAGAGTCAAACTCAGTACCAGTGCTCTGGAAGAGCAAAGGCAAGGCACAGAGGGTGGAGGACCCTGCTGAGTGAGACGGCAGCAAGACCATGAAGGGCCTTGTCAGCCATGTTAAGTTTCGTCCTTATCCCAAGAGAAATGTGAAGCCACTTGCAAACTGAGAAGTTTGCAGCACAGTGTGGTTCATGGATCAGCAACATGGGTGTCACGGGGGGAGCAAGTTAGAAAAGCAGAGCTCAGGCCCAACCCACACCTACTGCTGAAACAGAATCTCTTCCCCACTTGATTGGCATGCATATTAAAGTTTGAGGAACACCAGCTTAGAACATTTTCAGGTCGTGTAGCAATTGCACAGTGTGGAACATCTACCCGAAACAATTGTGTTATTTAGTATGTATGCGTGCGTGCATGCGTGCGTGTGTGTGTGTGTGTGTGTGTGTGTGTGTGTGTGTTAGGCAGGGACGCTAATAAATCCCAACAAAGACACCTGGTTAATGGTAGCGTGTGTCCTGTTGTCCTGTGAATGCTTTCCTTGAGAGCGTTTTCTGCTGTGTCAGAGCTCCTCTGTGCACTTGGGACAGTGCTGAGTATGTTTAGTATGCTCCATAATCATTGTGTGGCCCAAGGAAGCCTCTCTCCATGGTGGCACATCGCTCAGGCATCTTGGTGGGGCCGGCTCCTGCCCCTGTCAGACACCTCTAATTGATCAGCCTTCTTTTTACCCTGCGTTTAGACATGGCCTGAGACTCTCTCCACACAGTTCACCAGTGCGTACCAGTTGATCTAAATTGCAAGATTAGATCAATTTCCCACCCTCAATTTCTTTGGGCAAAAGGCATGAAAACGAATTTCTGCAACAAGCAACATTTCTGAAGCTTCACATGTATTTGCCCAGGATCCTTTAGGCTTGCAAGCCTAATTTCTAGGAATACCTTTCCAGGAGGGGAGCAGAGTTGCAGCCCCTTGGAGCTTGGCCACGAGGGGCCGTGAGGGTCACACAGTAGGCTCCCCAGCCAGAAAAGGAGGAAGAGATACCAGCTCAGGGAGCCTGCTTCTCTCAAAGGCACCGACAGCTCAGAGAGGAACAGCAGAGACTTCTCCAAGAAAGCATTTGTCTTTTTGAACCATCAGAGCTGCCTCTGGGTCTGCAAAGAAGGATGACTGGAAGCTGTTCAGAAGGACAACTTAGGAGCTGGGCAGCTTCAGCTACCACAAGCTTAGACAGAGATGGATAGGTTGTCAAACACCAAAAATTAATCCTGTGTCTCTGACCCGAGCAAGATTCCCAGCAGCATGAGTGTCCAGCTTCATTTTTCCCCAAAATTATTTATAAAAGAAGAAACTAATCTTTCTCTTCCCCCAACACATGCATAGAGGTGAATGATAAAACTGGATTTGCCACTGACTGTCCCAAATCCAGTATTTCGTCAGTCCTTTCAAGAACAAGCATTTTTCTGCACACTAAGATACAAGACTGTGATCAAATGAGGTTGATTGTGTCTGAATGTATCAACTTTATTATTCTGGAGTTATGTGGACTTGGCCTAGATCAGCATTTAGTTTGTATCCACTTGGTAGATTCAAAAAGACGGCTGGACACTCCCATATTTGAGTTTCCTTTGAAACCTAGTGGTAAGAGGGACAAGCAAGAAACTCAGGACACAGCTCCAGTCCTCAACATCATTGCCATCATTAAGTGACATTATATCCATGTGACATCAGCAGAGGCAAACACATGGCAGACTAATAAACAGAGTTAACATCAACTGACCAAACAGAAGGATTTGGGTAGTGAGGAAAAACCAACAAGGCATAGTTAACGATGCAGTACGTAACACTACAGTACAATGGGATATAGAGTAACAGTATAGCACAGTATTGCTAACCAAGGCTACAGGCTCAAAGGAAGAGGGGGAGACATAAGCTGAATGCTAGGAGTTGAAAAAAAAAGAAAAGTTGAGCTGTTGAGCAGGTCATCCAGTGGCTTCCTTGAGCACGTTCAGAAATTCTGAGTTAACACAATACACCTTACATCTAGAACAGTCTTCCCAAGGAGACAGTCAAGGATGCCTCAGATTGGCAGATCTTGAAAGGATGATCATTGAAACAGGTAGACATTTTTCCAAACACAAGTTATTTCTCTGCAGTGTTCAGAAAGGCTTACTCTGAAACACAAAATGTAAGCAGCTAATTCCAGCTTTCATATCTGAGTACTATAATTTCTATATTCCCCTGGGAGTTATTCCATCGTAGTTTTATTTCATTACTGTGTTCAGTTCTATGCACGGCATGAAAAGCTAACTTTGAGCCACCAAATTCCATAATGCTGATTC
Source organism: Lipotes vexillifer (assembly GCF_000442215.2). NCBI lineage: Eukaryota > Metazoa > Chordata > Mammalia > Artiodactyla > Lipotidae > Lipotes > Lipotes vexillifer. The sequence goes on from NW_006788200.1 coordinate 4,841,863, forward strand.
AATATTTTTTTATACTTTAGCTAACTCCTCTGGGGAAAGTACTTTTGAGATGTATTCCCATTTGAGAGAGCTATGATTGTGCTAATGTACACAAAGCACACTGCTGAGCAAAAGGCATGGATCTGAGTGTGTTCATGGTACATTCCTGGCATGAGTGTAAGGCTCTCTGTACAGTGAGGAAAGTGTCTATTTATTATTTATTAAAATGGTAACTTTCTGTGTTTTCCAACTTTATTGAGAAATAATTGATGTATAACATTCTGTAAGTTTAAGGTACACAACTGTGTTAATTTGCTACACTTACGTGTTGCAGAATGATTATCACAGTAGGGTTAGTTAAAACCTACATCACCTCACATAACCGCCACTTCTTTTTTGGATGAAGGGAGAGAGAAATGGGTATCTTTGGCAGGGTCCCGCATAACTGGGGAGGCTGGGTACTCTCTCGCATGATTTCACTTTCCCTTGAGAAGAAATCATACTCTGAGAAAGTCTCTCTTGGCCTTGAGCTATGCTGCCTTAGGGGAGTGGTGATGCAGAAAAAGTTTCCAATGTGTCTAAACTCCTTTTCTTTTGTTGCTCCATTGGTGTGCTAGGACTTCTCCACTGGAAACCTTGACTCCCACAAATGCTTTCTTGTCTGTGGGTGATTGCTTAAGCCAGTGTTTCCCAGGGTCTCCTGGACTGCACCCGACAGGGGCTGGAGCTGGATCGTGAGCCACTGTAGGGTCCGCCACTGGGACCAGAGGTCTTGTCTGCCTATTACCTGATGCGTGCGCAGGCGAGACTGCTCTCGGGTCCCATGGCATGTGGTGCTGGATCCCAAAATTCTCACAATGACACTTTTGTCTATGGATGGATGCCAAATTGTTATTGTTGGGAGAGGGACCTGACAGGGTATGCCTTATTCAGTCGTGTTGCTGATGCAAGCTGTCAGTTCATTTAGAAAGTTGGTCAGAGCAGTTGATTTCAAACAGAACATCTGCATGAGGTATGGAATTTAAATGAATTGTTTGAAATTCATTAATGCAGTGGTTTTAATGAGGAGTGAGAGGATATATAAAGGAGCCTTAATGTTATTTAGCTCACTTGCTTGAAATGGAGATCTAAAACCAGAGTGGCATAGACTTTAAGCAGTAAATAAAAGTAATTACAACCCAAGAAATAACATTCTGCTCAATTCTGATCAGATACAATGGGAAAAAATGCATCTAGATCTGGGCTCCTCTTCTTAACAAACACAAATTTTCATGGAAAAGTGTCCAGGGTGGTGAAGTATTTAGAAACTGCATCATGTGAGGAACGAAAGAGGCTGCCTAGCCTAATTTTAATCTGGGGAGGAAGCCTTCAGAAAAAGTGTCTTTTTTTTTTTTTTTTTTTTTTTTTTTTTTTTTTTTGCGCTACGCGGGCCTCTCACTGCTGTAGCCTCTCCCACTGCGGAGCACAGGCTCCGGGCCCGCAGGCCCAGTGGCCATGGCCCACGGACCCAGCTGCTCCGTGGCATGTGGGATGTGGGATCCTCCCGGACCGGGGCACGAACCCATGTTCCCTGCATCGGCAGGCGGACTCTCAACCACTGCGCCACCAGGGAAGCCCAGAAAAAGTGTCTTTGAATGACTGAAAAACTCCTGTGTGGAAGTAATTCCTCCTGTGTTGTTCTAGGGGGGCAGAAGCCATAAAGAAGTAAAGCACAATGACAGAATTTCCAAGCTATCCAAACTGCCCAGTGACTGAATCGGGGTGGCAGCAGCAGAACAAGATGTGACATAGCAGCTGAAAGACCCATTTGGGACATAAAAGAAAAAAACAGCTAGGTCAAAGGGTGAGGAACTGAGTTCTTTTTCCTGATTCAAATTCTCTATAAAAAAGGAACCAGAACAAGGAGAGGTTTTTTAAAACAAACAAACAAAAATAAACTTTAAGAACAGTTTTAGATGTACCAAAGAATTAAGATAGTACAGAGAGCTCCCATATACCCCACACCCAATTTCCCCTATTATTGTAGTAGCTTACATTAGTATGGTACGTTTATTACAATTAGTAAACTAATATTGACACAATATTGTTAGCTTACTTAAGTCCATACTTTATTCAAATTTCTTTATTCAAATTTCCTTAGTTTTACCGAATACCTTTTCAGGATCCCATCCAGGATGCCACATTCCACTTAGGTGTCATGTCTCCTTAGGCTCCTCTTGGCTGCAGAAGTTTCTCATGCTTTCCTTGTTTTGGATGAGCTTAACAGTTTTGAGGAGTACTGGTCAAACATTTTGTAGGATGCCCCTCAAAGGGATTTGTCTGATGTTTTCTCATAATTAGACTAGGATTATGAGTTTGGGGGAGGAAAACCACTGAGATAAAGTACCGTTTTTATCACCTCACGTCAAGGGTTCATATGATATGTAGTTTATCACTGTTGTTGTTGACCTCGGTCACCTGACTGGGATAGTGTTTATCAGGTTTTCCCCTGTAAAGTCACTTTCCCCCACTTTTCCTTGCTGTCCTCTTTGGAAGGAGGTCACTGTGTGGATCCCACTCTTAATGAGTGGGATTTATTCTCTCTTCCCATCCCCTGAGAGTGGAGTATCTACATAATTCATGTGGAAGTCCTCTGCAAGGGAAATTTGTCTCTTCATCAATTATTTATTTATTCAATTATTTATATCAGCAAGGACTCACGGATATTCATTTTATACTTCGGGTTATAATCCAATACTACTTGATTTTGTTGCTCAAATTCTTCTGGCTTTGACCCCTGTGAGTTCTTTCAGTTGTCCTGTGCTCTTTCAACATAACTCATCAATGTAGGTTTTGTTTTGTTTTTGAGCACTTCCTTCCTTTTAGGCACTTGAAGAAGCTCCAGGCTCATCTTGTATGTTTACTGCCCCAGTACTAGCATCAGCCATTTCTCCAGGGAATCCTGGCTCCGGACGCGCAGGCTCAGCGGCCATGGCTCACGGGCCCAGCCGCTCTGCGGGATGTGGGATCTTCCTGGACCAGGTCACGAACCCATGTCCCCTGCATCGGCAGGCGGACTCTCAACCACTGCGCCACCAGGGAAGCCCAAGAAGTCCTCTCTTGATTTGTCCTTTTGGATATAAGTCCTTAATCAGATACCTGTTTTGCAAATGTTTTCTCTCAGTCTGGAGCAGTCTTTTCATTCTTCTAATAGTGTTTTTTGCAGACCAGAATGGTTTAATTTTAATAAAGCCCAATTTATAAATTTTTTTCATGAATCATATTTTTTGTGTTGCATCAAAAAAACCTCATCATTGGGCTTCCCTGGTGGCGCAGTGGTTGAGAGTCCGCCTGCCGATGCAGGGGACACGGGTTCATGCCGCGGTCCGGGAAGATCCCACATGCCGCAGAGCAGCTGGGCCCGTGAGCCATGGCCGCTGAGCCTGCGCGTCTGGAGCCTGTGCTCCGCAACGGGAGAGGCCACAACAGTGAGAGGCCCGCGTACAGCAAAAAAAAAAAAAAAAAAAAAAAAAAAACCTCATCATCAAATCCAAGGCCACCTAGATTTTCCCTTATATTTTCTTCTAGAAGTTTTATAGTTTTGCATTTTACATTTAGATCTACAATCCATTTTGAGTTAATTTTTGGGAATGGTGCAAGGTCATGTCCAGAGCCTTTTTTTTTTTTCTTTTTTTTTTTGCATTTGGACATCCAGTTGTTCCAGTAGTATTTTCTAAAAAGACTATCTTTTCTCTATTCAATAGCCTTTGGTCCATTGATGTGTTAACTCTCTTTGTATGGATTAATATCTGGGCTTTCTATTCTGTACCACTGATCAATATGTTTTTTTCACCCCCACCAATACCATACTGTAGCTTTGTAGAAAGTCTTGACATCCTATCATGTCAGTCCTCCAACTTTGTTCTTCAGTGTTTTGTTATATGCAGTCTTTTGCCTTTCCATATAAACATTAGAATAAGATTATGGATATCTATGAAATAGTTTGCCTGGATTTTGACTGGTATTGAATTGAATCTTTAGAAGAAGCCTTGGGAAGAATTGACATCTTAAAAATATTGAGTCTTCCTATTGATGAACACAGAATCTCTCTCCATTTATTTTGATCTTCTTTTGTTTTTCTTATCAGTTTTATAGTTTTCTGCATACAGACCTTGTACATATTTTGTTAAATACATAACTAGGTATTTCATTTTTGTTCTACTGTAAATGGTGTTGTGTTTTTAAATTTTAAAATTCCAATTGTTCATTGGAATTGAGAGATTACATTGGTGTATGAAAGAGGGGGATTTGGGAGAGGAAGAGAGAGAGGAAGGAGGAGAGGGGGAGGGAGAGAGAGAGACAGGGAGAAGTGGCTCACAGGATTCTAGTGGGACTGGCAAGTCCAAAATTTGTAGGTCAAGCTGGTAGGCTGGAAATTCAGGTAAGAGCTGACGTTGCAGTCTTAAGTCCAACATTTTCAGGGCAAGGAAGGCAGGCTGGAAACTCTGGGAGGTTTTCTGTGTTGCAGTCTTGGGGCTAAATTCCTCCTTCTGTGGGAAACTTTAGTCTTTATTCTTAAGGCCTTCACTTGATTCCATGAAGTCTCCCCATGTTATGGAGGGTAATCTGCTTTATTCATAGTCTATTGATTTAAATATTAATCACATCTAAAAAAATCTTCATAGCAATATCTAGACTAGTGTTTGACCAAGCAACTAGTCATGATAGTCTAGCCAAGTTGACACATAAAATTAACAATCACATTAGTGTACCCTGTGATTCTATATATTTTCTGGAAGAGATTTGGTATTATTTTACTCTTAAATGGTTGATAGAATCTACCAATGAAATAATGTAGGCCTGGTGCTTTATTTTTGTAACATTATTAATTATTGGCTGCCTTTCAATATAGACCTTTTCAGATTGTCTGTTTCTCCATGAGTGAGTTTTAATAGTTTGTGTCTGTCAAAGAATTGGTCCATTTCAGCTCAGTTCTCATATTTATGAGCATAGAGTTGTTCATAGTATTCTTTTATTATTCTTTTAATGTCCAAGAGAGCTATAGTGATGACCCCTCTTTCATATCTGATATAGTAATTTCTGTTTCTACTTTTTTTCCTTGGTTAGCCAAATAATCATTTTCCCTCACTCTGTACAATTTCATCAATTTCTGCTCTAGTTTTTATTTTCTCCTTCTTGCCTTAGGCTTGATTTATTATACTATCTCTGTTTTTTAAGTGGAATTTTTAGATTATTGATTTTACATCTTTCATCTTTCCATACATATATATGCATATATATATATATGCATTTTAGTACTCTGAATTTCCCTCAAGTACTGCTTTGCTGCATCCCACAATTTTTTTTGTTGTTTTTTTTTGTGGTATGCAGGCCTCTAACTGTTGTGGCCTCTCCCATTGCGGAGCACAGGTTCCGGACGCGCAGGCTCAGCGGCCATGGCTCACGGGCCCAGCCGCTCCGCGGCATGTGGGATCTTTCTGGACCGTGGCACGAACCCGTGTCCCCTGCGTCGGCAGGCGGACTCTCAACCACTGCGCCACAAGGGAAGCCCCCATCCCACAAATTTTGATATTATATTTTCATTTTCGTTTAGTTCAAAATATTTTAAACTTTCTTTGAGATGCCTTCTTTGGTATATTTGTTGTTTAGAAACGTCGTTTAATCTCCAAATATTTGGGGATTATCCAGCTGTCATTTTATTACTGATTTGTAGTTTAATCTCATTGTGGTCTGAAAACACACTTTGTATGATTTTAGTTCTTTTAAATTTGTCAGGTTATGTTTTATGACCCAGAATGTGGTCTATCTTGGTGAATGTTCCATATGAGCTTGATGAGAATGTGTATTCTCCTAATATTGGATAAAGTATTCTATTAATGCTTATTAGGTCCAGTTGATTGATGATACTGCTTAGTTCAACTATCTTAGTGATTTTTGCTTGGTAGATCTGTCAACTACTGATAAAGGGTTATTGAATTTCTGCCTATAATAATTTGTCTATTTCTCCTTGTAGTTCTGTCAGTTTTTGCCTCATGTATTTTGATGCTCTGTTCTCACATGCATATACATTAAGGGTTATATCTTTTTGAAGAATTGAGCCCTTTATTATTATGTAATGACCCTCTTTAGCCCTGATAATGTCCCTTTCTCTGAAATATGCTTTGTCTGAAATTAATATAGCAACTCTAGATTCTTTTTAAAATTAGTATTAGTATGTTATATCTTTCTCCAATCCTTTATGCTTAATTTATCTCTCTCTATGTTTGAAGTGGGTTCTTCATAGACTACATGTAGTTGGATGTTGGATTTTTATCTGATATTACAGTTTCTGTCTTTTAATTGATGTACTTAAACCATTTTACATTTAAAGTGATTATTGATCTAGTTGGATAATACTTACTATGGTTATAACTATTTCCTCTTCATTGTATTTCTTTATTTCTTCCTTTCCCCCCCTTTTCTGATTTCAATTGAGCACTTTATATGCTTACATTTGCTCTCATCTCTTATCAATTATATTTCTTTTGAAAAAATTTTAGTGGTTTCCCTATAGTTTGCAATATACATTTACAACTAGTCTAAGTCCACTTTCAAATAAAACTATACTGCTTCCCAGATGGTGCAAAAACTTTGTAACAGAGTATTCCTAATCCTTCCCTTCCATCCCTTATAAAAATGCTGTCATTCATTTTACTTATATATATGATGTAATCACATAATACATCTTGAACAGTTATCTATGATACCAATTTAGAATAAGAAAATAAAAAGGTTTTTAACCTACATTTATTCCTTCTCTGATGCTTTTCCTTCTTTATGCATGTCCCATTGTCTGAGCTATATCATTTTTCTTATCCCTGAAGAACTTCTTTTAACGTTTCTTGCAAGGCTGGTTTGCTGGCAGTGAATTAGCTCTGTGTTTGTTTGTTTGTGAAAGTTTTATTTTCCTCACTTTTGAAGGTTTATTTCAATGGATACAGAATTCTTGGGTGGTGAGGTTTTCTTCCTTTCAACACTTTAAATATTTTACTCCACACACTTAACTTCTTAAATGGTTTGTTATGAGAAGTCTGTTATAACTTTTATTCTTTTTCCTCTAATGATAAGGTGTTTTTCCCTCTGGCTTCTTTCAACATTTTCTCTTTGTCTTTGGTTTTCTGAAATTTGAATATGATATGCCTTGGTGTAGAATTTTTATTTTTATTTTGCTTGGTGTTCTCTCAGCTTGCTGAATCTGTGGTTTGGTGTTATTGATTGAGAGAAGTTCTCAGTAATTTTTATTTCTGTATTTATTCTACTTCATTTGTTATTTTTCCAATTAAGTATAGGTTGTATACCTTTTTAAGTTATCTTGTAGGTTTGGGGTATTATTTTCCAACTTATTTTCATTCCTTTTTTCTCTTTGTATTTCAGTGTGGGACGTTACTAACGTACCTTTAGACTCACTGATTTTTTTTCTTCTGCTGTGTCTAAAACCGTTTATTAAAGGCATTCTATACCTGTTACAGTGTTTTTTATTTCAGCATTTCCTTTTAATTCTTACTTTTCCATCTCTACGCTTACATTACCCATCTGTTCTTGCATGTTGTGTACTTTTTCCATTAGAGGATTTAACAGATTAATCATAAATGTTTTAAGTTCTCAGTCTAATAATTCCAAAATCTGTGTCGTATTTGAGTCTCATTCTGATGCTCACTTTGTCTCTTTAGACTCTTTTTTTCTTGCCTTTTAGCACGACTTGTAATTTTTGTTGAAAGCTGGACATGATATATTGGGCAATAGAAACTGAGGTAAATTGGCCTTCAGTGTGAGGCTTTATATTAATCTGTCTATGACTCAAGTTGTGTTTAATGTTTGATGTACCCGTGGGTGCAAGGGCTTCAAGTTCCTCTCTAGTGTCTTTGGTTTTCCCCCCTGTTGTCTTTGGGTTTCCCTAAGTACTCCATCTTAAATAGAGTCTGTGCCTTGCAACTCTTCTAGTTGCATTGCACTATTATTGTACTGGAGCACTGGTGATGTGGTGGTAAGGCACAGGGAAGAGAAAATGTTCTATGATCTTACAATTAGGTCTCAGTCTTTTAGTGGGCCTTTCTCCCTGGGCTAACACCCTCACAAGTGTTTCTTAGCTTTACCTTCTATTTGTTTAGGTGAAACAGAAAGACTACAGGGGGCTGAGGTTGGGTAATTGCCCTCTACCATCTGCCTTGGTAGATAAGGTGCTGATAAATTCTTTTTCATTGGAGAGTAGGCCTTTGTTATAGAGAATGCTCAGAGTACATTTCAGAGTGTTTACTTTTCCCCTCCTCCTGCCAGAACCATGAGGTGATTTTCTTTCTTTTTTTTTTTTTTTTTTGGCTCTTCATCATGAGACCCTGGTGGGTGCCTGAAGTTGAAAACCACAAAAGTTTAGCCCACTCAAGAAACAGCCCCCAGGTGTTTCTCACTGTCAAGTTACCCACATTCCACCTCCAGCAATTCATCAAAATTGCCATTTAAATATTCCTACCAGTTTATGACACCAAGGACTTTCCCACTAGGAAAGCAGAATCCCCTGGGTTCCTGAAGAATCCCCTGGCCATGATTTTCTGTATTTTGGGATGGTGATTTGTCCTGCAACCTCAATTATCTGATAAGCCCAAGAAAAGTTGTTGATTTTCAGTTTGTTAAGCTTTTTTTGTTGTTATTGTTTTAAGTATGGGAGTGATGATTCCCAAGCTTTTTCCATGATGTAACTGAAACCAGAAAACTTTGGGAGAATGAGGCAAGGACATAAATTACAAGAGAGGTGCAGATTTATAATTTTATATTTTTAGTCTCAAAAAAGATTTTCAGCTGTGTCCTACTTTTTCTCCCATCAAATGAAGGAGTCTGTGAGCATACAGCAAAAGATGTTGATGTTCAGCCATAGAGATGGTGAGACATCCATTCAACCAATTTGAGGTAACTAAAACTCAGAGAAGGCAGATTTCTTAGGCTTTCATCTGATGTGGCATGGAGGGAGGGCATGAACTGCTCATGATATCTATGTCGTATTATGTCTGGGTGCTCTAGCAGATGGCCCAAAGCTGGAAAACATACTGTTCTCATTTGCTAGCATTTTTCTTTCTTTTTTCTTTTATTAAGGCAGAAATTTATTAACTCATTGTTAATGTTTGTATTATTTGCTTAATCATCCACTATATATAGACAGATCCTTTTTTGTCTGAACTATTTGTTAATTGCAGACTTCTTAATGCTTCTCTCTATGTATCTCCTAAGAATAGGAATTCTCCTCAATAACTACAATATAATAATCACACTCAGAAAATTTAATATAGACTCAATATGATTATCTAATATCCAATTCATTTAAAATTTCCCAAATTCTTCCCAAGAGATTACTTATTGCAATGTTTTGATCCATTATTTAGTCAAAGATAATGACTTGATTTAATTGGCATGTGTCTTAAGTTTTCTTTGATCTAGAATAGTTGCCCAAACTTTTTTTCAGGGGTTCTTTTATGACATTAACAATTATTAAGAATCCAGAATATTTTTCAGAGTGTCCCTATGTTTGTATTTGTCTGATTGTTTTCTGATGACTTGATTCAGGTTGAACATCTCAGGCAGGGATTCTACGTTGGTTATTTTGTGTTCTTTTAAGGAATCACTTCAGGGGACACAGGACATCAGGTTTTACCTCCATTGGTGACATTACATTTGATCACCTGTTTAAAGTGATCCACCAGAATTTTCTATTATGCAGGAATCTTTTCACATTTGTAATTAATAAGTAATTTGTGAGGACGCATTTTGAGATGTTATGAATCTTTGGTTCCCCAGAATTCTTTTCCTCAGTAGTTTAAACATCTTCATCGATGTTTCCTTCCTGAACCAATTTTTAGTCCTTAGCTATAGAATGGTGGTAAATTTTCTGTCATTTTATATATATATATATATATATATATATATATATATATATATATATATTTTTTTTTTTTTTTTTTTTTTTTTTTTTTTTTTTTTTGTGT
>NW_006788200.1:4852018-4865779 GCF_000442215.2 Lipotes vexillifer
CCCCTGCATCAGCAGGCGGACTCTCAACCACTGCACCACCAGGGAAGCCCTCCTCTATATTTATTACTTGGCATTCTTCTGTAAAATAGAGCTTCATACCTCCTCTCTATTTTTTAATACTAGTAAGAATGCATGTATATATGTATGTATGTGTGTATACATACTGGGCATTAAAGGAATTTGAAGCCCCTAGCACCTACAGCTATAGATAATATCAGCATGAGCTCCTGGGATCCTTTTTATTTAGTGTATCATAATACATTCCTGTTATTTTTATTTTTATACTCAGTTATACCCTAATTTGTCCAGTGATTACCTCTTAAAACTGGCTGTGGAATCCTTTTGACACGTTCCCTTTAGTCTTTGAACAAGTTCTTATTTTCTGTTACAACTAGATATTCCAGGTTTGCGTTATTCCTTCTATTTGGAAGACCTAGAATCAATCATTTCTCAAAGAGCCCAGATTACTTTTAGTGGGAAACAGTATTTAGAAATCAAAATCTGGGCACTAAGTGTGCTCATTGTTACTGGGGTGCCATTGCTCCTATCCCCTTTTGGCGGACAAAGCTAGAATATATTTTTGAACTCCTATTCATACTAATATATTTAATTCAATCCAGTATCACAGAATTCTTCATTTTTTCCTGCATTCCATATCTGTATCTTCTCTCATTGTGAGAACCAATATTGTACAAATAGGCATAGTAATAACTCTGGTTCCCAGCATCAATATATTTACTCATTTGCTCAAATCTACAGTACACAAAAATAAATAGTTTCAGAGTTGCTACATCAATACCACTACCAACAACAAATCTCCTAAATAAATTTCAAGATTTCTTTGCTGTTCTTTTTGTTTTTAGAATAAATCTCAATGAAGGTATCTGGAGTAGTGTGTTCAAAACTTACTTGAACAAATCCTATTTATCTTTTGTGTAATTTTGATATCTGTTTGTTATAAAGAAAAGATAAATTGCCTGTTTATATTAAATTTTATCCTTCTTCCCATCTTTGTCAATATATTTTGATTGAGTGTGTAAACCTAGAATCAAAGGAAAAATTAAATAAAAAGATATGCTCAGAGATGTACCAATTCTTTCTCTTTCTCTGGCGCCCTATTCCCACCCATCCCCTCTGGGTTATTAATTAGGTAGCTAATTTCATTAGTTTCTGGCTTATTTATTCTTCTAGTATTTCTTTTTGCAAAAATAATAAAGAGTAAAATACTATATATAATCTTTTGCACATTGCTTCTTTCCACTTAAAGACACATATCCTGAAGATCACTCCATATCAGTTTATAAATAGCCTCCTCGTTTATTTTTACGGATGTATAGTACCTCATTATGTGAATGGATAATAGTTTATTCAACCAAACTTCTAAGGATAGGCATTTAGTTCATTTCCAGTATTTTGCTACAATAAATAATGCCTCAGTGAATAATCTTGCTCACGTGCTGTTTCTTTTTGATTTTATTGCAGATAAATCTTCAGGGTAAGTTCCTAGAAGTTGAAACAAAGGGTTTTTCAGGGTTTTTTTTTTTTTTTTTTTTTCACTTGCCATGAACAATTAGACTCAATTTTGAAAGCAGATTTTATTATTTTTTTGTATTGTGGAGGTGTGGGGAAGCAGATAAAAATATTTTGGTTATGTAAAAGTACCGAAACTGAGACAATGAGGAATCAAACTCTTGAGTGTAATAATAATTTAAAAGTTAAACTTAACTGTTGCAGATCTCCATCAGGAGGCAGGCCTAAAATTGGAAGTAATGAGGAAACTAGATTTATTCTCACTCTGGACCTCAAAATAAACAAAAGAGCTGGGATCCAGCATGGTTGCCATACTGCCAACTCCATGGGTGTTGTGTTTATGGAATAGAAATTGAATAGTGTCCCCCAGGAGTTATGGCATGTGACAGCCCTGGGAGCTTGGACTACAGAGAGGGATAGAGCTATTCAGATCATTGACATTGGGCACCAAAAGGAAGGGTGTCACTATGGACTGGAGAAATAAGGAGTATTTGGACAGCATCAACAACAAAAATCTGTTTTGGAGCAATTGGATGGATTCAACTCCATTCAACGCACATTTATTTGGCACACACTGTATACAAAGTTCTGCAGGAACTTGGAAAGCAAACTCTCCATGTGTACTTACTGTATGCCATAGACTATACTGTTCATTATTTCAGTTATCATTAACAGGTTTGTAGTGAGGTAATATCAATATCCCCATTATATAGATGGGGAAGCTGAGGTTCTGGGTGGTTCAGGTATATGTCAGATCAACCTATTTCAAATTGCAGTTCAGCTCCTTACTAGCTGTGTGATCTTGGGTAATTCAGATAACCAGAGACTCAGTCTTCTCATCTGTAAAAAGGGGAGGATAATAGGAAAATTGGCAACACAATCTAGAGCAGCCTGGTGCCATCAGCATCTGTATCACCTGGCAACGTTTTAGAAATGCCTACTCTCAGGTTCCACCTCAGAACCAGAATCTCAGACAGTGGGTTTAGCAGTCTGGTTTCACAAGCCCTCCAGGTGATTCTGATTTTTGGAGTTGGAAAACCAGTTGTGTAGAGGTTAAGAGCATGGATTCTGGGTCCCGACTCCATGGGTTTGAATCCTGGCAAGACTCTGCTTTTTAGCTGTGTGATACAAGTTACTTAATCTGAGTTCACTCCTTTGAAAGTGGATATAATGATAGTACCTACCTCGTTGAGATTGCTCCGAGGATTTAATGTACATAAAACACAACAGTGCCTGGCTCATAGGGAGTATTACAGTGAGTATTTTAAAGCTTTTCGTTAAACAGAATAGATAAAAATAAAGGTTGCTGGGGGTTTTTAGATAGTGTGTATAAATTGTGCTTGGCATAAAGTAAGCCTCAACACATGTTAACAGTTATTATTGTTAGTAGTGATAATGCTGTAAAAACTTGTCCTAAAGTCCCAGAGCCAGTAAGGGAAAGCACTAGGACTGGAATGAACTCTGTCCATTTCTAATGTCTTTACCCTCCCTATACATTACACTGTACCCCACATGAACAGTCTCTGCTTTCAGGGGGAGATAAATATAAAAAGTCCACACTAAGCAGGTGGACATCATGGCAGAGATCAACCTAGGAGCTGTGGACAGATGCATGCAGACCGAGCCGCAAGAAACAGAAACTCTGTTGGCCTCAGAGAGAGGAGGGTATCAGTATTGGGGAAGTGATGGAGGGAAGAAGTTGATGACCTGCTGGGCAAGAATTGAAAGGGACACATCATGTCAGCTGGAAACACTCAAAACATCATTATTTCGAAATTGCTGAGCAAATTCAATGGCTGGTATTCCTGTGCTAATGTGTTAATAATAATTCTGCAGTTAGGGACAAGCCTGAGCTTTTAGCATTCAAGGCCACTTAAATTTTAAAGAGTCATTCTTATGGAAAGTTTTAATTAGCTCTGGATTATAACTAACATTCTCTTTAAAACTGTGGTGGGCGTTTGATTAGGTCTGGTTTCCAGTGGATGGAAATTAAAGCTGGATATTACTCATTGCTCTGCCTTTGGGGCCAGGGCAGTTCATCTTCTCTGTGGCTCAGCTTGAGCTCCATGTAGCAAGGCATTGTGCCCGCCAGAGGATTCAGGCCTGCGTGTCCCCTTGTCCTCTGAGCAAAAGGAGAAGGGTAGCAGGGCCACTTAAGGATGAAGGTTGGTCTGACCTCTGACTACAGCCCCTGCCTCTCCTCCCTCAGCTTATATTCCTCCTCTTAATGCCTAGATGTCCTGCCTGGTTTTCAGGACAGTCTCCTGGGTACAGATGCACATTCCAGCTTCATGCTGTGCCTTCACCTGCCTTCTAAAACCCCACTGAGATGTGCAGGCCCAGCTCTGTTCGCCCTCTTTTTGCAGCATGGTATGGTGGGACCAACATGAACAGGGTGCTAGTGGACCTATGTCTGTAAGCTGACTTTGCCACACATAAACTGTATACTTGAGGCTTTTTCACCTCTCACACTCAGTTTTCTCATCAGTAAAATGGAGATAAAATACCTTTACTGTGAGGATTGGAGATAATCCAGGAAATATTCAAGGAACGATTATTTCTGTCATCATCCCATCACTTCCAGCCATTCTCACATTAGTTCTCTTCTGCCTGTGTCCTTCTCGAATCACTTTATGGAGGCTTCCCTTCAAACCCTGAGGGCTGACTTCTTTGAAGTCCCTTTTACCGCTCCCTCGCTCTACCCCCGTGGTGATCACATTTTTGCGTTGACTGAAAGCCCCACAGCAAATGAGCACCCTTGTTACTGGTGGGAATGGGGTTCTTGCAAGTAGCCGGGCTCATGACGGAGGAGTATAAACTGGCTCCAATGGTGTAGCACTTAACCAGAAAGAAAACTAACCAAGTTTAAGATCTGGAACTTTAAGAACCATGCTGAGTTTGGCAGTACGGGAAGCCCAGGTCTGAGGGCTGATTGGTGCAGTTCTGGGACCTGTTTGTTATTTGAGGGACTGGGAGGCTCACAGGAAGTCCAGAGATTGAGAGGGGTGAAGTGGATCTCACCTACACCTATGACCGGGCAGCACGGAGCAGAGAGTCAAGCAGGGGAAATCAGCCAACAGGGAAGGTTGTGTCTTCCGGCCGCTGTCCCAAAGGGGATTCCAAGGCTTCACATAGCAGAGTAGAAGGGGGAAAACCAGAAAGGGACCAGAGAATGTGCAATGACCATCCTTGAGTTTCTTCCAGGTGGTAGACCACTTCATACCTCATGACTATCTTCCTACCTCTTTCTGGCCATGTGCCTGTTTCAAATGTGACTGTGAGTTAGTTCCTTGGGACCTAGAGCTCTGATTTTTTAGATTCTGAAGTTTGGGTTCCTGCCCTGCACCTCGCCACATCAGAGAAGCTAAGTGAAAATATGCAGACAGTAGGGTCTTTGGAATTAATCAGATCCGAGTTTGAAGTCAGGCTGTAGAATCTACCAACCTCTTTATATTGGACAGGTCTTTTCATATCTTGGCAAAATAAGGCTTATCTTTCAGCTGTGAGGTTTCTTTACTAAGGCACACGTAGCCTATTGCCCCGCTCAATAAATGGTAGCTATTTGGTGCTTAATCCCATTGGTGGCTCTGATGACGTCTTGGCCTAGAAGATTCGGTGAGTTGTTCAGGGGATGACAAACTAAGCCCAAGTGTCTAAGGCTCTTCTTTTCTTCAGCTAATGTAGTCCAACCATCTTTAGCTAATTCAATCATTTCTCATTCACCAATGCATAAATTGTCCTCATCATAGGCTTAACCATGCAGCTAATATGGTTTGGAGAGAGATTGATTAACAAATCCCTAATTGAAGCTCAATAAATGAGATAAATCTGAAAGTCTGTAAGATCAAGCAGCAGTCCAGAGATGACTACTGGCAATATTCAGTTATCCAATTCATCTAGCAATATTTCAACAAATACTTATTGTGTGTCTACTTTATGCACATCAAGCCTAGGACTATCTCCTTTGTCAAAGATGGATATTAAAGGAATGCCAACTCAGCGACGGTCAGTCTGAGTAGACTATAATTAGGAAAGATGACCACTGTGGGGGTCAGAGCTAGGGCAGGAAGTTTAAGGCAAGTCAGGAGATGGAGACAAGCTGAGAAAGGGACCAGAAGGTGAGGCCAAGAGACCATAAGAAGGCAACTAAAAGGTCCAGAGGTAGTTATCATCTACCAGAGGTGAGGAACAGAGCAGAAATTGGTGACACGGGGATCCGGGAGTGATCAGGCTGAGACCAGTGTCTGTGCATGTGGTAGATGGGTGAGGGCTGGGATTGGAAAGTGAAAGAGTTGAACACGGATTTCTTTTATACTCTGGTGGGGAAAGGTGTATTGGTGCATGCATGGGTGAGTCCATGTGACTTACAGGGACCAAACAGACCACAGGTTTGTTAGAATCAATGTGAAATGTCACATGCTCAAGTCAAATATGAGCTGTTGGCTTTACAGTTGTGAGCCTGTTTGTTCTTCCCCCTGAGAGTAGGTAACTGCACAGATAAGCGAGTATGTGTCTATTTCCCTCGACTTTAATTGTGGTCTCAGCACTGAGCCCATGTCCTCTAAACTTACTTCACATCGTATTTTCTGAGTTGTGCCATCTCACATACTTGGCTCAGCTTGCCGAGGTCGGATTCCCAGGCACTGGGTTTGTGCCTTTTCCAGTCTCACAAAAACACTGTGTAGGCTAGTAGAAGTCTTGCCCCGGTGTCCACTTTATTGTTCAATTCAAATTGGGCTTATCACCCTTTTCCTAATAGAAGTGTTGGCCAGTCTTCACCCTCATCCTGGTACCTCTGTCCCCTCTGGCAGCTATGGCTAAAAACAGAGATGGAGTGAGAGACTCTGCATCTTCCTGGACACTTTTAAACAGACCCTTGATCACCCCCTCCACCTCCATGCAAACCTAGCTCAGGCAAGGAGTGTTTGAACTTACGTGCATTTTCTTCCCTCTTCTGTAATCAGCTGATGTTCTCCTGTTTCAGCCTTTGAGTGGATTTGCTCCGCATGTTAGCTCACAGAACCTATTACGTCTACCTAGGGTCTTTATTTCTCGGGTTCTTTGTCTTGCCTCAGAAGGATGTGTGCTGTTGAAAGAAAATAGTGTATTGTGTGATATGAAATTTCTCTCTGCAGTTCTGGAAACCAAGGTTCCAAAAACGGTATCAGTTTAGGGAAGTGTCAACAAACATTCCATGCACAAAAAAAACTATTCTCTAGTGACGTGTCTCAGTATCAAATTAGCCCCTGAATATGCCCTGAATTTCTTCTGATGTTTGACTTGGTTATAGTTAGTTGGAAACGTCGTTGCTCAGGGATTATACCCTCGCTGAAACGCTGACTGTGCTCAGAGAGCTGTGGGGCCCTAGGAAAAGGTTTAGAGGGCCTAGAGCTCTCTAACCCTTCATACTCTTTCTGAGCTCCTCTTTCTTTATGTAAAAGGAGAGATAACTTCACTTCTTGAGTCCCATTTTAGAAATGCAACCTGTAACAGAAAGCTTTTCTAATAGCAGATCAGTTTCCCACCTAATTGGGGGTGAAAGAGAGATCATTAATTTGCAGGGAAATCAGTGTCATCCTTATCTAGCTTCAGCTCTGAAGGTTACACAGGCTCGACAGAACCTTGTTTACAGGAACACTTGTATGCTCCCATCGCAGATGTTAGACATCAGCCACAGTGCTTAATGCCACCTGTGTAATATTCTGAAACGAGTGTGGGCTTACTCTTCTATGTCATCTGTCATGGGGAACTTGAGGAATAGAAAAACTTGCAGCAGGATGCTTTCCTCGGGTTCTAACTAGTGGCTGGGCATTTGGAATCCTCTGGCCTGAACCTTAACCCCTTGCTTTGAGTTAGAGGGCCTTTCCTTACACAGAGCACCTGTTGACTTCTATTGTTAATTATTTAAGTAGGCCCCCTGACTCTCCCCTCTCAGTGGCTGGAAACCACTCCTACATTCCTGTTTCTCAGCTCATCTACTTCTAATCTAAATTCTTCAAATGTATTTTTACAAGTATGCTTAGAAGTACGTTTTTGACATTTTCAAATATTAGAATTGGAGCATATTTTTTTCTGTATCAAATGCACAATGGCAGAATGTACCCTTAATTTCAGGAAGACTCATTAAAAACTTCCATCTTGATACATAATTATCAGGAGTCAAAGTGGTCATGGTTAGTCAAGCCTCACAATTAAAATCCTCTGTTTGATGGACTTTTGAAATAAAATGCCATTATTATCTAAAACCTCAATCACCTATAATAATAAGGTTCTCAATTACTTCTTTTGTTCTTCACAAAATGATTAATAAGGCTAGTTCATATTTTTTTTTAAGTATCAACATCTGCAAGAGGCATACCACATAAACCATATGTAGCTTATCTCTTCCAAAGGGAACAAGAAACAGATTGAGGCATATGTTTTATGGACAGCTAATATTGCCCTACAGCAATAGTTCATGCTAATTATCTTTCTTGAATTGATTATGTTTGCAATAAATTATTATCTTTATGATTATTGCTAGTTTCAGGAAAATATTCAAGAAATAATTGGTGGTTAGTATAAATGACCTTGCACTGAGTTAGTGTTCAGATAAATGTCACATTAAGTAGATAATTGTTGTGATCTGATTCTTACCCTTAACAGCTCCTTCTGGTCCAGTTGCTGCATTAGAAATCTTGAGCACCCAGGTGGAATTCTACAAGTATTAAGAATACATTTGAACCTGTTAGATAAGTCCTTAAGTTTATGTGGAATATTATCCTGGACATTATCACGACTTTAACTTAGGTGGCCATTTGTGACTATAGTGATGACCTTTGCTTTTTCCAAGGTAGTGATCCATCATGAAAGCCAAGGACAGATTGAGTCTTCATTTATCAATACAACCCATGGCCTCAAATGCGATAGACTAAGGCAATATTTGATCATCTCCCTATACAAACTCTCCCAGTGTTCATAGTCTTCATGATCAACAAGTTCTTCCTTTATAATTGAAATTTATTTTCCATCATGTGTTACCCTTGGTGCAAAGATAACTAGGAACTAGGTGTTCAAACTTCATTAATTTTTTTTGAATTTTATTTATTTTTTTATACAGCAGGTTCTTATTAGGTATCCATTTTACACACATCAGTGTATACATGTCAATCCCAATCTCCCAGTTCATCCCACTACCACCCCACCCCACCCTACCACTTTCCCCCCTCGTTGTCCATATGTTTGTTCCCTACTTCTGTGTCTCTATTTCTGCCCTGCAAACTGGTTCATCTGTACCATTTTTCTAGGTTCCATATATATGCATTAACGTACGATATTTGTTTTTATCTTCTGACTTACTTCACTTTGTATGACAGTCTCTAGATCCACCCACATCTCTACAAATGACCCAATTTCATTTCTTTTTATGGCTGAGTAATATTCCATTGTATATATGTGCCACATCTTCTTTATCCATTCGTCTGTCGATGGGCATTTAGGTTGCTTCCATGACCTGGCTATTGTAAATAGTGCTGCAGTGAACATTGGGGTGCATGTGACTTTTTGAATCATGGTTTTCTCTAGGTATATGCCCAGTAGTGGGATGGCTGGGTCATATGGTAATTCTAGTTTTAGTTTTTTAAGAAACCTCCATACTGTTCTCCATAGTGGCTGTACCAATTTACATTCTCACCAACAGTGTAAGAAGATTCCCTTTTTTCCACACCCTCTCCAGCATTTGTTGTTTGTAGATTTTCTGATGATGCCCATTCTAACTGGTGTGAGGTGATACCTCATTGTAGTTTTGATTTGCATTTCTTTAATAATTAGTGATGCTGAACAGCTTTTCATGTGCTTCTTGGCCATCTGTATGTCTTCTTTGGAGAAATGTCTATTTAGGTCTTCTGCCCATTTTTTGATTGGGTTGTTAAACTTCATTAATTATTGGTAGGCCATTGAGAGAGAGTAACTATTTATAGAGAAGTATGATTCAGGTAGCTAACAGCATATATTGATTACCTACTGCTTGCAGGTCCTTGCATGTTTTTGTTAGGGAAACAACTCAGGAAGTAATCAAGTACAAATGGGGTTCAAGCTAAATGTCTGGATTTACCTTCAGCAAAATGAGCCGAGGATCCTAATATTTCTAGGTCTTACTTTTTATCCCTAATATACCACCAGCACAGCAATATTCAACAAATATGTGAGCCATTCTTTTTTATTATTATTATTTTTATTTATTTATTTTTGGCTGTGTTGGGTCTTCATTGCTGCGGGCGGGCTTTCTCTAGTTGCGGCGAGCAGGGGCCACTCTTCGTCGCGGTGCATGGGCTTCTCACTGCAGTGGCTTCTTTTGTTGCAGAGCACAGGCTCTAGGCATGTGGGCTTCAGTAGTTGTGGCACGTGGGCTCGGTAGTTGTGGCTGGTGGCTTCTAGAGAGCAGGCTCAGTAGTTGTGGCACACGGGCTTAGTTGCTCCGCGGCATGTGGGATCTTCCCAGACCAGGGCTTGAACCCGTGTCCCCTGCATTGGCAGGCAGACTCTCAACCACTGTGCTGCCAGGGAAGCCCTGTGAGCCATTCTTATACTGGATCCTGCAGAGCATGGCTGTGAATAAGACATTCATTTCCCTTGAGCAGTCTTCTGAGGGATATGAAATAGGTAATGGCAAAAAATAAGGTCATGACAATACAGGGTTACGGTGTGGTTAGGGTATGGGAGGTCCATGGAACTGGAGGATCACAGAGAGGTGCACCTAGTCTAGCAGGGGAGACAGAAGATATCTGGTAGAAGTGACATCAAAGTCAAGTTCTAAACGATGAACAGGAGTTAAGAGAATTCGAGTTGAGCTGGGCGAGGACTGGGGAGGCACACAGAGAGTGAGTTCTGGCTTCTTGACAATACGAACACATATATAAGTTCCAAAGGCCAGGAAGAGTGCGGCACACTTTGAGAACGATAATGGAAGTTAGTTCAGGATGGCTAGAACGTAAAGTGTAGATAGTAGCTGAGTCTGTAGGTAGAAGTTTGGCTTTTGCACTGAAGGTAAAGGAGAGCCATTACAGTGTTGGGAGGGGAGGGACATGCTCAGGTATGCAGGTTAGCAAACACACCGTGATAGCAGCCTGGACTACCATTGAAGGAGGACAGGGGAGACCCATAAAGATGCTGGAAATATAATCTAGGACAAAGAATGGCCCCCTCCAAACACTCTTGCTTTTCCATGTTCCCTGCAAGTAAAAGCCCATTTGGGAACCAAGTTAACAGTTGAACGGTGTTTTTCAGTTATTCTGGGGCAGTACTATAATCTACTTCCTATGAGTAGAATGCTGTTTGCCATGGCTGAAAAATGCTCAATTGGTAGTTCTCTGGGAGAAACTACTCAATTTGCTAAAATTTAAATACCCACAGAGTAAAAACAAAAGAACCTAATATAAAATGTGTCACTGAAATTGAACAGAAGCTAGAAAAGTCCCATTTCTTGTTTTGTTTTATCTTTTCAAAAGCTTGGCTCCACAGCAATTTACCCGCGTTATCATTCATCCTTTGTATCATTAGCATTTGGGAAAATGCCTGAAACTGTCACCATGAGACAGGCAACATGCAGAAACTAGAAATGTGGCTTGAAGAAATTAGAAAATAAAACTCTTAAGGAGGAGGGATGAATGTTTCATTAAATATAAAGATGATGCTAAAGAAAATCCTTCCTGACTTTGGGTTGCTGGCTACTGAAATGTCATCATGAATTCAGTCTTTTCTGCATGCTCTGTGGTACAAAACCTATTATTCTGACAGTCCCTGTCCTCAGAACACAGAGACCACTGATGTGGGCAGACAAAGCAAGGGCCAGTTTTGAGCCAAACATATATTAAAGCAGATACTAGTTTTAAAAATAAAGCCTTTGGTATTTATTCATTCATTTATTCATTCATGCCAGTACATATCATACATAAGGCAGGGGGCCCAATGGATGCGAGCAGTTCCAGGAGAACTGGATGTGGGCCTTGCCCATGGTAGGCTTAGTTATAGTCGAGCAGAAGTGTTAAGTCATGGCCTTAAATGGCGAAAACAGAGTGGAAAGTAGTAAGTTAAGTGTCAATAGAGGGTGTGCTTTCAGTAAAAGTGAGTAAGGAAAACAGTCGGGGGTAGTGAGTAGAAGGAAGATGGAAAATATAGCAATTAACATTTTCCTGAACCAGGAAATGGATATCATGTGGTACGGACAATAATTACTCATCTTTTAACACGAGGGAACTAAGACTTAGAAAGAGTCAGTAGTTTACTAGACCTGGAATTTTGGCTCCTGTTAGCACTGGGGATCACCCTGGTACCTGTTGGATTTCAAGGTACATCATTTTATTTCTAGTATACTCTGGAGTTGAGGTCTCAGGGTAAAGAAGAGATTAGGACTTTGGTTTCAAGA
The DNA here is from genome assembly GCF_000442215.2 of Lipotes vexillifer. Classification (NCBI taxonomy): domain Eukaryota; kingdom Metazoa; phylum Chordata; class Mammalia; order Artiodactyla; family Lipotidae; genus Lipotes; species Lipotes vexillifer. The sequence continues at coordinate 4,863,951 of NW_006788200.1, forward strand.
TTTTGCAGACTTCACTAGGTCAAGGAACCATGAGAATTCCATGTATATTCTTCAAAGAGTAAGACAGAGGACAAAAAGCATGGAGCTGATGTGTTATAGGGTCTCTTCTGGTATGGTACCAGCATAGGGAGTTCAGATAATGAGAATCTCGGTATGCCAAGGAAGGCTTCTTAAAAGAGGTGAAGGCATAGCTGGACCTTCGAAAGTAGGACCTGGACAAAAAGGAGAACAAGGGAATCTTCGGGAAGGAAGAGAGCTGAGGAAATAAAACTAATCCTGCACCCACTGGAAGGGTAACATTGATGCCAGTTCAGATAACTGAGAAAAGACCTCTCTCTACCAGTGTCTGACTTGAGGTGAGGAGACCAAGAAATAACACCATGAAGGTTGTACACCAGATATGATCTGAGCTTTTGGGGTTGGGAAGAGACATGATTTAGAGAGGTGGCCGGTGGTAGACAGGAAAAGCTGAGCAGCTCCCTGGGTCTCCACTTGCTCCTCTCCATTTTTGGATATGCACAGTGGACATTCTCCTAGTTTTGACAAATGCAGTTTTAAACCTTCCTCTCGTTCCACCTGACTTCCAAGTAGAATGTAATTCTGTGCCCCTCTTACAGCCAATACTTCAGAGAAGGATGAGTTAGAAGGAAGAGGGTTGGGGATATTAGAGTGTACCACTGATTCTCTGACTGTCATTGTCTCTGTCTACTTTTTAGATTTATTTATCTGGTTTGTAGTTTTCCTCCCATCACTGGCTGAGTATACCAATAAATACATTCAGTGTTGGAGAGTTTCCTTTCAGTCTGAACATGGCATACTCTGGTAAGGGTTAGGGCAGTGGGAGAGAGGGCCAGTTGCTGAAGGTAGGACATAGGATTTGGAGACCTTGTATACAGTCTGGACCTTGGGCTCAATCATAGCTGAGACATAGGAACAAGTTTGTTTTTATGAGACCTGGGGTATGTCCTACACAAATCAGAGAAGTGTGGGCTGGAAGGAAGAGGGAAGAGTGGCATTTTATTAATGGCACTCTACATCTCCATTTGAAGTTTGGCTCTGTGATACATGGCTTGGATGTCATAAGCGGATGACCAAAAAATGCACTGAATTCTGAAGAGCTCAGCTCTGCCTGTAATGGTGGTAACTCTCTTGAGTTACTCTTGGAGTTCACAGGTGGAGTGAACTATGGAGGCTGAGGCTCACTGACATAATTTAGAGGAATAGAATACATTCAAAAGCCTCAGGGAAGCAGTCTTCCTGGGTCACAATTTGGTAGCATATTTCAAATTTGGGTCTTTTGACCCAGAAATTTTACACCTAAGTATTTACCCTATAGAATAATTAAAAAATTAGCTTATAGCTAATGCCTGCTGTACATTTACTATGTTCAAGGCCCTCTGCCAAGCAATTTTCCTGCTTTTTCTATTTAATCTTCCCGACAATACTGTGAGACAGGGACCGTTAGGTACTATTATTTCTTTGTCTGGGGAAAGCAAAGGTCACCCAACTAGTAGGCAGTTAGAAAATAAAATAGTTGCTTCCTGTTAAGTATTGTTTTAATTATGAAAAACAACTGAGGCAGCTTAAAATTCTAATTCAGGAATTTGTTAAATTATTAGTTATTCAATGGAATTCAGCCATCTTGACATTGAAAGTAATGGTGTAGAATATTTTCAACATACACAGATGTCTCTGCTGTATTAAGTATGAGAAATAGGTTACAAAAGAGTGTATACAATATGATCTCATTTTTGTTTAAAAAATAGCATCTGGGGCTTCCCTGGTGGCGCAGTGCTTGAGAGTCCGCCTGCCGATGCAGGAGACGCGGG
>NW_006788200.1:4865997-4869694 GCF_000442215.2 Lipotes vexillifer
AAAAAAAAAAAAAAAAAAAAAAAAAAAAAATAGCATCTGTATATTTTCCTGTGCATATACAGACATCTTTATAAGTCTCAAAATCTATACATCATACTATTAATAGAATTTATATCTGGAGGGTGGGCTTGTGCCTGGCATTTACTTTGTTCTTTTTGTTGATTGCTTCTTATTTTTTTTCTACATTGAACACATCTTTACTTGTTTAATATAAAAGGTTGCTCCCCACCCTGAAGTCTTTGAAAAACAGAGCAAAGTCAGTTAATAGTTGTTCATTTTTATCTCAAGTGGAAAATAGAAGATCCAAGGGCAGTGTGCTCAGCGGACAATAAAGCAAAGCAGGCTGAAGAGAAATAGGTTTCAGTTGAACTCTCTAAAGATTTTCTTGACTAGTAGTGAGTAAAAATTGAAGTACTCAGCAGGGGTAGATTTAGAGCTACATGGCTTTATACAGAGCAAGAAGGAGGTTCTCTGAAGCTCAAGTGCTCAGTCATTTCCCCAAGTGCTCCAACCTGAAACAGAGATTCTAAACTTGCGTCTCAATGGGTCCCTGGATAGAATCAGGGATGTCTGTGAACTTGGGTAGAAGGAAACTGCATCTTAATCTTCTTAACTGTCCAGCTACACATTAGAATTTCCTTCCAAAACTACTATGTGGCACCTATGACTTTGTCACCAATGTATTTTCACGTCATGTTACATGTCATGTTACATGTCATGCCCATGTATTTTCATATCATGTTACAGAGTTTTCTTTTTTAGTTTTTGGCCCCACCCCACGGCATGTGGGATCTTAGCTCCCTGACCAGGGATCGAACCCATGTCTCCTGCATTGGAAGGCAGAGTCTTAACCACTGGACCATCAGGGAAGTACCCAGATGTTTTTATGTTTATTATTACTTTGAAATTATCATAGATAATGCTTCACAGATCTGTTCCTTAGTCTTATTATTTAATGCAGTAATAAAGAAGCATACATACTGCCGTATCTTTTTATTTTTATTTTTTTAGCTAACCATGTTTCAATATCATGGTTTCCTTTTGGAATCCTGTGTCTCTTAATCTTATGTGTTTAAAAACATGCCCCTGAACAGGGGTCAGTAGACTTAACTGGAGTGCCAAAAGAGTCCATGGCACATGATAGGTTAAGTGTCTCTGATGCAAAATCTGTAGATCAGACAGCTCTGGCCATTCGGAAGGCATCTCTGCTTTTCTAAGTTCCTCCATGAGGTGTCTTGCCTTGAGGTTGAAAGATGGGTCACAGAGCTTCTAGTTACAAGAGTGTGAGCACAGCGGCTGGCACGCAGTAGGCATTTTAATATAGGTGTGTACTCTTCTCTCTTTCCATTCCTTACCTGCCTCTTTAAGTGGCCAATAGCTATCCCTGTCCACAAGCCAGTTAAAAAATAAAAAAGTTAGGAATTAATTATTTTTTCAAATGGCCATCTCTTTCACTGTATTGAATGGGGCTTTATCCAACTGACATCTGTATAAACAGATCATCCATTCAGACATCTGCTGAGCACACTTCAGGTACAAAGGCCCACAGTGTACTTCTTGGAGGCGCAAACTGTTGGCTCTTTGTCCTCCAGGAGAGCATCGTCTGACAGAGGAGAAATGAGGTACATGCAAACCGTTTTCACAGAAGGTGGAAGGAGCAGCTGAGCTTGATTCTGGGGTGTGGTGGCTCACTTATTTCTGGAACTCTGTGCTTGCCTACTTTTTTCTTTATGGAAGTATGGTTTACTTTTGTGTTGTTCTTGTGAAAAAGGGACACAAACAAAAAAATACTAACCACCTTTCTCATCTCCTATTTGAGTTTATTTTTCTATCCCTTTCACTGTTATGTCCCTACACTTGCCCCTGAGCAACACGTGGTAGGCATCCGATTGTTATTTGCTGATGGATGAAGGTAGCATACATCCTGGTTTACAAGACACCTTCACATCCATTGACTTAAACCAGTGTTTCTTAATGTGTGATCTGAGAAACAGAGAGATTGTTAAAAGTAGATTCCTGAGGCTGACCCCAACCTTCTATGTCAGAAACTCTGAGCTTAGGCTATAGAAACCTGAACTGTAAAGAAGTTCTCTCTCTTCCCTTTCTGGTCCACTTCTGTGGTGATTCTTACGTACACGAAAATTAGAGAACTACTATCTTACATGATCCTCCACAAAATCCTATAAATTAGGTAGGGCCAGCACCATCAGCCCTTACCAGAAATTAGGCAAATGAACAGAGGAGAGGTTAAGTAGTTTTACAGAAGATGATACATTTATAATGTGGCAGCTGGTTAAGGTATTATTCAGAGAGAAGGAGCTCGGCAGGTAGAGGGAAGAGAATTTTACAGCCAGAACCTGTGAATCCAGTCCCAGAGAATGGAGAGTGTAAGGTGGATGTGGAAAGTCTGAAGCTCAGGCAGAAAGATTGCACAGGAAAGTTCATCCAGGCAAGGGGAAGTGAAGGCTTCAGCGAGGGCAAGAGTGCTGGGTACGAGAAGGAAAAAGTACAGCCGGCTCTCGTCATTCGCGCATTCCGTATTTGCAGTTTCATCTGCCAGCTGAGATGGATCTGTAACCTGCAAATCAATACTCGAGGTGCTTTCGCTGATATTCAGACTTGCACAGAGTGGTGAAAAAATCCAGGTGCCCAGAGTGTATGTTCCCAGCTGAGGCGGAGCAAGGTGATTGCTGTTTTAGCTCTCAGACTATAAATACATGTCCTTTTTGTGGTCTACTTAGTAGTGCCATGGTTTTTGCATTTCTGTGCTTTTTGTTGGTGGTTTCTCTGTTTAAAATAACCCCCAAGTGTAGCAGTGAGGCGCTGTCTAGGTTCCTAAGCACAAGAAGGCTGCGATGTGCCTTAGGGAAAAAATACGTGTCAGATAAACTTCATTCAGGCAATAATGATAGTGTGGGTAGGCATGAGTTCAGTGTTAAAGAATCAACCATGTATATCAAATAAGGTGTTTTAAAACAGAAACAAGCATAAACAAGGTTATGTATTGATCAGTTGATGAGAATGTTGTGATCAGAGGCTGGTAGGAAGCTAACCCTGGATTTCCCCAGGAGCCGTGGCTCAGTGTTCACTAATTCAGTGTTCCCGGTGATGTCATAGAGCACATTTATCAGGAAGAATAAGACTCAACTGTAATTAACTGTCAGGAAAAATGACTCACCTGTAATTCTTGTAGCAATGGCACCTGGAAGTGTCTACCCTGCCCCAGTCCCTCTGTGTTTTAGTGTCAGGGCTAGGAACCCTTACAGCACTGCAGTGTGTTTGCCATGATCTATGTGCAAGGGTTGGGAAACTGAAGCTCGGAATTGTGAAGTTGATCTGATGTCACTCAGCAAAGAAATACCGAATGCTAGTTTGCCATAGACATTGCAGTCATAACCAACAGGGCTTTACTTACTCTTGGGGTGAGTGGGCAAGAAAGAAGGGAGAGTTGTAAAAATAATCTCAAGATGTCAAGCCCAGGAACAGGAAGGTGATGGTGCCACTAGGAAGAAAAGCAAGGTAAGATTTTAGTAGCAAAGCAAGACTTGATTTTAGCTCTAGATCTGGAAGTCACCCACAAAGATGCATTTATAGTCAGAAGAAAGAGAATTTGGGGGGGAAAAAAGTTTGTATTTAAAGAAATAGAGGGAGAAAAGGGAAGCCAAGAAAGAGAACAGAAACCTTAACCGGATGTAGG
>NW_006788200.1:4869704-4886798 GCF_000442215.2 Lipotes vexillifer
AGAATAGAAGACTACAGGGTAATGGAAGCAAAAATGGATTTTCCAAAGAAGTGGAGAAGAGATAGCCTACAGTGTGAGACACTCAGAAAGGTTGAGCAGGATGAAGAAGGTCACTGCATTTGCCGATGGGCTGTCACTGGTGACCTTTGGGAGAGCGGCTTCTGTGTCGGTGGGGATGGAAGACAGAGAAGGAAGGAGTGAGTAGGTCTGAGCCGTGGAGGCTGCAGATATGGGTGGCCCTTCTCCCAGCTGCAGATCTCCAGAGGGGTGAGATGGGAGGGTAGCTTTAAGAGGAGATAGGAGCAGCCCTGGAGACAAGGAAAGGGGGTCCAGGAAAAATGAAAAGGCCAGAGAAAATGTCATTTGGAAAACCCAGAAGGGGCTAAGAGGGAAGGAACATGCAGATTTGTCCTTTGGGAAGAGAGGGTGTTTTTGCTCCTTGAGGCAGTGTAAGGCTTGCATCTGCTGGGGCCTGGAGAGACAGAGGAATCTGAAGTTTTCAACCAAAACCCAAACCAGGACTATGGTCGTCCTAAAAGATGGAGATGAATGAACAGCAGGAAAGATGGAGACACCTACTAGGTTCACATTTTCAGTCTCAGAGAGGTGATATTGACATCCTCAACTCTGATTGCAGAATATCTAGTCATTTTGGGAAATAGCCTTGTTGGAGACATAGACTGTTATTTCAAAGCAGTTAGAGTTACTTGGCTACTTCTAAAAAGTTATGACCTAGAAATCTTGCTGAATCTGCATTTGCCATTAGTAACAACTATTTAGGAGCTGGCATTTTCAGGCAGACACCTTGCTTAAGTTCTTCACAAATAAAACCAAAGAAGTCACTTAAATCTCTCAAGTAGGTTAAACGTTTTCCATCCTCACTTGTCTGTTTTCCTTATTCATCAAGAAATCTGGCAAGCCTTTTATCTACAGATGTTGCAGAGGCACACTTCAGCCAGGCTTATGTGAAATTGTCACAAAACTCCAAATTAATGAGACCTGACTTCCTAACACCGCACTCCAGCTGGACCTGAGTGCCCCTAATAGCCCTGCCCATGGGAGTAGGAAAGTGAGCTCGGCGTTGTTACTGCATCTTGGTTAAGACTCTTCAATGATAAAATGCTCCCAGGTATACAATGTTCGCAACAGCCCATTCCCTGGGAAATGCTGTGTAGAAGCTGATGGGTAATAGCGGCTCGCTCAGCCGAGTCCAGCCTTGAGAATTGAGATATTAAAGTTTGATATGCGAGGGAAGCAGTTCTAACCCTGAGTCCAGCTCACAGCTCTTACTATCTCTGCCCCACCACCGGGCTCGGAAGGAAACTGCTCACCATCTCACCTGATGCCCCTGTTCCGTAGCCTCCAGCTTGACCTCTTGGTACGGGGCAGCCCTCCAGCTGCATCCTTCCCCAAGTCTTCTGCAGTAGACCAGACCTGGATTCAAGTCACCTATGTCCCTTACCAGTGGTGCAATTTTAGGCAACTTACTGAGCATTTCTGAGTCTGTAAAATGGAGGCATAGGGGTTGTAATAAGATGCAAACGGGTGTTTTTGACACACTCAGCAGTGGGCAAGATGCATAATAGGCTGCAAGGCAGTGCTTACTGTTATCATTCAGTACTGTTTGTTATCTTAGATGCTAAGCAATTTGATATTTCTAACCTTTTTATTGTTTTTAATCTCAGATTCCAGTAATGTGTGCTCATCATAAGTCAAACAGTAAGAAGTGTGCAAATCTTTTTTTTCCTTCCTTCCCTTCCACCACTTCACACGCCCTTCCAGAAAGTATCCATTGCTAAGTTCTGTGGGTACCCCTCACACCCTTCTCTCTGTTCATACTAACACATTCATAAATATCATGGATTTCCCCTGCTAAGTATGTATGTGGGTCTCTGTGGTTTTTTGTAAAAATGGGGTCATACGGTGCTCAAACTTACTCTTTCTGATGTCACAAATGTTTCTCTAGGTCAGTATTCCAAATAAACATATTCTTTGGAAGAGCCACATGTTACCCTAAACAGCTTATTAATAGTATAATCTGTGCATAATATATTGCTACTGTAATTGCCTCAACCAGCCTCCTATTGATGGAGAGTCAGGCTATTTATAGTTTTGTTTCTCTAGCATAAATATTATCATTATTATTTCATCATGGGCATAAAACTGGGCCTCCTGTAATATCACAGTTTAGATGGGGAAACCAGAATCCGTAATTAAGTCTCCTGTTCTGCATGATTCTCGCTTCCGCTCTACCTTATCTGCCTTCAGTTCTCCTGTCTCCCTGCTCTCCCCTCCATCTCTTTCCACCTCTCCTCCCTCTCTCAAACCCCACCATCTCTCTTCTCTCCGTATAATTGCTTCTCACATCCCTGGTAAACCTGGGAGCAAGAGGAGATTGAAGGTTTGTTTTATTTCTGCATTTTATTGGATCTGGCCTTCAGGGAGCCTGTAGTCATTTTTATGACAAAGCATTACTTGTAAGAGGACTTCGCAGTCCCTAAGCAAATGAACGTAAATGAATTCCTAGGCTGTGCCCTACCTGCCCAGTGGGCACCCTGTTGGGTTCATTTTGTTCCGTTAGTATCCTCAGGAAAATTAGAAATATGAGATTCTTTTAAGCAGAGGAGAGCTCTTATTTCACTCTGGAGAAGCCATGTTGGAAATTTCGGACACTTTTTGCTACGAGCTGCATTTTTAGATCTGCAGAGTTTAAATGCATACACCACTCCTGAAAGTTTAGTTTGTTCGCTTCTCCCCATATCCTCAGCCTCTGGCACATGTAGAGACTGGGCTTATTTTGAAGCCAGAGACCCAAAGCCTTGGCCCATCTTGATACGGTGGTGGTACCCACAGGTGGCCAACACTGTATGCACAGAGGCTAGGCCAGTGCTGACAGAGAGGGATGGGGCTGGTCCCTGGTAAGGGACAAATTCTGGCTTCTAGGGCAGGAAAAGACCAGTTCAGGCAAGCCCTCATGCTTCTGTTTGGCAAAGAGAAAATTCCATTTAGCCTAATCCACTATATTCAGTTCAACCTATAGTGTTTTAATCACTTGTAGTTTAAAAGTCTTGCCGAGGTATTGAGTCAAATTTACATTCTGTCATTACTTAGGAACTTTTCTCAATTGAGAGCTCTCCCTCCAGGTTTTACACACACACACACACGCACACACACACACACACACACACACACACACACACACACACAATTGATTCCAAGCTTCTTTTTTTTTTCCTTTTGGAAGTTCATATATATATATATATATATATATATATATACACACATATATATATTATCTATCTTACATTTGGTAGTGTATATATGTCAATGCTACTCTCTCACTTCGTCCCAGCTTACCCTTCCCCACCTGTGTCCTCAAGTCCGCTCTCTACATCTGCGTCTAAATTCCTGCCCTGCCACTAGGTACATCAGTACCGTTCTTTTAGATTCCATATATGTGCATTAGCATCCGGTATTTGTTTTTCTCTTTCTGACTTACTTCACTGTGTATGACAGACTCTAGGTCCATCCGCCTCATTACAGGTAACTCAATTTCATTTCTTTTTATGGCTGAGTAATATTCCATTGTATATATGTACCACATCTTCTTTGTCCATTCATCTGTTGATGGACACTTAGGTTACTCCCATGACCTGGCTATTGTAAATAGAGCTGCAATGAACATTGGGGTGCATGTGTCTTTTTGAATTATGGTTTTCTCAGGGTATACGCCCAGTAGTGGGATTGCTGGGTCATATGGTAGTTCTACTTTTAGTTTTTTAAGGAACCTCCATGCTGTTCTCCACAGTGGCCGTATCAATTTACATTCCCACCAACAGTGCAGGAGGGTTCCCTTCTCTCCACACCCTCTCCAGCATTTATTGTTTGTAGATTGTTTTGACGATGGCTGTTCTGACTGGTGTGAGGTGATACCTCATTGTGGTTTTGATTTGCATTTCTCTAATGATTAGTGATGTTGAGCATCTTTTCATGTGTTTGTTGGCCATCTGTATAAGACCTCACACCATTAGAAAGACCGGAAAGGAGGAGGAGGGGTCTACCTATGGGTGCCTCTCTGGGTCCTCCTTCCCCACCCTCCAGGAACTGGAGGTGTGGAAGTTTCCACCAGTCTTTGTTATGCTTTATGGCTTGGTCTTGCCCTGCTGAGTGACCTTGGTGCTGCCTGCTACACTGGCCCATGTCCCTGTTACCTTCTTGCCCACTCCAGGCCCACAGGAATCTGCTGTGCCAGATTGGAATGGCATGGTTGGGAAACAAGCTTTGGCACCTTCTTCCCTCACTCTGCCAACCTACTATCATTGCTGTTTCGTTCATTTCCCCACAGGGATTCCGCTCAGGAAATACCAGTTGAGAAGCAAGTACCAGACCCTATGTTCATAGTCACCCCTGAGGTACCAAGAACATTCTCTTGAGGTCACCCAGAGAGGAGAGGTCAGCCCAGAGATGTAGTTTGTCCTCCTTGTTAATTTTCCCCAAAGCCCCTCTCCTCTCTTTCCCAGTCTTTTTTTTTTTTTTTTTTGGTAATATTTATTCATTCATTCATTCATTCATTCATTCTGTGCCAGGTCTTAGTTGCGGCATGCGGGATCCTTTGTTGTGGGGTGTGGGATCTTTAGTTGTGGCATGCATGCGGGATCAAGTTCCCCGACCAGGGATTGAACCCGGGCTCCCTGCATTGGTAGCGCCAAGTCTTACCCACTGGACCACCAGGGAAGTCCCCCCAGTCTTTTTTTAACCTCTGTCTTGGTGGCAAAAACCTCCAAATCATTTGTGCTTTATTTTCTACTTGGTACAGATTGGGAGAGTCTGGCCCTAGGAAGTATATCTCTTGTCATTTAGGAGATGAAGGATTTAACCTCTCTGGTTATCAGCTATGAGCTTGCTCTTCTGTAATGGGGCATTTGGTTGGAGGAAGGGACTAGTGGATAACAGGATAGAGAAGGGAAGGCATCTTTCAGGTGACACTTTATGTCATCTTGTCCCAGCATTCCATAATCAACTATGTAACCAACTGCTTTGTGGCTGTGTTTCTGGGGTGGCGGTGATTGTACTGTTATATCCCCAACACTCTCCACTCTGTCACAGGTGCTCAACTGACATTTGCTGAATGAATGAAGGAGCCATCACACCAGTGCCCAAGATCAGAATCTGCCCGCCCACAAAGGTGAGCTCTGTCAACCCAGGACGGCTGACTGGCGCTCCTTCTAGCCCTCATCCATGTGCCAGAATTGGTGAGAGAAGCCGGGGAAACCTGGATGAGCAGTTGGGAGAAGAGGGGTGAGGATGTGGGGAAGGAGGTGCGACCTCAGGAAAGAAGGAGATGGAATGCCTACTATCTATATAGCAGTCTCTTGATCTGAGATGCCAAGGACTTCTGTCTGAGTATTAAGGACAAGATGCTTTGTCTGCCAGTGCAAGATCCCAGCTGTCCTCAATGGCAATTTTCTTTTTTTTTTTTGTCTTGTTATCTCATTTTATTTATCTTTTAGAACTCTTCCAAATATTAGAGGAAAGAAATCAATATCAATTTTCACCTGTCACGTTCCACACTTCAATTATTAATGAATGTCAAATTTTATTTTAGCATCTTTTTTTAACATCTTTATTGGAGTATAATTGCTTTACAATGGTGTGTTAGTTTCTGCTTTATAACAAAGTGAATCAGTTATACATATACATATGTTCCCATATCTCTTCCCTCTTGTGTCTCCCTCCCTCCCACCCTCTCTATCCCACCCCTCCAGGCGGTCACAAACCACCTAGCTGATCTCCCTGTGCTACGCGGCTGCTTCCCACTAGCTATCCGCTTTACGCTTGGTAGTGTATATATGTCCATGCCACTCTCTCACCTCGTCACAGCCTACCCCTCCCCTTCCGCATATCCTCAAGTCCATGCTCTAGTAGGTCTGTGTCTTTATTCCCGTCTTACCCCTAGGTTCTTCTATGCCTTAACTTGGGTTGAACTCGTAAAGGAAGGGAAGAAAGGAATCGAAATCCCATCCACTTCACTCTTTCATTTGAAAGGGCTTTGTCTGTGTGCCTGGGTGTACGTGACTGAAATTCACAAGTGTGGTGCTCTCCCTTCATTCTTGTACCAGCATTTGTTATTCCTGATTTATGTGGGAGGCAGAATAATACAGTGTTTCAAAGGGTTTGGAATCCAAATTCTGCTACTTGTTAGCTCTGTGACCTGTTAGTAAACTGCTAAGCCTCAGTTTCTTTATCAGCAAAGCAAGGGAACGTGCTTGCAATAAACATACAATAAATGTTAGCTTACCTATCAGGGGGAGAAAAAACGCCCCTCCCACACTTACCTCTGTTGTCCAGTTAGTCTCACAAACACTATGCAAACTTAATTTCATTCATTCTTTTATAAACTCATTCATCTGACACATCTTTTTTTGAGCCACTGCAGTGTAATTGCTGAGACCACAGACTTTGAAGGTCAACTATCTGGGTTTAAATTCTTGTTTAGATATTTGCTGGCTGGGTCACCTTGAGCAGGTTACTTAACCTGTCTATTCCTCAAACTCCCATCTGCAAAGACAGTGTCCCAGTGGTATTTATCTCATAGGTGATTATGAGGATTAAATTAATGGGTTAAAAAGGTGGAAAGTATCCAACAAATATTAACTGTTGTTATGATTATGAGCCAGGTACTGTGCTAGGGTGTGGAATATGGTGGTGAGTAAAAATACATCCCTGACCTAACAAAGCTTACCACCCAGCAGAGAGGATGGTCTACAAATAATTATACAAATATAATTATCATTGTAGTGAGTGCTAAGAAGGCAGTGGAAAAGGAACAAAAGGCCAGTGGAGCAGGGACTTGAAATGGGTAGAGAAAGGCTTGAGGGAAGATCCCCCAGTGAAGTGACAGTCAAACCAGGTTGTGAGGATTAAGATGTGTTGACCAGGCCAACGGCAGAATCTCAGCTAGAGGTACAAAGGCCCTAGCTGAGCAATGAATGGTGTTGTGGTGGAGAAGACAGAGGGTGACCAAGCAGAAGATGTATGTAGACTTTGGAGGTGAGATAAGGATGTTAGGCTTGATTCAGAGAGCATCGGAAGACACCAAGGGTTTTAAAACGGGGGGGGCGATATGGCCACTTTCTCACTGCCTTGTTCTATCTTTGGAGCTACAAGGTGAGATTAGGACACGGCCCTCTGGCCACTGGGTCATCCTGATGTCTTCCTTCTGCATATCTTCATTAGCTGATCCATCTCAGCAGTCTCAAAGCCAGGAACGCATGTGAGAAAACTCTAGGGGCTGGACATTCAGGGCCTCAACGATTCTGTCTGGCATCCCCCCGTCCGAGGCCATACTCTGGAGGAAAATGATGACACATCCTTGTCCTTCTCGAATCCCACCCTCAGTGCCTCACACAGTGTGAGGTGTGATACGAAGTGGTCCATCCATGAAGCGTGGTGGTTTGGAACCATCACCACGATGACGTCATCAGGAGCTCATCAGGCCATGCCCAGCTCACCTTTCACTCTGGTCTTTGTGGCTGTGGCAGGTGGGACTGGGGCAGAGGGCCTGCCCATGGGGTTTCTGCCCTGAAGCCCTGGCACAACCTGCGTCAAATTTATTTCTGATTTTAGGAAACTGTGAGGTTCCCAGGGGCAGGATGCTGTGACACAGCGTTTAGTTTTATTTCTGCATGTTGCTCTCAGCAGCCATTTGTTCCCTCCTCTTATACCTCTTTGCAAAGCTCCGGATTCCCTAAGAAGGACTGAAGCCATTTGAATTACGATACATTGTGTTCCCAGCCAAGGTGTGTTGTGCTGGTGAAACCTTCCCTTGATCAAAGGCTACAACTACTGTTGAGCGTTTGGAACAGCATGGCGCTTTCTTTACTATGCCTGAGGAGTGTATTTCAAGAAGAAAACATTGCATTCTCAGAGTAACAAATCATACCTGTCAGGTAGGCTGCCCATCTCTGGGAGCATTAAGCACAAGACCAAACTCTCTGCTATCTTCCCTGAACCGCAGCTGATTTCTCGAACACTGATTAAACGGCAAATGCAAAGTCTGTACAGACAAATATAGGTCATCTTCCCCTTTGATGGCTGAATTGCTAGTGTGCAGCTGGAGCCGCTACATGTCAGATCCCTGACAGGGTTTTGTTTTACATTCCAGACACAAGCAGGCTCCTGGAATCTTCTGCCACCCACATACGCTCCGTCTCTTAAGCTCCCCCTGCACAAACACGGCCCTCTGCTCCTTCCGCACCTGAGGACTTGAACGAAATGAAATAACAGTACAATTCAATTCAGATTCAGTTTAGGGAATATTTTGATTTTCTGGTTGAATAATTCTAGAAAAGATACAGGTTTAGTCCTGAATCCAACTGGCTTATTGGATGTATGTATTTAAAAACAACTTTGATTTGCTTCATAGCTCACTTTAAAATAAGCTGGGCTTCATCTGATTCTGGAAATGAGCATGACCTCTCCTCACTTTCTGCCCAGTGTTCGGTTCGAGACCCCAAGGCCCCACACATGAAGCGACGTGAAGCTCAGTTCTGAAAAAAAAATTTTTCAGGGTCCTCGTCTTGACTGTGCTTGGGATCCAAGGAGAGTTGAAAAGGCCCAAGAAGCCCATTTTAAGCAGAGAGTTGGCCTACAGCCAGTTTTAATAAAAGCACCTTCACTTTGGGGCAGTGAATGTAAGACCAGCATCCATAGCACAAGAGAAGCTTACAGGGTAGCAACTGGACATTTTGCAGCTAATCTACGCTCTTAATGGGCTAAAGGCTTCTCTGTGATCTCCTATTGTGTGTCTCACTTTTTCTTGATCCCCTATAGTCTGTAAGTTCATTATTCCTCTTGCTGTCCCCGGAACTAAGCAGTGGGCCTGATGTCTAATAGGTGTTTGCCATGTGTGAGTTGAATTGAACCCAAATCTTATCTTGTAGAAGTTAGGATTAGGTTTGGCTGCAAGGAACAGAGATCCCCTAAATGGTGACTTAAACAAGATTGGGGTTGGTTTGTCTGTTGGGTGAAAGGAGTTCAGAGGTAGGCAGTCCAGGACTGACGTGGTGTCTCCACAATGGCCAGGAGCCCTATATTCCCTCTGCTGTCTGTACCGAGTAGCCCTCCTCCTCCATCAGGGAAGGAAGGAAGGAAGAAGCCCGCCCATTCACTCTTTTTTTAAAAATTTTTTACTTATTCATTATGAAATATAACACACATTGTAGAAAAATGTAAAGAAAATATATACAACTCAATACATTATCATAAGACAGGCAAACATATAATCAATATCCAGGTCAAGAAATTGGGCTTCCCTGGTGGCGCAGTAGTTGAGAGTCCGCCTGCCGATGCAGGGGACACAGGTTCATGCCCCGGTCTGGGAAGATCCCACATGCCGCGGAGCAGCTAGGCCTGTGAACCGTGGCCGCTAAGCGTGCGCTTCCGGAGCCTGTGCTCCGCAATGGGAGAGGCCACAGCTGTGAGAGGCCCGCGTACTACAAAAAAAAAAGAAAAAAAAAAAAAAGAAATAGAACATTGCCAGCATCCCCAAAGTTCCCTTTCAGGTTCCTGCCTAATCTCTCTCCTCACCACCACACACACCCCACCCCAAAAGAAAACTACCATCCTGACTTTGATAGTTGTCAGTTCATTACTTTTCTTTATAGTTTTATCAGTTCCGTTTATCCCAGTTCACTATAGTTTAGTATTGTCTATTTTAAAGTTTTTTTAATAAATGGAATCATCTAGCATGTGCTGTTGTACAGCTGACTCCTTTTGCTCAACAGTATGTTTGTGAGAGTCAGCCATATTGTGGTGTGGAGAATGTGTTTGTTTTCATTGTTGTGTAACTTTCTGGTGAGTAAACAGTGGTATCTCCTTGTGCTGCTAATTAGCATTTTCCTGATTACTAATGTTGTTAAGTGCTTTTTCATGTGGATTTTAGCTATTGGGATAACTTCTTTTGTGAATCACCTGCTCAAATCTTTCTTTTTTAAAAAATTTGCATTATCTATTTTATTTATTTGTAAGAACTCTTTGTGTATTCTGGATATAGTTTGTTATTTACTGTGTTCCAAATACTTTCTCTTACTCCATAGCTTGCCATTGCATCCCCATAGGAGTGTCTCTTGATGGTAGAAAGTCCTTACTTTTAAGGCAGTCAGAATTATCATTCTTTTTTTTACAATGGTGAGTGTTTTTGGTGTCTGGCTAAGAAATCTTTCTGTACCTTGAGGTCACAAAGAAATTCTCCTGTTATTTTCTAGAAGCTTTATTATTTTGCCTTTCATATTTAGATCTACAGTCTAAATAGGGATTGCTTTTTATGTATGTGTGAGGTAAGGTTTAGGGTCCCCCCACTGGATATCCAGTGATTCCAGTATTAAAAAGCCCATCATTTCCCCTGCTGCTCTGCAATGTTACCCTTTACCTTAATCAAGTGTCTATATATACATGGATCTCTTTTTGAGCTCTCTATTCTATAACATCAAGTTATTTGTCTCTCCTAGATTCAATACCACATTGTAAAAATTACTGTAGTAATTTTATAATTGTAACTTTATAGCAGATCTTGATATCAAGTAGACCCTGTCTTTTCATTTTTTTCAAGTTTCTTGGCTTTTCTTTTTTTTAATTTCTGTATACATTTCAGAATCAGTTTGTCAAGTTATACACACACACACACACACACACACACACACACACACACACACCTGTTGGGGTCTTGGTTGAAATTTCATTAAATTTATAGATGAAGTTGGGAGAGAACTGATTTCTGTACAATACTGAGTTTTCAAATCCAGGAACATGACACATTTCTTTTTCTAGTTAGGTCTTCTTTAATTTCTCTCAGTAATGTTTACAGTTTTTTATGTGAAGCTTTTACACATAAGTTATTCATAAATATTTGATTCTTTTAACATTATTGTAAATTGTTTCTTTTAAAATTTCACTTTTTAACTAATACATAGAAATGCAATTAATGTTTATGTTCTGATCTTGTAACCAACAGTTTTTCTAAACTCAATTATTATTCTAATTATTTCTCTGAGGATTATTTTGGGTCTTTTACATATATAATTATGTCTATAAATTATCTTACGTAGTTTATGTCTGTTCAAGTTTTCTATTTTTTCTTGGGTCTGTTATTATTAACTTTTGTTTTTATTTCATTCTGTCTGCTTGCTTTGTGTTTCATTTGCTCTTCTTTTTCTAATTTTTTAAGATGGAAGTTTAGATCATCAATTTGAATCCTTTCTTTACTAATATAGCCTTTTAAACTAATAACATTCATCTAAGCATTGCTTTAGCTGCATCCCAAGATTTTTGATGTTTGTATTTTTATTATCATTCAGTTCAATATTATCTAATTTCTCGTGTGATTTCTTTTTTGAACCAAAGGTTATTTATACTTATGTTGTTTAACTTCTAAATACTAGGGATTTTCTTGGTTACTTTATTGTTATTGTTTACTTCAAATATATTTTTTTGCACCTTGACACTCTCTTCTCCTGTTGCATTTCAAATATATGTATGTTTCTGCCTTCATATCATCTAATAGGTCCATAGGGTTCTGTTAATTTCTTTTTCAATCTTTCTTCTTCATCTTGTATAATTTCAATTAATCTATCTTCAAGTTCACTTACTCCTTGCTCTGTCATGTCCATTTGGCTATTAAGTCCATCCCATGAATTTCTTTTTAATTTTGGAAATTGCATATTTCAGTTCTAGAATTTCCATTTCTTTCTTTTTAATTATTTTTATTCTCTGCTGAGGTGTTCCTTTATTGAAACATGTTTTGTTTTGCTTCATTGAGAATATTTAGTGCTTTAAAATCCTTTTATATTGGTTTCAACATTTAGCTCATCTTAGATTTGGACTCAATTGACTTTTGAGAATATGCTCCATTTTCTTGGTTCTTTGAAAGTCATGTAATTTCAGATTTTATCCTGAACATTATGAATGTTAAGTTATGAGAATTTTGGAATCTATTATTTTTACCCAATTTTTGTTTCTTCTTTTGTTTTAGTGAGTAATTTTCTTGGCTGGGTTTGAATTGCAAATTCTGTTTTTGGAGGCAGCAGGTTTGGTCTTGATGCAGATTTTTTGTTTTTAGCTTAGGTGCTCTGAATCCGTTCTGTGCCTGAGTCATTCAGGGGTTATACAGAGATAGGGGTAAACAGAGCTTAGAGCTCCGCCATCTGGCTCTTTCACTTTTGAGGGTCCTTCACTCTCTTTAGCACCTGTGAGTGCCAAGGCTCACTTTTCTGGTTCCCCAGGCTAGAAAAACTGTAGGGTTTTTTGTTTGTTTGTTTGTTTCATGCAACCCTACCTGCTCTGTGTATGCAGCTTAGCCCCACGCTAAAAGCCTTGGAGGTGGGAGTTTATTTGTATAGCTCTCTGGCTCCCTCCTCCAAGCTAGAATGCACTCCTCACCAGTCAGTCTGCTCCTGTTCATTTTCCAGCACCTTCAGGCAGTTGGCTTTTCAGTTACATCCAGAATTAGTAGTTGTTTTCTGCAGAAGGGGAATGTCTTAGTCGGTCATACCCAGAAGTGGAAGCTGACCTATTGCTCCATTTGATATAAATTCACCAGTAAACTTCCTTGTTTCTAACACTAGGATGAGGGCAATAGGCTCAGATCACTTCTCTTTCTATCCAAAATGCCCAGACACACTGGCCTTCTGAACAGGTGGCCTCAAAGTGACATGCCTACAATAACTATGTGGAAGGTTTTTGGCTTTCAGATATGTTTAGTAGGATCTTTCCCTTTTGAGGGTCCTTCACTCTCTTTAGCACCTGTGAGTGCCAAGGCTCACTTTTCTGGTTCCCCAGGCTAGAAAAACTGTAGGGTTTTTTGTTTGTTTGTTTGTTTCATGCAACCCTACCTGCTCTGTGTATGCAGCTTAGCCCCACGCTAAAAGCCTTGGAGGTGGGAGTTTATTTGTATAGCTCTCTGGCTCCCTCCTCCAAGCTAGAATGCACTCCTCACCAGTCAGTCTGCTCCTGTTCATTTTCCAGCACCTTCAGGCAGTTGGCTTTTCAGTTACATCCAGAATTAGTAGTTGTTTTCTGCAGAAGGGGAATGTCTTAGTCGGTCATACCCAGAAGTGGAAGCTGACCTATTGCTCCATTTGATATAAATTCACCAGTAAACTTCCTTGTTTCTAACACTAGGATGAGGGCAATAGGCTCAGATCACTTCTCTTTCTATCCAAAATGCCCAGACACACTGGCCTTCTGAACAGGTGGCCTCAAAGTGACATGCCTACAATAACTATGTGGAAGGTTTTTGGCTTTCAGATATGTTTAGTAGGATGTGAGTTAAGTCTGGAAATCAGAATCTCTTGTTCCATGAGTAAGACACTTCCCTGACTCTTGTCACCAGTATTTTCCAGTAAGGATAGTATATATGGTCTTGTAGAACTCAAACACAGGAGAATTAATCAGGAAGGGCTGGAAGCTGGAGGAAGACAGGAAGGACCCACCATGAAATTCAAATAGGGAAATAGAAACATAAAAAGTGCTGGAGTTTATTAATATTGGCTTACTGAACCATCTGGGAAGTAAAGTCAGGAGCAAGTTATGGGCAGACAAAGGGATGCTCAATAGGTCCATTTGGGACATGTGTTCCAGGGGGTGGGGACAGGTAGGTATTGGGACTGCATTGGGGACAATGTTCTGGGGCTGCCACAGCTGCCTTATGGCCCCTCTTTGGCAGAGAAAGAAATGGAACCTCAGACAGCTTTTATCACCTGCCCAGTATTTCATGGCTGGGGAGTGGCAGATTCAGTCTGAGTCATGGTCTTCTGGGGTCCAGAAGAGAGAGAACTTTGACCCATTCTCTGAATCAGAGGTTCTCAATCTTTACTGTAGTATAAGTAAGACAGATAGTGGATCTTTATCACCCATTAAAGAAAGCAAATTGAAAAGCAAATGAGCAAGACTGCCATTGCTAAAAAATTAACCATGAATCTCAATTTATTTAAGAAAAGAAAAAAAAGTCATTTGCACATTGCAGTATCTTGATCATTATTCATAACAAATTACTAGAGCCACCACTTTATAACTTATCCCCACACATTGCATCAGGGTGAAAGCACTCAAGGGCTAGAGAACATTAACCTGGAGAAAGAGAAATGGCCCGCATTTGGATGCAGGGACTCAGCGAGAAAGAGACTGAAGCAGACAGTTTCCTCCAGCCCCTTATAGCTGAGCAGCAAGAGGCAACCAACCAGAAGCCTGGTTTCTCCCATCCACTCCCAGGCCCTCTCCACCTCCTCGGCTCACTCCTGCCTGCAATCAGTCTAGCCTCTTAGAGCTATTGACCGGCTGCCTCACAGTCATTGCCCAAATTCCATCTCCTGTAAAATCCATTTTCCCTGCCTCAGAGAGAGCCATTGGATTTCTCAATTATCAAATTGTACAGTCATGAGCTTACATACTTCTAAGAGGTAATATGGTGTAAAGTTTCTTTTCCGTGGAAATGTCATATTGGTTCCTCTGGGGAGTGAATGGAATATTTAAAATATTCTTTCAGTCTCAGTAGCCCATTAAGAGGGATGCAAAAGTGAAATGTGACTTTGCTTAGGCAGGAATAGAAATGTGTGTTCTTTGAGAAGCTCTGAGGCAGTTTGCTCACTGATAGCATCACTGCCTAATCTTTTATTATCTGTCTCGCTTTCTACTTTTTGGATTAAAAAGTACATAAGTGGGCAAATGAAATTTCTCTGCTAACACACACCTTTGATAAACATAATTTTTGGCATGTAGTTATATGCACATTTACAGTTAATTCAATCAGCGTTGCTTGTGTATTTTTTAAAATAATAAATACAGCTACCGTTTGTTGGATGTGTACTTTGTGCCAGGCAATACTTAGGCACTGTACAAGTGCTATATAATTTTATAAACTAATTTTTTGGCTATAAAAATAATATATAATTACATTCTCCTTATAAAAATTCAAATAATTTAAATAACACTGAAGTCCAGTTTGAGCTCAATCCCTATCCTCACCCAAGATTCTGCTCTCCTACCAAAAGGTAACAGCTTTTTCACCTTTTTGTGTCCGTCCAGAGTTTTCTATGTACTTAACATACATATGTTCCTGTAAAATAGATATAGGAGTGTGGTTTTGTGTGTATGTTTGTTTTGTAAATAGAATCATCACTGTGTTTCATGCTGCAATTTGCTTTTCACACTCAACAGTATGTCTTGGATATTTCCCTGTGTTGCTAAGACAGTTCTGGCTCCCTTCTTTTAAACTCCTATTTCATTGTCCATAACAGCATAGCCCCAAATTTTACTTAGTTATTCCCTACTAAAGCAGAATTACGTTGTTTTCTTTTTTCCTCTTGCTATTACACACAAGGGTAAATTTCTATAATTGGGGTATTTAGCGTTTATTAGCTTCCTTGTTAGCAATAAGAGGGTGCCAGTAGTCAGCCAAGTGTAGTGTGTAGCTCACACAGACAGATCTCAAAACCTCAGTTCCAGTACTAGAGTACAGACAGGATTATCTGCATTTTATTTTGCGAGTGGTAGGGGAAGGGAGGAAAAAAAGAAGCTAAAAATACAAATGATAACTATTGAGATATCACATCTGGGATCAGTTACATATTTTTCAGACAATAAAAAAGGACATCCAAACCATAGGAAACACATAGTTATTTTCCTTTTGGCTTTTTTGTGTTTTTAATTGGCAACCAGCAGAAATCTCCTAGACAGATGAGGAAAACGAACTCTTAATTAGGAAGCATGTATTAGGTATGTGGAGAGCCTGTTTCTTTCCAGACACTCCATGTAAATGCTACTTCCTGTATTCCCCATAAGCTCTTGAAGGAAAGCAGAGTATGCCACGCCAAAATATGCCACTTTGATATGTGGATTGTTTTGGGCTGAAGGCAATCAAGACCCCAAAGGCTCAGGAAAAACTTTTACCTCTCCCTTAACTACCTAAAAGAATTTAGACAGGGGTCCTACACCAGAAAGAGAGCTATTGGCAGAGAGAACTTTTCTAATCTGAAGAACCTCTCTACGTGGAAGAGCAAACTTCTAATTACCAATCATCTGCTCTTAACATCCTGTGAGTTACGCTCCTCCCCTTTGAAGCCCCAGGCCCCTTTCACATTCCTTGGTTCAGGATGGCATATAAATCTCAATCGCCCGACTTGCTCTTGGGGCTCATCATATCTTTGGAGAGCCCATACATATAAAATTAAATTTGTTTTTCTCCTGTTAATCTGTCTTGTCTCAATTTAATTATTAGAGCAGTGAAAGAACCTAGAAGGGAAGAAGGGAAATTTTTTCCACCCCTGCACTCTGATTACACTGCTGTGCTCATGGCTTCTGATGTCAAGTAGCTTCACTTCAATCCTGCAACCTTCAGAAGAACAAAACACAAACGTTTGCATTTGTTTATCTTTCCAAAATTAGTAGTGTTGTTTAGGAGGTTTTATTATAAATCTGACTTATTCTTATATGAGATAGTCAAGCATATGGAGATGTTTAAAGAAGAAATTTTTTAAAATCTCCCCCAGTGTCTCGATCCCAATATTAATTAACATTTTGGTAAACATCTTCCAGATAGTGCATTTTCTATGTTTTCTGAGAAATATAATTTTCTGTAAATGTGATTCTAACACTTATGCATTTTTATAGCTTTTTTTTTCAGTCAACAGCATATTCTATAAATCTTTAACAATGCTAATAGATGTGATCACTCCTTGATGCTGACTAAATCATAGTCAATCACGTGGTGGTGTGGTACATTTGACCCTTCATTCATTCCCTTGGTCCCTCATCCATTTATCCCCCAAATCTTTGTTTTGTGGCTTGTTGTAAGTCAGGCATCATGCTAAACACTGAGCATACAATGGTGGGCAATACAGGTACAGTCTGAGGGCCTTAGGAGTTTAGGTCTAGTAGGAAAAACAAATAAGCAATTGTTTATCATGTGATAAACCCTATGGGACTTGGTTTAGAAGATGTGATTAAGAGAGGCTCCTTGGAGGAAGTAATAGCCATGCTGCAGAATCACAGAGGATGAGTGGGAGTTTGTAAGACAATGGCGGGGCGGCGGGGCGGGGGGGG
>NW_006788200.1:4886849-4888762 GCF_000442215.2 Lipotes vexillifer
GGGGGGGGGGGGGGGGGGGCGGTGGCAAGGGTGTTTAAGCAGGGGGAAGAGCATTTGCAAAGACTTGGAAATGAGAGAGATCTGGCCCTTCTGTAGAAACCAGGCTGCTGCTTTGTCTTTATTATGGGCTGTTGACACTGCCTAGCTGAGATCAGTGATCTCTAGGGCTGGTGGTGGTTGGCAATGGTGGTGGTTGGCAATTGTGGTGGCATCCACCCTGATGTTTCTTCATGGCTTTGGTACTTGGCTAGAAAAAGAAGGTATAAGTAGGAAGAAAGAGCACTTCCTCTGCCACCTTCAGCAGGGAGAGGATAAGAAACCACAGAGAAGGGGCTTTCCCCAGACTCCCAAAGCTCTGCCTGGACAGAGTTCCAACAGGCTCCCAGCAGCCTGGGTCCTCGAATGGTCAGAGTGAACCTGCTGAGGAGTGAGGGGCCCACTGAACATAGATCAGTGTCAGAATTGCTGGCTTTGAAAGACCAAGGGACAATTAGCAAGTTTCTGACCTCAAAGATGGGGATAAAGGGGCTAACACAGGCAGTCTGAAATTAAACAATAACATAATTTTTTGCCATTTGAAGATAGTGTCATTTCCTCAAATGTGGCTTTGAATTGGCATTTTTATACCCCCGCCAAGGGAAATTCTGATAAATGTAAGTAAAGCCATGGTCCTCCTTGCTTTCCAAAATGTAATTCCGCAAGCTTTCTCAATAAAATATCCATTTTTTCTCTGTGTTGAATGAAAGTGTTGAGTGCCTTGCAGGACACTAAGGTAAGTTAGGAACTGTCCAAGTACCAAAGGAAAAAATACATTTGATCACCTTTGGACCCCAGTAGTCAGGTTGGAAGCGCATCATCCCCAGACAGTGGGAAAGGATTTGCAAATGACTTAAATTCCTGTGAGTGGCAATGCAGGTAGCTGCACATTCCAGGGAAATGTTTATTGACTACCTATTACACTGAGAAATAGAAAAGATAAATATTCGCACTTCCATTGAGACACATTTAAAATTCCCAAACAGCCATCATATAATCTGCTAAGAATTTACCCAATTGTTTTACTTTTTTTTTTACTGAACAGGTGATTATAATGATATTTATTCTAGTCTGTGTAGATTTGTTATTGGTGATTATTTGTAGTTGTTATGCATCTGATACTGAGGTTTTTTCTTTTGAGGGGGTGGTAACAAATTAATAGAAATCACATATAAGGTACAATGATAAATTTCTTCTGATTTTAAAAATCAGAATCAACTTGGTACCTCCACTGACAAAATGTACAAATCCACAATCTTCAAAATTGCTTGTGGTACAAAATTATTAATGAGGTAGCATAAACTCTGCTTTAGGACTTACGGAACTGGGCTTCCTGGTTCTTCAAATACACTGGCTAATAAAATGTTACCACACATACAATACAATTAGAATACAATAAAATGCCTATCACTAAACTGGATCAAACGGGTATATTTCTTTGATGTTAAGTAGGAACCTCAAGATCTTAGAATGCCTTGAGGGGTCACCATTCATCATTCCTTACTATATAGAAGATCTGTGAAAATAAAATGCATTAGAGAGCTCTCATTATCCAAATGCTGAATAACAAGGGTTCACCATTCATTTTGCTCATTTCCCATTTTCATATTCAGAGATTGCTTGTTCAGAAGACTAAATGGGATGAAATATTTTAGGAATACTCACCTGGCAAGTACATATATGGTAGAAAGGATTAAGAGGAAATGGAAGTGGTAAAAGACCAGTAATGAGGTTACAGGATCAACCCATGCAAGAAGTGAAGAGGGTCTCGAGGAACAGGGCAGCAGAAGCAAAAGGAAAGAATAAAAGTTGGCCAGGAAAGAAGCCAAAGAGTAGGGAAAAGGAATCAAATATGTTCAAGTTTTAAGGCAGCAGGA
>NW_006788200.1:4888816-4926481 GCF_000442215.2 Lipotes vexillifer
CAGGAATATGTGGGTTTAGGGGAAAATAGGCGTTTGGCTTATTACTTACAGAGACTGCAGTCATCCAAGACACTCCATGCTCCTTTGTGTCATATTGACATTCTGTATTTGTGAGAGCTTTTTTGGTAGGATTTAGTTAATGCGAGAACTTTCCCTTTGTATTATAATTGCCTTTTGCCTTTCTCTTTCCCCAAACCATGAACTCTTTGATGGCAAGGTCTTTGTCTTTCATCTTTGTATTCCTAAAGCACCTAGCAACATACAGGGCACATAATAGATACTTAGTAAATGTTTGAAAAAGGAGGCATGTGGTGAAGAAGTCAAAGGAAGTGAGGGACTAAGTGGAAACAGGGCAAATGTCATTTGATATTTGTCTTAAAATTTAATATCCCAAAGGAACAAATTCTAGAGCAACATCCTTAATTGACCAGATGGTAAACTGAGGCCCAGGCAAAGGAAGCAAGTTGGCCAATCAAGGTCAATCAAGCAGTTAGAGGCAGAGGTAAGGTCAGAAACTTGGTTTGCACTGCACACTGCTCTGTCCTCACCTGGTGAGTACTCCTGCCCCCTCAGAGAAAGCAGTGCCTGTTTTATTTTATTTTTTCTTTATTGAAGTATACAATGTTGTGCTAATTTCTGCTGTACAGCAGAGTGACTCAGTTATACACTTATATACATTCTTTTTAATATTCTTTTCCATTATGGTTTATTCCAGGAGATTGGCTATAGTTCCCTGTGCTACGTAGTAGGATCTTGTTGTTTATCCATTCTAAACGTAATAGCTTGCATCTACTAACCCAAAACTCCCAGGCCATCCCTCTCCCTCCCCACCTTCCCCTTGACAACCACAGGTCTATTCTCTGTGTCCATGAGTCTGTTTCTGTTTTGTAGATAGGTTCATTTGTGCCATATTTTAGATTCTACATATAAATGATATCTGTGGTATTTGTCTTTCTCCTTCTGACTTCACTTAGTGTGATAATCTCTTGGTCCATCCATGTTGCAAATGGCATTATTTCTCTCTTTTTTATGGCTGAGTAATATTCCATTGTATATATGTACCACATCTTCTTTATCCATTCCTCTGTTGACGGACATTTAGGTCACTTCCATGTCTTAGCTATTGTAAATAGTGCTGCAATGAAGAGTGAGGTGCATGTATCTTTTCGAATTAGAGTTTTCTCCGGATATGTGACTAGGAGTGGGATTGCTGGATCAAATGGCATTTCTACTTTTAGTTTTTTGAGGACCCTCCATACTGTTTTCCATAGTTCCTGCACCAATTTACATTCCCACCAACAGTGTAAGAGGGTTCTCTTTTCTCCACACCCTCTCCAGCATTTATTGTTCGTAGAATTTCTGATGATGGCCATTCTGACTGGTGTGAGGTGATACCTCGTTGTACTTTTGATTTGCATTTCTCTAATTATTAGCGATGTTGAGCATCTTTCCATGTGCCTATTGGCCATCTGCATGTCTTCTTTGGAGAAATGTCTGTTTAGATCTTCTGCCCATTTTTCAATTGGGTTGTTTGGTTTTTTCGTTGTTGAGTTGTAGGAGCTGTTTGTGCATTTTGGAGATTAAGCCCTGGTCAGTTACATTGTTTGCAAATGTTTTCTTTCATTCTGTAGGGTTTTGTTCGTTTCTTTGTTTGTTTTAATGATTTCCTTTGCTGTGCAAAAGCTTGTATGTTTGATTAGGTCCCATTTGTTTATTTTTGCTTTTATTTCTGTTGCCTTGAGAGACTGACCTAGGAAAACATTGGTATGATTTATGTCAGAAAATGTTTTGCCTATGTTCTCTTCTAGGAGTTTTATGGTGTCATATCTTAACGTTTAAGTCTTCAAGCCATTTTGAGTTAATTTTGTGTATGGTCTGAGGGTGTGTTCTAACTTCATTGATTTACATGCAGCTGTCCAACTTTTCCAGCACCACTTACTGAAGAGACAAGCAGTGCCTGTTTTAGTTCTCTCCAAGTGACCAAGGATTGGGACACAGAGAAGCAACTCCATGAAAAATATCTTTTAATAAGCAGAGATGACCCTGATGACCCTGACACAGCTAGGTTCAAGCCCATAAGACTGACCACAAAATACAGAGGTATTTTCCAGAAAATTGAATTTTAAAACTTATTACCTGATTAATTTTTGATGGGTCATACAATCGCATGATTTGAAACCTTAAAAGAATAAAGAGGTATAGATGTTGAGAAGTCTCTTTCCCTTGCTTGTCCCCCACCAGGCCAGTTACCACCCACCATATAGGTATGTACTTTTTTAGTTTCTTACCTATCTTCCACAGTTTCTGTGCAGTTATGTAAGCCAAATGTGAATAAATATTCTTCTTTACTTCCTTTTTGGGTAAACAAAATGTAGCATATTACAGACAGTCAACTGCACCTTGCTTTTTCTTTAACTTAAAATTGATCTTGGAGAATTCTCATACCAATACAAAAAGAATTACCTTTACTAAGCTATTACAAAGTAGTCTATGGAATGGATGTAACAATTTAATTAAATGCCCCCATGTTTGTGTATATTTGGGTTATTTCTAATCTCTGGATGTTAGAAAAAAATCCTTTAATGGCTAATATTGTATGTACACTGAGGGTTTGTGCGTTTTTAATTTTGACATATCGTCAGTTACCCTCCTCATGGTTGTACCAGTTTACATTGAGTTGGCAGTTTGAGAGTCTTAACAGCTTCTACATCCGAGTTTGTTATCAAACTTTAGGATGTTAGCCAACCTGATGGGTGAAAAATGCCATTTCAGGGTAGTTTAATTTGCATTTGTCTTAGGAGTGAGGTTGCACATCTTTAGAATGCTAGAAAATGGAAATAGAAAAACCAAAACAGGATTTCCTCCACTTACCAAGGTCAATAACCAGCACACAGTTGGCCCTAAAGAAGGAGACTGCTGGCACCTCTGAGAGGCATTTGAAGCCAACTACCCCTCGGTGCCGGCACTTCACATGGATGATCTCATTCAGATTCACAAGCCCTTGAATAGTAGGTGCTGTATTCCCATTGTACAGATGGGGAAACTGGGGTTAACAGAGAGTAACCTTCCCAAGATCTGGTAAGTAACCGACCAGGGGCTTGAACTTCAGTCTGGAGTACTCCAGGACCCTGGACCAGCCACTCTCCTGCACTGTACAGGATGCTGTCTTTCTGCAGAGAGTTGAAATGAGGTCATTTGTATGTTGTTCTACTCCCATTGGATTTATGCTCTTCTCCCTGGTCTAGCCATCTCCTTACCCTGCGCCTGGTTTGGAAGGATATATGTTTTCTTTAATGTAGCTGTGGTTCATTGCTTTGCCCTGTAGGATTTTGAGACGCAGCAAGTTTACCCATGGGCAATCTCTCCCTCTCTGCACTTTACCCTTTTCTGCTGCTGTCTTTATACAAGCCACTGTGTGTTTGTAGCAAATTGTAAATATTGATCTGTTTTCTCTCACCTTTTATATAAACATGGGAGTTTGGGCATTGGGCTATGTAATGAAGAAAAACGTTAAAAAAAAGTAGTAGGGAAAATTTATTATTTTCTTGGTTATATATGAGGAATGAACTCAACGTAATCATGTGAGAGCAAAATAAAGTAAGACTGTCAACTTCTAAGCTAACCACAACTGGACTTTTCCAAAATTACCTGAGAAAGGCTAACTCTCCCCAAGTAGAACTATTACTTGGAAAGGGGTAGGGAGTTTACAGTGGCACCCACCCTGTTAGAACTGGATTGTTAGCCCCATCAGCTGCAGCTGTCTATCTAGAAAGCTAGGAAATAACTAAGGTAAGGTGTGCTTGCCTCTCTCCTCTCCATACCTGTTTGCAAACCCTTCCAGGTTCCTTTGATCTAATTATTGCCTGTAGGCATATTTCCCCTCTCCCGGTAGTCAAATTAAGAATCCCTTCTGTAGGTAAGCAGAGCAGCACTTCTAGAAAGCACTTCTGCACTCTCAGTCTGGACCTCTCAGCTTTTCCTCCTATCCTAAAGCCTCAGCATGCCTGCTGAAGGAAGGTCGGCTTTATGGAAAGCAGGTCCCATTCCCATGAACCCCGCACCACCACCAACTGAGTGTGACAGTCTTGGGTCATAGATGTCCTGGAAACCAAGGACCAGATTAAGGCTGTTTCCAGGGGCAGGACAGGAATAAAGACTCAGACGTAGAGAATGGAATTGAGGACACGGGGAGGGGGAAGGGTAAGCTGGGACAAAGTGAGAGAGTGGCATGGACTTATATATACTACCAAATGTAAAACAGATAGCTAGTGGGAAGCAGCCACATAGCACAGGGAGATCAGCTCAGTGCTTTGTGACCACCTAGAGGGGTGGGATAGGGAGGGTGGGAGGGAGACGCAAGAGGGAGGGGATATGGGGATATATGTATACATATAGCTGATTCACTTTGTTATAAAACATAAACTAACACACCATTGTAAAGCAATTATACTCCAGTAAAGATGTTAAAAAATAAAATAAAAATAAAAAAAGAAATGATTGAGAAACAGTAAAAAAAAAAAAAAAAAAAAAAAAAAAAAAAGGACGTTTCCAATCAAAATTAAATCACTTGAAAACGGCTATGAAATGCACTTTTCAAGTGCCTGACAGGCACTTCAGTTGACTGACAAAGGGATCAAAGGGATCTAGAGAACTGCCAAGCCATGAGCTGCCATGTACCGCATCCCAGGGTGTTTTTCAGGCTGTTGTTTCTGTCCTGGGGAGTCAGGAAGAAGGGCTTAGCAGGAAGAGAGGGAAGAGGAACCAAGAGGCAAATACTACTATTTCTTTTCTCTGTTTCTGCTGTGAACAGCCCTCCTTTTACTTTATTTTTTATTATTATTATTTTTTAACATCTTTATTGGAGTATAACTGCTTTTCAATGGTGTTTAGTTTATGCTTTATAACAAAGTGAATGAGTCATACATATACATATGTTCTCATATCTCTTCCCTCTTGAGTCTCCCTCCCTCCCACCCTCCCTATCCCACCCCTCCAAGCAGTAACAAAGCACCCGAGCTGATCTCCCTGTGCTATGCGGCTGCTTCCCACTAGCTATCTATTTTACGTTTGGTAGTGTATATATGTACATGCCACTATCTCACTTTATCACAGCTTACCCTTCCCCCTCCCCATATCCTCAAGTCCATTCTCCAGTAGGTCTGTGTCTTTATTCCCTTCTTACCCCTAGGTTCTTCATGACCTTTTTTTTTTTCTTAGATTCCATATATATGTGTTAGCATACAGTATTTGTTTTTCTCTTTCTGACTTCTCTCTGTATGGTGGACTCTAGGTCCATCCACCTCACTACAAATAACTCAATTTCGTTTCTTTTTATGGCTGGGTAATATTCCATTGTATATATGTGCCACTTCTTCTTTATCCATTCATCAGTTGATGGACACTTAGGTTGCTTCCCTGTCCTGGCTATTGTAAATAGAACTGCAATGAATATTTTGGTACATGACCCTTTTTGA
Source organism: Lipotes vexillifer (assembly GCF_000442215.2). NCBI lineage: Eukaryota > Metazoa > Chordata > Mammalia > Artiodactyla > Lipotidae > Lipotes > Lipotes vexillifer. Next base: position 4,894,291 of record NW_006788200.1, read on the forward strand.
ATTATGGTTTTCTCAGGGTATATGCCCAGTAGTGGGATTGCTGGGTCATATGGTAGTTCTATTTTTAGTTTTTTTAAGGAACCTCCATACTGTTCTCCATAGTGGGTGTATCAATTTACATTCCCACCAACAGTGCAAGAGTGTTCCCTATTCTCGACACCCTCTCCAGAAATTTATTGTTTCTAGATTTTTTGATGATGGCCATTCTGACCGGTGTGAGATGATATCTCATTGTAGTTTTGATTTGCATTTCTCTAATGATTAATGATGTTGAGCATTCTTTCATGTGTTTGTTGGCAATCTGTATATCTTCTTTGGAGAAATCTCTATTTAGGTCTTCTGCCCATTTTTGTATTGGGTTGGTTGTTTTTGTGTTATTGAGCTGCATGAGCTGCTTGTAAATTTTGGAGATTAATCTTTGTCAGTTGCTTCATTTGCAAATATTTTCTCCCATTCTGAGGGTTGTCTTTTGGTCTTGTTTATGGTTTCCTTTGCTGCGCAAAAGCGTTTAAGTTTCATTAGGTCCCATTTGTTTATTTTTGTTTTTATTTCCATTTCTCTAGGAGATGGGTCCAAAAGGATCTTGCTGTGATTTATGTCATAGAGTGTTCTGCCTATGTTTTCCTCTAAGAGTTTTATATTGTCTGGCCTTATAGTTAGGTCTTTAATCCATTTTGAGTTTATTTTTGTGTATGGTGCTAGGGAGTGTTCTAATTTCATTCTTTTGCATGTAGCTGTCCAGTTTTCCCAGCACCACTTACTGAAGAGGCTGTCTTTTCTCCACCATATATTCTTGCCTCCTTTATCAAAGATAAGGTGACCATATGTGCATGGGTTTATCTCTGGGCTTTCTATCCTATTCCATTGATCTATCTTTCTGTTTTTGTGCCAGTACCATAGTGTCTTGATTACTGTAGCTTTGTAGTATAGTCTGAAATCAGAGAGCCTGATGCCTCCAGCTCAATTTTTCATTCTCAAGATAGCTTTGGCTATTCGGGGTCTTTTGTGTTTCTATACAAATTGTGAAATTTTTTGTTCTAGTTCTGTGAAAAATGCCAGGGGTAGTTTGATAGGGATTGCACTGAATCTGTAGATTGCTTTGGGTAGTAGAGTCATTTTCACAATGTTGATTCTTCCAATACAAAAACATGGTCTATCTCTCCATCTATTTGTATCATCTTTAATTTCTTTCATCAGTGTCTTATAGTTTTCTGCATACAGGTCTTTTGTCTTCTTAGGTAGGTTTATTCCTAGATATTTTATTCTTTTTGTTGCAGTGGTAAATGGGAGTGTTTTCTTAATTTCACTTTCAGATTTTTCATCATTAGTGTATAGGAATGCCAGAGATTTCTGTGCATCATTAATTTTGTATCCTGCTGCTTTACCAAATTCATTGATTAGCTCTAGTAGTTTTCTGGTAGCATCTTTAGGATTCTCTATGTATAGTATCATGTCATCTGCAAACAGTGACAGCGTTAATTCTTCTTTTCCAACTTGGATTACTTTTATTTCTTTTTCATCTCTGATTGCTGTGGCTAAAACTTCCAAAACTATGTTGAATAGTAGTGGTGAGAGTGGGCAACCTTGTCTTGTTGCTGATCTTAGTGGAAATGGTTTCAGTTTTTTCACCACTGAGGATGATGTTGGCTGTGGGTTTGTCTTATATGGCCTGTATTATGTTGAGGAAAGTTCCCTCTATGCCTGCTTTCTGCAGGGTTTTTATCATAAATGGGTGTTGAATTTTGTCGAAAGCTTTCTCTGCCTCTGTTGAGATGATCATATGGTTTTTCTCCTTCACTTTGTTAATATGGTGTATCACGTTGATTGATTTGTGTATATTGAAGAATCCTTGCGTTCCTGGAATAAACCCCACATGATCATGGTGTAGGATCCGTTTAATGTGCTGTTGGATTCTGTTTGCTAGTATTTTGTTGAGGATTTTTGCATCTATGTTCATCAGTGATATTGGCCTGTAGCTTTCTTTCTTTGCAACATTTTTGTCTGGTTTTGGTATCAAGGTGATGGTGGCCTCGTAGAATGAGTTTGGGAGTGCTCCTCCCTCTGCTATATTTTGGAAGAGTTTGAGAAGGATAGGTATTAGCTCTTCTCTAAATGTTTGATAGAATTCACCTGTGAAGCCATCTGGTCCTGGACTTTTGTTTGTTGGAAGATTTTTAATCACAGTTTCAGTTTCAGTGCTTGTGATTGGTCTGTTCATATTTTCTATTTCTTCCTGGTTCAGTCTCGGCAGGTTGTCCATTTTTAAGAATTTGTCCATTTCTTCCAGGTTATCCATTTTATTGGCATAGAGTTGCTTGTAGTAATCTCTCATGATCCTTTGTGTTTCTGCAGTGTCAGTTGTTACTTCTCCTTTTTCATTTCTAATTCTGTTGATTTGAGACTCCTCCGTTTTTTTCTTGATGAGTCTGGCTAATGGTTTATCAGTTTGGTTTATCTTCTCAAAGAACCAGCTTTTAGTTGTATTGATCTTTGCTATTGTTTCCTTCATTTCTTTTTCATTTATTTCTGATCTGATATTTATGATTTCTTTCCTTCTGCTAACTTTGGGGTTTTTTTGTTCTTCTTTCTCTAATTGCTTTAAGTGCAAAGTTAGGTTGTTTATTTGCGATGTTTCCTGTTTCTTAAGGTAGGACTGTATTGCTCTAAACTTCCCTCTTAGAACTGCTTTTGCTGCATCCCATAGGTTTTGGGTCGTCGTGTCTCCATTGTCATTTGTTTCTGGGTATTTTTTGATTTCCTCTTTGATTTCTTCTGTGATCACTTCGTTATTAAGTAGTGTATTGTTTAGCCCCCACCTGTTTTTACAGATCTTTTCCTGTAATTGATATCTAGTCTCATAGCATTCTGGTTAGAAAAGATACTTGAAACAATTTCATTTTTCTTAAATTTAACATGCTTGATTTGTGACCCAAAATATGATCTATGCTGGAGAATGTTCCATGAGCACTTGAGAAGAAAGGGTATTCTGTTGTTTTTGGATGGAATGTCCTATAGATATCAGTTAAGTCCATCTTGTTTAATGTATGATTTAAAGCTTGTGTTTCCTTATTTATTTTCATTTTGGATGATCTGTCCATTGGTGAAAGTGGGATGTTAAAGTCCCCTACTGTGAATGTGTTACTGTCGATTTCCCCTTTTATGGCTGTTAGTATTTGCCTTATGTATTGAGGGGCTCCTACGATGGGGGCATAAAAATTTACAATTGTTATATCTTCTTCTTGGATTGATCCCTTGATCATTATGTACTGTCCTTCTTTGTCTCTTGTAATAGTCTTTATCTTAAAGTCTATTTTGTCTGATATGAGAATTGCTACTCCAACTTTCTTTTGATTTCCATGTGCATGGAATATCTTTTTCCATCCCCTCACTTTCAGTCTGTATATGTCTCTAGGTCTGAAGTGGGTCTCTTGTAGACAGCATATATACGGGTCTTGTTTTTGTATACATTCAGCCAGTCTGTGTATTTTGGTGACAGCATTTAATCCATTTACATTTAAGGTAATCATCGATATGTATGTTCCTATTCCCATTTTCTTAATTTTTTTGGGTTTGTTATTGTAGGTCTTTTCCTTCTGTTGTGTTTCTTGTCTAGAGAAGTTCCTATAGCGTTTGTTTTAAAGCTGGTTTGGTGGTGCTGAACTCTCTCAGCTTTTGCTTGTCTGTAAAGGTTTTAATTTCTCCATCAAATATGAAAGAGATCCTTGCTGGGTAGAGTAATCTTGCTTGTAGGTTTTTCTCCTTCATCACTTTAAATATGTCCTGCCACTCCCTTCTGGCTTGCAGAGTTTCTGGTGAAAGATCAGCTGTTAACCTTATGGGGATTACCTTGTGTGCTATTTGTTGTTTTTCCCTTGCTGCCTTTAATATATTTTCTTTGTGTATTTAATTTTTGGTAGTTTGATTAATATGTGTCTTGGCGTGTTTCTCCTTGGATTTATCCTGTATGGGACTCTCTGTGCTTCCTGGACTTGATTAACTATTTCCTTTCCCATATTAGGGAAGTTTTCAACTATAATCTCTTGAAATATTTTCTCAGTCCCTTTCTTTTGCTCTTCTTCTTCTGGGACCCCTATAATTCAAATGTTGGTGCATTTAATATTCTCCTAGAGGTCTCTGAGATTGTCTTGAGTTCTTTTCATTCTTTTTTCTTTATTCTGCTCTGCAGTAGTTATTTCCACTATTTTATCTTCCAGGTCACTTATCTGTTCTTCTGCTTCAGTTATTCTGCTATTGATCCCTTCTAGAGTATTTTTCATTTCATTTATTGTGTTGTTCATCATTGTCTGTTTCATCTTTATTTCTTCTAGGTCCTTGTTAACTGTTTCTTGCATTTTGTCCATTCTATTTCCAAGATTTTGGATCATCTTTACTATCATTATTCTGAATTCTTTTTCAGGTAGACTGCCTATTTCCTCTTCATTTGTTAGGTCTGGTGGGTTTTTACCTTACTCCTTCAGCTGCTGTGTGTTTTTCTGTCTTCTCATTTTGCTTATCTTACTGTGTTTGGGATCTCCTTTTTGCAGGCTGCAGGTTCATAGTTCCTGTTGTTTTTGGTGTCTGTCCCCAGTGGCTAAGGTTGGTTCAGTGGGTTGTGTATGCCTCCTGGTGGAGGGGACTAGTGCCTGTGTTCCGGTGGATGAGGCTGGATCTTGTCTTTCTGGTGGGTAGGTCCATGTATGGTGGTGTGCTTTGGGGTGTCTGTGGCCTTATTATGATTTTAGGGAGCCTCTCTGCTAATGGATGGGGCTGTGTTCCTGTCTTGCTAGTTGTTTGGCATGGGTGTCCAGCACTGTAGCTTCCTGGTCATTGAGTGAAGCTGGGTCTTGGTGTTGAGATGGAGATCTCTGAGTGATTTTTGACGTTTGATATTACATGGAGCTGGGAGGTCTCTTGTGGACCAGTGTCCTGAAGTTGGCTCTCCCACTTCAGAAGCACAGCACTGACTCCAGGCTGGAGCACCAAGAGCCTTTCATCCACACAGCTCAGAATAAAAGTGAGAAAAAATAGAAAGAAAGAAAGAGAGAGGATAAAATAAAGTTATTAAAATAAAAAATAATTATTAAGAAAAAATTTTAAATAGTAAAAAAAAAACAAAACTAAACTAAAAAATGGATGGACAGAACCCTAGGACAAATGGTGAAAGCAAAGCTATACAGGCAAAATCTCACACAGAAGCATACACATACACACTCACAAAAAGAGGAAAAGGGGAAAAAATAATAAATCTTGCTCTCAAAGTCCACCTCCTCAATTTGGGATGATTTATTGTCTTTTCATGTATTCCACAGATGCTGGGTACATCAAGTTGATTGTTGAGCTTTAATCCGCTGCTCCTGAGGCTGCTGGGAGAAATTTCCTTTTCTCTTTTGTATTTGCACAGCTCCCGGGTCTCAGCTTTGGCTTTGGCCCTGCCTCTGCGTGTAGGTTGCTTGAGGGAGTCTGTTCTTCGCTCAGACAGGACGGGGTTAAAGGAGCAGCTGATTCAGGGTCTCTGGCTCACTCAGGCCGGGGGGAGGGAGGCGTCCGGATGCGGGGCAAGCCTGTGGCGGCAGAGGCCGGCGTGACATTGCACCAGCCTGAGGCGCTCCGTGCGTTCTCCCGGGGAAGGTGTCCCTGGATTCTGGGACCCTGGCAGTGGCGGGCTGCACAGGCTCCCCAGAAGGGTGTTGTGGATAGTGACCTGTGCTCGCACACAGGCTTCTTGGTGGCGGCAGCAGCGGCCTTAGCGTCTCATGCTAGTCTCTGGAGTCCGTGCTGTTAGCCACGGCTCGCGCCCGTCTCTGGAGCTCCTTTAAGCGGTGCTCTGAATCCCCTCTCCTTGCACACCCTGACACAATGGTCTCTTGCCTCTTCGGCAGGTCCAGACTTTTTCCCAGACTCCCTCCCGGCTCGCCGTGGTGCACTAACCCCTTCAGGCTATGTTCAGTCCGCCAACCCCAGTCCTCTCCCTGCGCTCTGACTGAAGCCCGAGCCTCAGCTCCCAGCCCCGCCCACCCCGGCGGGTGAGCAGACAAGCCTCTTGGGCTGGTGAGTGCTGGTCGGCACCGATCCTCTGTGCGGGAATCTCTCCGCTCTGCCCTCCGCACCCCTGTTGCTGCGCTCTTCTCCGCGGCTCCAAAGCTTCCCCCCTCCGCCACCCGCTGTCTCCGCCCGTGAAGGGGCTTCCTAGTGTGTGGAAACCTTTCCTGCTTCCCAGCTCCCTCCCTCTGGTGCAGGTCCGGTCCCTATTCTTTTGTCTCTGTTTATTCTTTTTTCTTTTGCCCCACCCGGGTACGTGGGGGAGTTTCTTGCCTTTTGGGAGGTCTGAGGTCTTCTGCCAGCGTTCAGTGGGTGTTCTGTAGGAGTTGTTCCACTTGTAGATGTATTTCTGATGCATCTGTGGGGAGGAAGGTGATCTCCACGTCTTACTCTTCTGCCATCTTCTCCTGGCACAAGGTGGCCATCCCTGGTTTCACATCTACATGATCTCAGGCACAAACCTCCTTGTTTTTCCATCTTGTCTTTAAGTTACTTGTTGAAACAACCAGCCAGCCATCCCCACGACTGTCACGGCTTTAGCCGCTGGTGCCCCTCCAGAGCCGGCAGCCTCAGTGAGGCCGCCCTCTCCTTGGGTTCCGGGGCAGTTCCGTGACAGAGGAGGGAAGAGACCCCGAGCCGAGAGTTCCCTCCTTTTACATTAAATGGTGGTTCTCAACCTTGGATGCACAGTGGAATTACCTGGAGAGTTTTTAAAAATACTGATGTCTGGATCCTATCCAGAGATCCCTAGACTGTTTGGATAGCCTAGGTGCAGCCTGGACACTGAGTTGTTTTAAAACTCCCTGGAGGTTACACCCATATTCATAATAGCACTATTCACAATAGCCAAAAGTTAGAAGCACCCGAAGTGTACATCAGCAGGTGAATGGATAAACAAAATGTGGTATATCCATATAATGGAATATTAGTCATTCTACATGCTACCACATGGATGAATCTTGAGGACATTTTGTTAAGTGAAATAAGTCATCCATGAAAAGACAAATACTGTATGATTCTATTTATATGAGGTACCTAGAGTAGGTGTGGACTTTTGTCTCCCATCATGGACATCGGTAGTAACCCATGACTGTCTCCAGATTAGCTCTGTGAGAAACTCCAGGGGCCTCTAGTTTCCTTCCAAAGATTATAGTCAGAATTTTAATTGTTGGAGCTTGGGTCTATGAATTTTTATAATCTCCCCAAGTGCTTTCTGATATGCTGCAAGGATTGGAAGTCACTGCATGTCATAAAATCCAGACGCGTTGATTTCACCTGAAGGTCTTGGGCAATCTGGCTTTAGCATGCTTTTCCACCCTTACTGCTTATCTTCGCTGTGTCCCTCAGACAGAACTTTTATCCTCATCGTAACACCCTGCGCTTTCATGATGCCCTGGTTCCGAATTTTCTTACTGCCTGGTGTGATCTTCTGCTACTTCTTTGCCTATTGCAATCCTCCTCAACCTTTGAGACTTGGACTGACTCTTACCCCTTCCACAGAACTTTTCTGGATTCCTTTCCCATCTCCATGCCTTCTCTCTCCTCTCCCTCACCACTGGTTACCATAGTTTTGAGCTTTAGGGTCCTTTCCATTGTACGTGAGTATTTTACTGTCAGCATGTCCAACATATGGTCTTCTGCTTGAGACTGATTCTCTGGGAAGACAAGGGCCTAGCATGATGCTTGGCTCAGAATAAGTGTTCAGTGTTTATCACATGATATTTAATTTCACTTTCCAACCCTGACCTTACTTCTAAGCTCCAGATAAATATATCCAGTGGTCCACATGATGTCTCAAGCTTTTCAACCAAAACACAGTCAAAACAAGGTTTTCATTTAGCTCTGCACATTTTCCCTCCCCTCCGTGTCCTGCTTCTCAACAGTGGCATCTCCAGCAACCTGATTGGTTGTTGAGCTCAAAATGTTGAACATCACCTTTTATACCTCTCCATTTCTCACCTCCTGCATCCAATCAGCCACCAGGACATGACAATTCCATCTTCAAGATAGAACGTAACACTTCTCTTTTCTCTCCATCTCTGCTGTCAACCACCAGACACCAGCTCTCTGTCTACACTGAAGAGCCAACTGGTCTCAAACATTACCCCTCATTCCGCACCTCTTCCAGTTGGTTCTCTTGGCTGCAGTCAGACTGGAGTGAGTAGCATGTCTGGCTATGTCACTCCATTGTTCAAGCCCTTTCATAGATGTCTGCTGATCCTGGCAGTCACAGGATTTCATAGAATCTACAAGGCTCTGTGTCTCCTGCCACTTACCCTGTCTTTACTTCATGTTCTCCCAGTACCAGTCCCCTCTCTTCTTTATTTTGGCCTTATGTCTTCCCTCCATCAGAAAATTTGTTCAAAAGGTTATTTCTGCCTAGGATGCTATTACTGTGCCCCAAACCCTATGACTGGCCACCTACTACCCTTCTTTCCGACTTTACTCTAAATGTCACTGCCCCAGGGAGACCTATCCTCAGCCCAAGTATAGTAGCTTACCTTCTCAGAGCACCCATGATTTTTCCATCTTAGTGTGTAACACAAGTGTGCTTATAAAAATTTTTGGATACTCACTTCACTGGGTTTCATCCCTGATTGTATGCCTGTATTCAAGCATGTACAAATTGTTCAATAAATATTTACTGCACAGATCAGCTCCATACAATCTGCCTGACTACATAGACCATACTCATTTTCTGGGCACCACTCCCAAAGGAGTAAAAATCATTAATATTTCTGCCACAGAATTGCTTCTTTCTTGAGCTGACCCAAGCTAATCATTGAAACGCAAAGTGGTGGCGGTCGGGGGTGGGTGCTGGCTTAGGAGGGAGAAATGCAGGAGTGGGTCCCTAATCACCATCATATGGAAACACTGAAGTCCTCCAGCTCATCTCCTCTGAGCTCCAGTAACAGCTGGCAACACAGTTCTGTAGCCTCTGGTCCCCTACCCACCAGACTCCCTACCTAGAGCTGCAGGGTGGGAGGGAGGAAGACCCCACCCCTTTCTCTCTCCCACTCTGGGTACATTATCATGAACAAAGAAGGGAGAGGAGGATTATTTTCTTGTGATGAATGCTGCATTTTAAACAATGTTCCCTAGGCATTTAAACACTCACATTTATTCTACATGCAACAATAGTTTCATTATATATAGTGAAAATCCTTCTAAATGTTAATGTAACATGGCCCAAGAACCTCACATTTGGAATAAATAAACCAAGAAATGGCCTCACATTAGTGAAAACTTATTGAGCCCAGTTTTCTCTCTGCTGCAACACGTTTTAGGGAGAAAACAGTTTCTCATAGTTGTAAAGAATACAGCCTTTGAAGTCGGAAAGATGTGGGTTCAAATCCTAGGTTACTAACTGGGTGACTTTAAGAAAATTATTTACTATTACTGAGCCTACTTTAAAGGGTTTTTGAAAAGATCACATGAGAGAACATACATCAACTAATGAGTACAGAATGCTGTTAGTATGTGGTTTATTGTATATAGTTATATAGTATAGATAGTATAGAGTCAGTACTCAGTAAATGGTAATTAGTAGTAGTTACTAATACACAAATTCTGTCTTCTAGCTCAGTAGTAAAGCTTACCTTGGGTCAAACTGAAAGTTGCCTAATACCCATAATTTATCCAATAAATATTTCTTAAGCCCCTACTATGCTCAGGCAGTGTGCTTGGTACTGGATAATGTTTGAGTGAATAAAATGGGCATTTTTAAAAGATTGAAGTATAATTGATTTATAATGTGTTAGTTCCAGGTGTACAGTAAAGTGAGACAGTTACATATACATATATATCTATTTTTTTCAGATTATTTTCCCTTATAGGTTATTACAAAATATTGAGTATAGTTCCTTGTGTTATACATTAGATCCTTGTTGGTTATCTGTTTTATATATAGTGTGTGTATATGTTAATCCCAAACTCCTAATTTATCCTCCCCCATCCTTTCCCCTTTGATAATCATACGTTTGTTTACTACATCTGTGGGTCTATTTCTGTTTTGTATATAAGTTCATTTGTATCTTTTTTTTTTAAGATTCCACATATAGATGATTATCATATGATATTTGTTTTTCTCTGTCTGGCTGGCTTCATGTCGTATGATAATCTCTAGGTCCCTCCATGTTGCTGCAAATGGCATTATTTCATTTTTCTTATGGCTGAGTAGTATTTTATTGTACAAATATGCCATATCTTTGAGAACAGTATGGAGGTTCCTTAAACAAACTAAAAATAGAGCTACCATATGATCCTGCAATCCTACTCCTGGGCGTATATCCAGAGAAAATCATAATTTGCAAAGATCCACGCACCCAGTATTCATTGTGGCACTCTTCACAGTAGCCAAGACATAGAAGCAACCTAAGTGTCCATCGGCAGAGAAATGGTCATGGTTTTGCCCTCATTGAGCTTAAAGTTCAATGAGAGACAGTAAAACAAGTAAGCAAACCAATTAGTATATATATATATATATATATATATAAAATGTGCTGAGCTGCACAGGGGAATGAGCTGCATGGTCTGAGAGGAAATGAGGGAGAGGGGCTACATAGATAAAGAAATCAGAGGAGTGCCAAATGAGCAGCTGACTGGCTAGGTCCACAGGCTTATTCCTGTTCCCACCCCAACACAGAATCAAGAGAGACTTGGTCAAACACTTTGTTTATCCATCGTGATACTTTTCAAATTTCCTGATACATTTTACAAAGCTGCCCTAACTGATGCTCTAATCTGACCAAAACTGATGAGTGTGGAACAAACATCCAACCTACAGGCGAGCACATGAAAAAACAAAATCTTTAAATAAAATGCTAGCAAATTAAATCCAGCAGCATTTGAAAAGGGACAAACTCCAAAGGTAGATTGATACAAAGAAATCTGCTAATATCATTTATCCTATCAGTTGGTCAAAGGAGAAAGACTGTATCCTCATATCCCACAAGTAGAAAAATCCTTTCATTGTATTCAACATTCAGAATAAGGGTTTCCTTTACTAATCATTGCTGTGGTTGGTTTGTCTGAAATTCTAATGCTACCAAATATCATGATGCAAATCAGAAAACCTTCAAAGCTAGCAAAAGGAAAAGAAAAAAGCATGTGTGTATGTGTAGAGGGGGTGTAAACTGGCCATCTCTACCAGGTTAGTTTAGGTAACATCAGTTTTCGTAAGACTTCAAACCAATATAAGCACCATTCCTGCCCAATCCGAGCAGTCTGTTCAGCCCAACAACTTTGACAGAAGCAACAGAAACAAACCCCTAAAGGCTGTGGCTGCTCACTAGTGACATGGTTTATGCCAGCATGTAACTGACAGCCTCCATTTTTGAAATTAATTACTTTTCTTCTGGAGTTAAATTTGCTGATGGTGCTTCTCACAAAAATATGGGTCTTTACATAGCAAATGCTCTAATTAAATAAGAATAAAGGCAGAAAACTTCCAGACCTAAATGAGATACATTTATTCTGTGCATGTGCTTGAATCTTTAATGATTCGAAATGTAACAGTCTCTTCCCTCCTGGGATAGCAATGATATCTTGCTCTTTCCTAAATTTGCATCCGGCTCCTTTCTAATGTTTATTTATGACTGTGGCACAGAGGACAGGTGCATTCATTTTGTTCTTTCCGTGCCATCCCCTGCCCAGTCTCGCAACCCCCAGTGCAGTAGGCTGAATTGTGTCTCCACAAAATCCATATGTCGAAGCACTAACCCCCCAATGTGACTGTATTTGGTGATATGGCTTTTAGAACATAAATAAGGTTAAATGAGGTCATGAGTGTGGGGTCCTAATCCAATAGAACTGGTAACCTGTAAGAAGAGGAAGAGCTTTCTTCTCTCTCTCTCTCTCTCTCTCTCTCTCTCTCTCTCTCTCTCTCTCTCCTCCATATCTTCCTTATCCCACCTAAACATTCTTTCCGGCTTTTGACATTTGGCCCACTCAGGGAAGAATGCTTGTTTCTTGTGTCCTTTGAACTGGCTTCTAGGGCCCCAAGGGCTTGTGTAGATTTCCCTGCATTTGGGACCACAGACATTATTGTTGTCTGAGAACCAATATCCCTTTTCTGCACTCCTCCTCCTCTCCTCTACTCTCTTCACATGAAGGTGCATGGAAGAAACAGTGAGGACACTATGTGTCAGATACTGGGCCAAGCACCAGCCCAAGATGAGCTCCTTTAATCCTCATATCTGCTGCATCAGGAGAAACACAACAAAGGAGTCCCCATGCCATACCTCCTGTAAGTAGTAGATTTGGGGTGTCTCTGGCCTTGAAGCCATTGCTCTTGGCACAGTTCTGTACCCACTTTGTGGTGCTCTTAAGAGCCAATAATCAGAGGAGCCACTGCTGGCCAAGGATGGGTATAATGCAGAGATGAAGTTGATTTCCAAATGGCCTGGCTACTGTCAACTTCTACTTTCCCACGCCTCCCTGGTCTCCCTTACACCAAACCTGGATCCATTAGACAAAGGGGACAGAGAAATCCCAGCACTCCACGCCCTCAGAGCTCCCCAAGGTTACTCTTTGATGTATTGGAGGAAGGGGAAGCCAAAGAAAGGGAAGATATCAAATCAGAATCTTTGAGTTGCAAGCTAACTTGGGAAGGGGGTAGGGAGAAATTTAATGAAAGAAGAGTGCTATCCCACACAACCCAAGAGCAGAAAAGTGTCTGGGCCTTGGGAAGAGAACTAGAAGAACTAGGATCTAGAAACTGGACAGAATGCCTTCTATCTCTTGTTTTTTGCCCTTCACTGCTCAACTGCTTCATTCTCTGCTCTTCCCATGTGACAGTTGCTTTGTCCAGTCTGCAAGGTGGACTATGGTTGCCTCACAGAGTCAGGGTTATATATTCTTACCTCAGATGTCCAGAAACTTTTGGAATATCTTTTAGTTACATTTAACCCTAGGAGAGAGGACCTGGTTGACCCAGCTTGGATGAGCATTCCATCCTTGTCCATGTTGCTGTGGCTCAGATAGGCATGATCACAGAATAAGCTAGTAAGCAAGGCAATGGGCTAGGGATAAAGAGACCTCCCCCGAAGCCCTGCAAAAGTGTATACCACAGGAAAAGGAGAGGAAAGAGGACAGAGGTAGAATGCCAGCTGGCCAGCTTTTGTTGAGTTCCTTTGGGATATCTTACATGTATTCTAGACGCCCTGATGAATGCCTAGGGAATAAACCATGATCCTCTAAGGGCCTAGTTGGGGAGACCAGGAATACCTAGAAGAGACAATTCCTGAGCAATATGAACAGTGTTACTCAAGAGCTAAATTATATGGCCCAGGTGCAGTCCTCAGAAGTTCAGAGGGTGATTAGGGTCTGTACTGGTGAGAAGGAAACTCATGTTTACCGTGACAAGCATCTGTTAGAAGTGGTTACATGTTTTGCCTGATTCCAGCCTCTCAACAACCCTGTAAGATAAGTGCTATCTGAGAAAACTTCCTAGAGGATGCAAGGAAAGGGCATTCTACTGGAGCTCATGGCATGAGCAAAGGCTTGACAGTAGGAATGACTGTGGTTTGTGCAGGGAAGAGACAGGTGACCAGTCTAACTGAAGCAGAAAAATGTTTTGGAAGTGGTGGGATTTGTAAAAAAAGAAGCTTAATAAAGGCACAAACTAATGAAATTACCACCATTCATTCATTCAGTTTACTTCTTGATCCCTATGATGGTATGGCAGGCTCAGGAACTTGGCACTGGAGATAAAGAGACGAGTGAGGTGCAGCTCAAACTGAGAATTCCACAGTCTAGCAGACAGGGGAGTAAGTGATGGAAACAACAGGCACGCTCTTCACACATTTCAGAGATGGAAACATCACCTGTGGATTTTGGCTTTTCAGTATATGAGCCATGTTTTGCCATGGCAAAGAGGGAAAGCAGAGAATTAAATCCAGAACATCACTACTGCAGTTCCCCTATGTCTCTATCATTTTAAAGGGCCCTGAAAGAGATTTTTAAAAAGAGATCTAATCATCAAATGGCCAAAACTTTGGGGATTTTTAGGGTGACCTGGTATCCAAAACAACAGGCTGAAGACATTAATCTGCAGTACCAATAAGCATAATTTTCCAAAAAAGTTGATGCCATACCATTGGGCAGCAACTTTGCTATGCTGTTCATATAGAATAAATCTCATTTTTAATAAAAATGTATCTTTAAGATATACACAACGATTACCCTAGAAATAGATTGGACTGTCTATTATATTGATATATACACAGTCTCGGAAATTTGTCTCTAGTGCCTGGTTTACTATCCACCAACAGAATTTAGAGCTCAATAAAAATACTTTATAGCATTCAGGCAGCAGTGTTCCTATTTCTTATGCGGATACACTGGAAATGTGGTCAGGGCTGTCATTCATCCCTGGCACTTAAATGTTTTCCACAAATAGTTGCTGCCTTAGGAAAGCATCACCAAATAAAATGTTTTTATTTGGTTCTTCAATGATACGTCAATAGACATTAAATTAAAAACTTCCTTGTACTGAGGTGCTATACCTCCCTTCAGAATGTTCTCAAGGGGAGCTGGAGGGTCTCTAAGGACCCATCAAGGGGGATGCAGAGGCAGAGCTCAGGGGTTATTACCTCTTAAAATGATGGCTTTGCTATTGGCCACTTCAGCTTTATTGGGAAGGAGGGAGCATATTTAGAATTTTATTAAGATGTACCCTCACCTGTCCAGAGGGGGATCACCATATCCCTGTGCCTCGTGTCTCTGCAGCACAGGAGAGGGGACCTGCAGATCACACGTGTCCTTCTTTCCAGACACCACAGTATGAAGGTTTCCCTTTCTTCAAGCAAACTCAGTCCATGGTGGTATTTTTACCCACTGGATGTGGCTGAAGAGGAGGATGATATGTAGACTTTGCCAAATGATTCATCTATAATCTGTTTAAATAAGGAGGTTTGATAGGACATTGAAAATAGACTTTTGCATTCATAAGTTACACCTGCCTGCCCAGTTGTATTACAGTCAGTTCCCCATCCACAGACCAACTGCAGATCAAAAAGTACTTGAAAAAACAACCCAGAAAGTTCCAAAAAGCAAAACTTGAATTTGCTGTACGCAGGCAACTATTTACATAGCATTTCCATTGTGTTAGGTATTATAAGTAATCTAGAGACGATTTAAAGTTTACAGGAGAAAATGTACAGGTTAATATACAAATACTATGCCATTTTATATAAGGAACTTGAGCATCCATGGATTTTGGTATCCAAGATGGGTCTAAAACCAATCCCCTGAGGATACCAAAGAATGACTGTACTTGGAGTGGATCACATAAATATAATAATAATAATAGTATTACTACAAATAACAGTAGCACTCCCGTAAAGGCCCCTTCCTTACCTTAGTTTTCTCCATAACACTCATCATATTTACCATTTATTTTATTATTTATTATTTACCTTCCTTCACTAGAATATATATCCTATAAGGAAATGATTTTGTCTTTTTTTTTGTTCTTCCACTACCCCACACTTCAATGCATGGAACAATTCTGGCTCAAAGCATGTTCTCATTAAATATTTATTGACCAATTGATCTTTATTAACTTTTATTTAATATTTATTAATCTTTATTAAGTCTTGATTATATTTTTAATCTTATTTAATTAGTATAATACTATAAATAATACAATTTATTATTCCCATATCTTTAACTTAAAAGAATGAATGAATGTATTTTTTTATTGATTTTTATTTTATTTATTATTGTATACAGCAGGTTCTTATTAGTTATCTATTTTATACACATTAGAGTATATATGTCAATCCCAATCTCCCAGTTCATCCCACCACCACCTGCCCTCCGGCTTTCCCCCCTTGGTATCCATACGTTTGTTCTCTACCTCTGTGTCTCTATTTTCTGCCTTGCAAACCAGTTCAACTGTACCATTTTTCTGGATTCCACACATATGCATTAATATAATATTTGTTTTTCTCTTTAGGACTTCAGTCTGACTTACTGTCACTCTGTATGACAGTCTCTAGGTCCATCCATGTCTCTACAAATGACCCAATTTTGTTCCTTTTTTTGGCTGAGTAATATTCCATGGTATATATGTACCACATCTTCTTTATCCATTCATCTGTTGATGGGCATTTAGGTTGCTTCCATGACCTGGCTATTGTAAATAGTGCTGCAGTGAACGTTGGGGTGCATGTGTCTTTTTGAAATACGGCTTTCTTAGGGTATATGCCCAGTAGTGGGATTGCTGGGTCATATGGTAATTCTATTTGTAGTTTTTTAAGGAACCTCCATACTGTTCTCCATAGTGGCTGTATCAATTTACATTCCCACCAACAGTGCAAGAGGGTTCCCTTTTCTCCACACCCTCCCCAGCATTTGTTGTTTGTAGATTTTCTGATGATGCCCATTCTAACTGGTGTGAGGTGATAACCTCATTGTAGGTTTGATTTGCATTTCTTGAATAATTAGTGATGTTGAGCAGCTTTTCATGTGCTTCTTGGCCATCTGTATGTCTCCTTTGGACCTTTTTTAGTTCTCCTGCCCATTTATGGATTGGGTTGTTTGTTTTTTTAATATTGAGCTGCAGAGCTGTTTATGTATTTTGGAGATTAATCCTTAGTCCATTGATTTGTTTGCAAATATTCTCTCCCATTCTGAGGGTTGTCTTTTTGTCTTATTTATAGTTTCTTTTGCTGTGCAAAAGGTTTTAAGTTTCATTAGGTCCCATTTGTTTACTTTTGTTTTTATTTTATTTATTTTGCTTATTTCCATTACTCTGGAAGGTGGGTCAAAAAAGATCTTGCTGTGATTTATGTCAAAGAGTATTCTTCCTGTGTTTTCCTCTAAGAGTTTTATAGTGTCCGGTCTTACATTTAGGTCTCTAATCCATTTTGAGTTATTTTTGTGTATGGTGTTAGGGAGGGTTCTAATTTCATTCTTTTACATGTAGCTGTCCAGTTTTCCCAGCACCACTTATTGAAGAGGCTGTCTTTTCTCCATTGTGTATCCTTGCCTCCTTTATCATAGATTAGTGGACCAAAGGTGTGTGGGTTTATCTCTGCGTTTTCTATCCTGTTCCATTGATTTATATTTCTGTCTTTGTGCCAGTACCATATTGCCTTGATAACTGTAGCTTTCTAGTATAGTTTGAAGTCAGGGAGTCTAATTCCTCCAGCTCCATTTTTTCCCTCAAGATTGCTTTGGCTATTTGGCATCTTTTGTGTCTCCATATAACTTTTAAGATTTTTTGTTTTAGTTCTGTAAAAAAAATACCATTGGTAATTTGATAAGAATTGCATTGAATCTGTAGATTGCTTTGGGTAGTATAGTCATTTTCACAATATTGATTCTTCTAATCCAAGAACATGGTATATCTCTCCATCTGTTTGTATCATCTTTAATTTCTTTCATCAGTGTCTTATAATTTTCTGCATACAGGTCTTTTGTCTCCCTAGGTAGGTTTATTCCTAGGTATTTTATTCTTTTTGTTGCAGTGGTAAATGGGAGTGTTTCCTTAATTTCTCTTTCAGATTTTTCATCTTTAGTGTATAGGAATGCAAGAGATTTCTGTGCATCATTAATTTTGTATCCTGCTGCTTTACCAAATTCATTGATTAGCTCTAGTAGTTTTCTGGTAGCATCTTTAGGATTCTCTATGTATAGTATCATGTCATCTGCAAACAGTGACAACTTTACTTCCTCTTTTCTGATTTGGATTCCTTTTATTTCTTTTTCTTCTCTGATTGCTGTGGTTAAAACTTCCAAAACTATGTTGAATAATAGTGGTGAGAGTGGACATCCTTGTCTTTTTCCTGATCTTAGAGGAAATGCTTTCAGTTTTTCACCATTGAGAATGATGTTTGCTGTGGGATTGTCGTATATGGCCTTTATTCTGTTGAGGTAGGTTGCCTCTATGCCCACTTTCTGTAGAGTTTTTATCATAAATGTGTGTTGAATTTTGTCAAAAGCTTTTTCTGCATCTGTTAAGATGATCATATGGTTTTTATTCAATTTGTTAATATGCTGTATCAGATTGCTTGATTTGCATATATTGAAGAATCCTTGCATCGTTGGGATAAATCCCACTTGATCATGGTGTATCATCCTTTTAATGTGTTGTTGGATTCTGTTTGTGAGTATTTTGTTGAGGATTTTTGCATCTGTATTCATCAGTGATATTGGTCTGTAATTTTATTTTTTTGTAGTATCTTTGTCTGGTTTTGGTATCAGGGTGATGGTGGCCTCATAGAATGAGTTTGGGAGTGTTCCTTCCTCTGCAATTTTTTGGAAGAGTTTGAGAAGAAAGGGTGTGAGCTCTTCTCTAAATGTTTGATAGAATTCACCTGTGAAGCCATCTGGTCCTGGACTTTTGTTTGTTGGAAGATTTTTAATCACAATTTCAATTTCACTACTTGTGATCAGTCTGTTCATGTTTTCTGGTTCTTCCTGGTTCAGTCTTGGAAGGTTATACCTTTCTAAGAATTTCTCCATTTCTTCCAGGTTGTCCATTTTATTGGCATAGAGTTGCTTGCGGTAGTCTCTAGGATGCTTTGTGTTTCTGCAGTGTCCATTGTAACTTCTCCTTTTTCATTTCTAATTTTATTGATTTCAGTCCTCTCCCTCTTTTTCTTGATGAGTCTGGCTAAAGGTGTATCAATTTTGTTTATCTTCTCAAAGAACCAGCTTCTGGTTTCATTGATCTTTGCTATTATTTCTTTGTTTCTATTTCATTTATTTCTGCTCTGATCTTTATGATTTCTTTCATTCTACTAGCTTTGGGTTTTGTTTGTTCTTCTTTCTTTAGTTCCTTTAGGTGTAAGTTAGATTGCTTATTTGAGATTTTTCTTGTTTCTTGAGGTAGGATTGCATTGCTGTAAACTTCCCTCTTAGAACTGCTTTTGCTGCATCCCATAGGTTTTGGATCATCCTGTTTTCATTGTCATTTATCTGTAGGTATTTTTTGATTTCCTCTTTGATTTCTTCAGTGACCTCTTGATTATTTAATAACGTATTGTTTAGCCTCCATGTGTTTGTGTTTTTTATCGCACTGATTTATTTCTAATCTCATAGCATTGTGGTCGGAAAAGATGCTTGATATGATTTCAGTTTTCTTAAATTTACCAAGTCTTGATTTGTGAGCACTTGAGAAGAGACTGTAATCTGCTGTGTTTGGATGGAATGTCCTATATATATCAATTAAATCTCTCTGGTCTGTTGTGTCATTTAAAGCTTGTGTTTCCTTATTAATTTTCTGTCTGGATGATCTGTCCATTGGTGTAAGTGAGGTGTTAAAGTCCCTCACTATTATTGTGTTATTATAGATTTCCTCTTTAATAGCTATTAGCATTTGTCTTATGTATTGTGCTGCTCCTATGTTGAGTGCATATATATTTATAATTGTTAAGACTTCTTGGATTGATCCCTTGATCATTATGTAACATTCCTTGTAACATTCCTTGTAACATTCTTTATTTTAAAGACTATTTTATCTGAAAAGAGTACTGCTACTCCAGCTTTCTTTTGATTTCCATTTGCCTGAAATATTTTTTTCCATCCTCTCACTTTCATTCTCTGTCCCTAGGTCTGAAGTGGGTCTCTTGTAGACAGCATATATATGAGTCTTGTTTTTGTATCCATTCAGTGAGCCTTTGTCTTTTGGTTGGCACATTTAATCCATTCACATTTAAGGTAATTATCGATATGTATGTTCCTAGTACCATTTTCTTTTTTTAAATTTATTTTTTATTTATTTTATTTTATTTTATTTTTTGTGGTATGCGGGCCTCTCACTGCTGTGACCTCTCCAGTCATGGAGCACAGGCTCCGGATGCGCAGGCTCAGTGTCCAGGGCTCATGGGCCCAGCCACTCTGCGGCATGCAGGATCTTCCTGGACCGGGGCACAAACCTGTGTCCCCTGCATCGACAGGTGGACTCTCAACCACTGCGCCACCAGGGAAGCCCCTATTTATTTTATTTTTGACTGCATTGCATCTTTGTTGCTGCGCACGGAATTTCTCTAGTTGTGGCAAGTGGGGGGCTACTCTTCGTTGCTGTGCGCGGGCTTCTCATTGCGATGGCTTCTCTTTCTGTGGAGCTCAGGCTCTAGGCACGCAAGCTTCAGTAGTTGTGGCATGTGGGCTCAGTCATTGTGGCTCCCGGGCTCTAGAGCACAGGCTCAGTAGTTGTGGCACATGGGCTTAGTTGCTCCGAGCATTTGGGATCTTCCCAGATCAGGGCTTGAACCTTTGTCCCTTGAATTGGCAAGTGGATTCTTAACCACTGCGCCACCAGGGAAGCCCACTAGTACCATTTTGATAATTGTTTTGGGTTTGTTTTTGTAGGTCCTTTTCTTCTCTTGTGTTTCCCACTTAGAGAAGTTCCTGTAGCATTTGTTGTAAAGCTGGTTTGGTGGTGCTGAATTCTCTTAGCTTTTGCTTGTCTGTAAAGCTTTTGATTTCTCTGTCAAATGTGCATGGGAATCTTCCTGAGTAGAGTAAACTTGGTTGTAGCTTCTTCCAGTTTATCACTTTAAATGTATCGTGCCACTTCCTTCTGGCTTGTACAGTTTCTGCTGAGGAATCAGCTGTTAACCTTATGGGAATTCCCTTGTATGTTATTTGTCATTTTTCTCTTGTGGCTTTTAATAATTTTTCTTTGTCTTTGATTTTTGTCAATTTGATTACTATGTGTCTTGACATGTTTCTCCTTGGGATTATTCTGCCTGGGACTCTCTGTACTTTCTGGACTTGGGTGGCTATTTCCTTTCCCATGTTAGGGAAGTTTTCGAAAATAATCTCTTCAAATATTTTCTCGGATCCTTTCTCTTTCCCGACCCCTAAAATTCGAGAATGTTGGCATTTAATGTTTTCCCAGAGCTCTCTTAGGCCATCTTCATTTCTTTTCATTCTTTTTTCCTTATTCTGTTCTGCAGCAGTGATTTCCACCATTCGTCTTCCAAGTAACTTATCCATTCTTCTACCTCAGTTATTCTGCTATTGATTCCTTCTAGTGTATTTTTCATTTCAGTTACTGTATTGTTTATACGTTTGTTCTTTAATTCTTCTAGGTGTTTGTTCTTTAATTCTTCTAGGTCTTTGTGAAACATTTCTTGCATCTTCTCTGTCTTTGCCTCCATTTTTTTCCCAGAGGTCCTGGATCATCTTCACTATCCTTATTCTGAATTCTTTCTCTGGAAGGTTGCTTATCTCCACTTCATTCGTTGTTTTTCTGGTGTTTTATCTTGTTCCTTAGTCTGGTACTTAGTCCTTTGCTGTTTCATTTTGTCTATCTTTCTGTGAATGTGGTTTTCATTCCACAGGCTGCAGGACTGTAGTTCTTTTTGCTTCTACTGTCTGCCCTCTGGTGGATGAGGCTATCTAAGATACTTGTGCAAGCTTCCTGATGGGCAAGACTGGTGGTGGGTAGAGCTGGCTGTTGCTCTAGTGGGCAGAGCTCAGTAAAACTTTAATCCTCTAGTCTGCTGATGGTGGGGCTGAGTTCCCCCTCTCTTGGTTGTTTGGCCTGAGGTGACCCAGCTCTGCACCTACAGGCTCTTTGGTGGAGCTAATGGCGGACTCTGGGAGGGCTCACGCCAAGGAGTACTTCCCAGAACTTCTGCTGCCAGTGTCCTTGTGCCCGTGGTGAGGCTCAGCTGACCCCCTGCCTCTGCAGGAGACCCTCCAACCCTAGCAGGTAGGTCTGGTTCAGTCTCCTATGGAGTCACTGCACCTTCCCCTGGGTCCTGATGTGCACACTACTTTGTGTGTCCCCTCCAGGAGTGGAGTCTCTGTTTACCCCAGTCCTCTCAAAGTCCTGCAGTCAAATCCCGCTAGCCTTCAAAGGCTGATCCTCTAGGAATTCCTCCTCCCATTGCCAGACCCCCAGCTTTGGAAGCCTGACGTAGGGCTCTGAACCTTCACTCCAGTGGTTGGACTTCTGTGGTATAAGTGTTCTCCAGTTTGTGAGTCACCCACCCAGCAGTTATGGGATTTGATTTTACTGTGATTGTGCCCCTCCTACCATCTCATTGTGGCTTCTCCTTTGTCTTTGGATGTGGGGTATCTTTTTTGGTGAGTTCCGGTGTCTTCCTGTCGATGACTGTTCAGCAGTTAGTTGTGATGCCAGTGCTCTCGCCAGTGGGAATGAGCACATGTCCCTCTACTCTGCCATACTGTCCTCTTCCCTTGGTGGCACTTCCTCATTCACGTTGGTGGCTGTTCACCTGGATGCTACTCCTGACTGTTGCTCCTTCCCTCTCACTTCCCCCGAATGTATTTTTCATATAAAGTGTTAAAATACCACTGGAGCCTAGATTATGGTCTTAAAATACCATTTCCCAGGAAAAGAAACAACGTTTCCTAGAGAAGTGGCTGATTCCAGATCTGGGGTGGGAAGTGCACAGGATGAGGCTGGAACATCTTGCCAAACAGAGAACAAGGAAGCTGTCAAACACTACTTGACTTGTTTCAAAAGGGCTAAGAGGCCAACTTGAAGGGGCTCCCACTGGGCAAAGACGTGGAAATTTAAGAATAAAAAGAATAATTGCAATAGCATGAAAACCTGAAA
This sequence comes from Lipotes vexillifer, assembly GCF_000442215.2. Taxonomy (NCBI): domain Eukaryota; kingdom Metazoa; phylum Chordata; class Mammalia; order Artiodactyla; family Lipotidae; genus Lipotes; species Lipotes vexillifer. Next base: position 4,916,879 of record NW_006788200.1, read on the forward strand.
GCCTTAAAATCCATCAGTTCATAATGATAGTTTTTAAAAAGTCCTGATTGTTTACCTGAAAGTAGTAAATAAAAGAATCATGACTTCCTGTTTTGCCTCAGAGGTCTAGAGAGCTGGCAGCAGCACTGTTCCCACACTTACAGCAGGAACAACCTGGATAAATGCAAATGAGTGTCTTTTCTTGAACTTATAGTGAGCTGAGGTTACAGGGCGAATAACTAATCTGAAATCTGGTGTCAAAGACATAAAGCGTCAGACCATTAAGGAGATGATTTTATTCAGACTACTGCAATAGGGCCACACCCAGATTCAGAGATCAAAGCCTTTAAGTGGTGGTTTTGCCTTGGACTTTTATAGGGAGCAGTAGACAGGTTACAAGTGGGGAATTTAGAGGTGGGATTGTTTTGCAGTCAGGGACAGTCTCAGCTGAAGTGGAAATGTTTATTTCTGTGTCTGGCCGGTTTCATGGGGGACTAACAGTTCTAACTTTAGCTATTCCCTCATGAGACAAAAAACGGGGAGTCAGCCTGAGGTAAAAGGGGAAGGGCTGGTTTTGTCAGCAGGTTCAGGCAAAAGGGGGAAAAGTCGGTGTTTGGACCCCTGTCAGGTAAATATGGGAGTCACCTTGAGTGTTGTGCCAGTCATGACAAAGAGTAAACAGCAAGTCTTATCTGAGTCATATGGGGAAGGGTGGTTCTTTGTGGTAAGCCATTTCCTGGAACAAAGAATGGTAGGGGGATTTCTTACTGTCACTGTTGGATGGGAGCACAGGGTGAGGTAAAGTTCAACATTGTCCCTGGAGCGACAGGTGGCTAAGGGTGTCTAACAGTCTGCAGCTGCTTTCCAGGGACAGACTACCAGCTACCAGAGAAGTGCACAGGAGATCCAGGCAGAAACTTAAAAAAATTCCTAAAGGCTGCTGGTGGACTATGTTCAAGAGTGTGAATCCCAGACATAGGGAGGTTTGCAAAGTCTTACAGGTGTGTTTCTCTCAAGAACTGCACCAGGCGTTCAGCTCAGTGCTGGCTGGGGGAGGTGGATGGCAGCCCTGCTGAAACTCCACTGAGACCTATCTCCCCATGGTACAAATGCCTTAATCTTGCTGAGGAAAAAGAGGCTGGAGCCAATCCTTTGCAGCTGGATATGGGGAAAGGAAGAGAAAAAGCTCTACTCCAGGGAGAGGGGCAGGCATAGTGTAAAGCCCAGCACTAGGTCTGGAGGAGGGGCCAGATCACTCGTGAGACCATGTCCCCAGCCTGAGGGGTACAGTGATTGCCCACGGCTGAGCCTCAGTCAGTCGAGGGTCAGAGGGTCAGAGGACATCTCCGTCCCTGCATCTCTCAACACCACACTAATGAGTATCAAGGAAAAATAGCAGTGGAATATGCATGTAAGAAGTGCAGGAGAGAGATTTTCTCTGGGAAGCAGGGCAAAGGGAAGACTGGGAAGATGAAATACCAAGCAGGGAGCAGACTCTGAGAAACACACCCCAAAACAAGGTAGGACTACTTATGAATGAAATGGGTTTGTAGTTGGTTTTTCTTTAATCAGCATAAAATATTTCATCCTTTTTTGCCTTCTTTTCTACCTCATCATATATTAGCAATTGACTTTCTGGTTATTAATACTTGCTTTCATGTTTTTGCATTCCTTTATTTTCAATCTTCCTGTGTCACTTTATTTCAGATGTTCTTCTTGTCAAAGCACATCTCTGCTTTTGTTGATCCTTATTGGTATTTGTTGTGTTGATATTTTATAGTGGCCTTTTTGATTCTCACCAGAGAGGTGTATCCTTTGAGGGTTTAGATGGGATCCTAACCTTGGTTAAATAACTTGTTTGGCATAATGATTGTAGAGCATTTGCTTTAACTTTTAGCTCTTTTTACATGGGCTCTACCCTTATGATAGCCACCTCTCTAGAAAGTAGGAGTGCACCTAAAAGTTCCTTAATTTGCTGTTCATGTTTGATGGGGGTTCCAGCAGAGGTGAGAAACCCCCTTTGTTTCCAAAGCATCCCAAAGCCATGTACTACTCGAAAGGCATACCTACTATGTGTACATATGCTTACTCTCTGGTCTTTGGCTGGTTGACAAGCTCTTGTGAGCACGGTAAGTTTTGACACCTGGGCTGGTTTTACCTCAGTTAGAGGACTGTACAGTATTCTAAGGGAAAGCTTGGATTAGTGGTAGCATATCCTGCTGGATATCCTCCAGTTTCACTTTTGAGGTCTGGTCCATCAGCAAATAACATTAGGCTGAGGTCCTCAGTAGAAGTCTTTACTAAATCTAAGCAAGGTACAGAGAGTTTCCTAATGGAGGTACAACAGTGTTGAGGCTCGCCTTCTCGTAGGGGCAGGATTCAGGGTGTTGCAGTGGTGAACGGTAAAGTGAGAGGGAGAGAGTAATAGAATTTCCTAAGAGGTTAATCAGTTGGCTGAAAAGTGCCGTGGGTTCTCAGTCAGCAGTAATGTTTGTATACTGCATGTGGACTCATGAGGTCAAGCGGGGAGCCTAGAACTGGTTCCGGCAGAAAAATCATTGTGATGTGGCAGCTGTTGCCCTAAGACAAGGGGGATAAGTCTTTGCAGCTGGGTCAAGGATAAGGCTATATTAAGAGATGGGTTTTCGATGTTTGCCATGGAGCTCAGTTAAAACCCCAAGAGCTTGTTGAGATGGCTCACACACAAATGGATGAAACAGCTTTTTGTGGTTAGGGATGCCTGGGGAAGGAGGTTGTTGAAGAGCCTCCTCCAGATAATATACAGCTGGTTCTTGTTAGAGCTCTCAGAGCAGAGAGCTTCTTACCAAGGACTTGGTCAATTCATAAAAAGCATTGCAATTTCAGAAAATTCTGGCACCCCTTGTTTGCAATATCCAGTGAAACCTCAATTGTTGTTTGTTAGGGTCTAAGATATATTCGAACAGGCTTCGGTCCATTAGGAGAGAGTGATTTTCCCTTTTAAATAGGTCATGCCCTAACTAATAAACTTTTTGGCAGAATTTAAATTTTTTTTTGAACCTTTATGTCCCTTTTCTGCTAAGACTGAGATCGAGTATATGGCATCCTTTTCTTAGGCTTCTTTGTTCTCTGAATAAAATAGATCATTTACATATTGTCTCAGAACTGAAAAACATGGGGGAATTTAGGTCTTTTAAGTCATGATTGAGGACCTGGGAAATGTAGGAGTGAGGCTTCAGTGAACCCCGGGGTCATGACTGTCCAGATAAACTATTGTGCTTCCCAGGTGAAGACAAAGAGAGGAATTGATAGTCCTGGTCTAGAGGTATCCTGAAAACAGAGCAAAGATCCACTATGGTGAAGCAAGTGGCTTCAGGAAGAATTGATGACAGGATTGTATTTGGCCTAGGTGCTATAGGGAAGCAAGGGATAATAATTTTGCTTTTGGCCCTGAGGTCTTGAACAAATGGATATTGCCATCCACTTAGTTTCCTTGCTGACAGGATGGAAGTGTTACAAGGATTAATGTAAGGTATGAGAAGACCTTCGGATATAAGGCTTCCAAATAGATTTTTTTTTTTTTTTTTTTTAATGTATTTATTTATTTATTTATTATGGCTGGGTTGGGGCTTCGTTTCTGTGCATGGGCTTTCTCTAGTTGTGGCAAGTGGGGGCCACTCTTCATTGCGGTGCGCAGGCCTCTCACTATCGCGGCCTCTGTTGTTGCGGAGCACAGGCTCCAGACGCGCAGGCTCAGTAATTGTGGCTCACGGGCCCAGTTGCTCCATGGCATGTGGGGTCTTCCCAGACCAGGGCTCGAACCTGTGTCCCCTGCATTGGCAGGCAGATTCTCAACCACTGCGCCACCAGGGAAGCCCCCAAATAGATTTGATGCCTCTTCTTTGCTTCTGGTGTCAAGGGATATTGTGGAAGTTTAGATGATGGTGTGGTTGGATGTATCTGAACTTTTAGAGATTCTATTCCAATTATTTTGCCTATGTATGTGAAATTTTTCGCCCGTAGAGTGTCAGGTACAATGTCAAGATCCCTGTTTGTAGTATGCACTAAATATAATGAAGGAAGCAAAGGTATCTCCAGAGCAGACACAACTTAATTATGAATAGACAAGTCCTCTAGAACCTCAAGAAATAGTCCTTCTGGTGTACATTTGATTTTACAATTCCATTGGCAAAGTAAGTGTCTCCTTATTAAATTTGAAAGGGTGATATCACAGAGCAGGAAGAAGTTTTTATCAGTTCAGGTCTTGCTCATATGGGAAATCTGTTGGCTTATTTGAAATACGTACCATCCGTGTGATATGTTACACTCTGAGGAAGAGGTTGAGCAAAAGTGGCAGGATTTAGTACAGAAAGAGTGACACCCATATCTCATTGAATATGAGTGGCAGGAATTGGTGAGAAAGACTTTGTATTTATAGTTAATTCGCCTTGAGTGTTTAAGGATACGTGTCCAGCGTTTAACAAAACCACTGCATAATATTGCTGCCTCGGCATTTGCTTTGTGTGGCCAAGTGGCCTGCAGGGGCCTTGAACTGACACTAGCCCCTCCCTGGAGTGCATGCCCGAGATGAGAGCCTGCAGGGGCACAAGTCAACTTCCTGATATTATTCCCCCACCTCCCAGGGCCTTGACCTTATAACTCCATGGGTAAGAAGACTCCCTCAGTGATCCTAAATGAGGGATCTTCCTTTGCCTTGGTTTTCTTTCATAAGCTGGGGCAATCTTTCCTCCATGTTCTTCTGTAAGCAATATCTACAAGTGTCCTTGTCAGTAGGTGGTTGGTTGGGTTGTGAGCCACCTAGGTGTTTGATCTGCAGGGCTAAGTTTACTTTGTTAAAATCTTATTTCATTTTTGTTCTAAAGCCCTATCAAAATATTCTGCTAGGTGTTACAGGTTAGCTCAAGTACCTGTTTTCCATTCTGTTTTTTAATTAGATCTCCAATTTCATGTTTAACTCCATCATCAAAATGAGATAGGAGAGCTGCTGTTACATCAGCACCTTCTTTAACTCACAAGTGTTGTCAGGAGTTATTTTCCAGTCAGTTCTGAAAATCTCCTATGGTTTCGTCTTGTTTGCATACCCAAATTATGGTTCAGTCAACTTTGGAGGGGGAAATGCTTCAGGTATGGCTTTTAGGAGATGAATTTCTTTTCTGGCACTATATTTTCTTTTTAAGTTTATTGTAATTTATTGTGGAAAACGGGGCCTGTAGGTCCCTTTTCAGATAAATCCAATCAGCTTTTGCCACCCAGGATTTAGCATCTGAAGTTTCATCCACCATGTGTACAAGTTGACATGTCAGGTAATCCTAGGTCATATGTACCCAAAGAATTTTAAATTATTCTGTGAATACTTGTGATCTGGTTTGGATTTAAGGAAATCTTTAATTATAGCTCTTAATTCAGCTCAGGTCCAAAGCTTAAATTCTATAGTTGCTTGTACACCTGGCTCATGGGAGGGATGGATCCTTACAGGCAACTGGTATTTTGAGGTTTTAGGTAAGTGGTTGGGAAAAGGTAGGGTGTCTGGACAAGGGGAGGAGGGAGGAGGAAGTGTGGAAGGAGAGAGGGCAGAAGGACAGAAGGAAGAGGGAGGGCTGAATGAAGAGAGGTGGCCAGGGGACAAAGAGGGGAGGATTTATTAGGGAACGAATTCTCCTTCGTTCTTGCAAGTTTGTCAAATTTTCCTTAGCTTTGGGCAAAGAATCTTTTAGTGAAGTAATTGCTTATTCAGAATTTCATTTGGAGGCCTCTGCATACCAGTCAAAAATTCATGCTCAATGGGATTGTGAAATCTTATTCCCTTTCTTTTCTAAGGCACCTCTCAAATGAACAATTTTGTTCAAATCAAATGTTCCCAAGAGATGCCACTGCAGGCCCAAATCATCCTTCGTGAGGCTATGCCACTTAGAAAGTTAGACACAAGAATTAGGTTATTAATCAGAGTACATATAAGAATCAGTAATTTTTCTAGGTAGTAGAGAGTATTTAGACTTAGATGACCCCAGGAGAGCTGGAGATGGTTGGCAGGAATGTAATACTTATATTCCTTGTGTCTTGGGTACCAACCTGAGAGCTGGCCACCTCCTAATGCAGACCCAATAATCTCTGCCCCTGGCAGGTGGAAAACCAAAGAGAATACTCTCTTTAGATCAAAGCCAACCTTTTAGGACATAATATAGAAGGGAAACCTTATCCAGTTCTGTTGGTGACCCACAGCAAAGTTTATTCAGTGGATGCCAATCTGGTGAGAACTGAAAACTCAAAGGTCTGTGATGCCAGCTCAGGTAACAGGCATTCTGATCTATGAGTCTCCTTCATAGGACAAAAAACACTTTTAGACAACACAACACCAAACAGTAACACAAAAGAAAACAAAAAGAGATGAAAAAGAATGGTCTCATTCAGCCAAGGAGGCCAACAAATGTAAACCAGTAACAAAGCCTATGTACCACACAGAGAATAAATAGCTGACCAACTCATCACAAAGAGAGAAGAGTTCAGACCTGGTGATGGGTCATAGACTGGACCAGCAGCAAGGCACAAGGGGGCCCTATGGGTACCACACATGGTTGAAGGTAACTATGGAAATACAACCAAATGAGAATAAACGAATGTTATTTATTCAGAGGTTGCTATACAGGCAGACTGAGGAGTGAGAAAGCTTTATAGTGGAAAAAAGGGGAAGGCTTCTATGCCCTGATTGGAGACTGATGGTGCAGGGAAGTTGTAGGCAGGCTAACTAGAAGTGGGACATCCTATGTGGTTGGTTAGGGGTACATATTTTGCTTTCTCTGGTTGGTTCTTAGTTGGAAACAGGGACAAAATTAGGGAAGCTATCAGTTGTTAATAAAGTCCTGGTCGTTTGGGGATGACTGTGACAAAAGTTATTGTTTGGCTTCCCACAAGTCTAACTTACAGAAAGCAGTCTGCCTTCCTAGTGTACATACTGTAGATCATGGATTGGCTTCCTGGGCTGGTTGCTGCAGATTGCGGGCGAGAGTCGTAGTTATGTATAGTCTGCCAAGTACTCTCTGTATATTCAGTTTCCCACGTCAATCTGTTTATTCATGCATAGGTATTTATTCTGAGTTTCCTAGCAGATTTTAGAGTTTTACATGCGTGCTTGATATTATCTTGCTTGACACTCAGTGGTTTCTTTCACACGGAGGACTCATCAGTGTCCGTCTTCAGTTTTGGGCTATTCTTCCTTCTCTTATTGCTATCTCTCCATTATCAGTTCTCATTCTCTCCAGAATTTCCCTTAGAAACTTATTCGTTTCTGGATTTGTCTCTCACATTTTTTAACTTACCTGTCTTCTTTTTCATCTTATCCCTTTGGCTTCATTCTGAAAGAATTCTTTAACTCAGTCTTCCAGCTCACTAATTCTTTCTATGTGTTTATTTGGCTTTTTAATCCATCTATTGTTAATACTCTGGAACCCTATCAATTATATTTGTCACTTGAAAGAGTTAGTAAGCAATGTGTTTTGTTTTAAAGTTTCTGAGTACAGTAATTATCTCTTCTTAAAAAGTCCTCTTCTGAATGCAACATTAATTCTTTGTCCTCAGATATAAATTCTGCCATTGGTTGAGTTTGTTGCCTCTTTCAATTTGGGGTGATTTTCCTGTATTTCCTCCAGTATTGGATGATTTTTGGTTGTGTTTATCTCAGTGATTGACATTTCCTGTTAAATTATCTGTTTTCTCTGTGCTATGGGGCCTTACCAAGTGTACTGTTTTGAATGAACTGTGTATGGTGAGAATGGGTAAGTGTGGCTTGATGGCTGGGTGGACTATTTGTCATTCTGTGCTTGAGCAGCTGGTTTCTCCTGGCACTAGAAGTTCTGTCTAGCCTCTCTGATCCTGGCTCCCATCTATAGACAGATACCCTTCATTGCTGCTGCCTGATCTCTGGAGAAGACAGGAATGATGCACAAGGTTTTATCTGCCTGGAGTGCCTCAACTTAGCTAGCACCCAGTTAATTGTTTCTGGGTCACCTTCAGGTTTTGAATTCCATCATGTCAATGCATGGACTTTTTAATGCTTGAATGCTCCTTCAATGAATCCCCCTCACCCCATTCTTTTATTTTTTTAATTTTTATTGGGGTATAGTTGATTTACAATGTTGTGTTAGTTTCAGGTGTACGGTAAAGTGAATCAGTTATACATATACATATATCCACTCATTTTTAGGTTCTTTTCCCATGTAGACCATTACAGAGTCTTGAGTAGAGTTCCCTGTGCTATACAGTAGGTCCTTATTAGTTATCTGTTTTATATATAGTAGTGTGTATATGTCAATCCCAAACTTCCAATTTATCCCTACCCCCAGTTCTGTCATGTTCTGATTTTTAAGCCCAGCCATACATTTTTTATTTTAACATATTTTCTGTAATTCAGTTTGGTGTAGGAAACAGAAGATCGCAACATGTGTTCACTTCGCAATCTTGAAACTGGAAACTTTTTAGTCTAGGGCTTGTTAAAGTATGGTCCAAGGATCCCGAGTCAGGGGGTCCCTGAGACCTTTTCTGGATTCCACAAAGCCCTTCCTTTTCCAGCTTTGTATTTGAAGCTGGATTCTCTTCACATAATTCAACTGAAACAACATATTGCAATAGATTGAATGCTGAAGCAGCTATGAGAATTCAGCTGTCTTCTAAGTCAGATATTAAAGAGATTTGCATAAATGTGGAATAGTGCTACTCTTCTCAGTAATTATTTTTTGTTTTAGATTATATATTTTTCTTTTTTTAATATTTATTTATTTGGTTGCACTGGGTCTTAGTTGCGGGAGGCAGGCTCCTTAGTTGCAGCAGGCAAGCTCCCCAGTTGCAGCTTCAGGGCTCCTTAGTTGTGGCTTGCCAGCTCCATAGTTGCAGCATGCAGATTCCTTAGCCATGGCATGCGAACTCTTAGTTGCAGCATGCATGTGGGATCTAGTTCCCCGACCAGGGATCGAACCCCAGGCCCCCTGCATTGGGAGCACGGAGTCTTATCTACTGCGCCACCAGGGAAGTCCCAGAATATATGTTTTTCATAAAATATACTATTGATATCAACATGCAATAGGTTTCCTATTGTTATTTGATTAATGAAGAAACAGAAAATATTGATAGATATAATGACCCATATAAACAATACATCTTTGACGTCCTTAATAATAAAAGGGTCTTGAGACCAAAACATTTGAGAACTGCTATACCAGTCCCATTTCACATGTGAGACTTCTTGCCCCAGGGTCTCACCTAAAGGACGATGGCACTAAGAGCCACACGCATGGAGTCTGACTGCAGAGCCGTGTACAGAACCACCATGCATACTGTTTTTTCTGTATTGTAGCTATCTCTCTATTATCTGCAAGTATTTATTTTTATTTAACTGATTGTATCCCAGAGAAACTCTCTGTTTTCTTGCCAAAGTAGGGCAGGTGTTTATGGTGTGTGCGTGCGCACATTAGTCTATCCCCATTGTAATGTGAATAGAAATTGTTTATTGCTGTGTTATTAATGCCTTCCTGTAGGGGACTTTGGAATTGGAACTTAATTGCACTAATATCATATTTTCATAGATTCCATAGTCTTTCACATGCCCTCCTTTTTCCCCAGAAGCTTTCTTTCCCT
>NW_006788200.1:4926491-5015611 GCF_000442215.2 Lipotes vexillifer
TTCCCTATAAGCTGTTTATGTTGTTTTAATTAGATATCAAATACATACAATGACTGTATCATAAACATAAAGTAAAAAATAGTCAAACTGGACGGTAGGTACACAAACATCAGAGTATCAGTCCCCTAAGTCTATTTTCTGATCTATGTCTCACCTTCTACCACCCTGAGGTAACTACTTTCCTGAATATGGTATTTATCATTCTCCTGCTTCTCTTCATAATTTTACCACATATGGATGCATTCTTAACCAAAATATTTCCTGAAGTTTGACCCATATGAACCATACATAGAATACATTATATTAATTTTTCTGCAAATTTTTTTCCCACAATTGGAATTTTTTGTTGATTGATCTGTGTTGATATGTGAAGCTGTACATTTTCCTGCTGTCGTTTTCTGGTGCCTAAAATACATCATGATTTATTAATTCATTCTCCTACCAAAATGACATCTAGATTGTACACAAGATTTTTTCATTATTAAAAAATTTTTTCTGAGACTTCCCTGGCGGTCCATTGGTTAAGACTCCGTGCTTCCACTGCAGGGCACACGGGTTCAACTCCTGGTCAGGAAACTAAGATCCCACTTGCCACGGAGAGTGGCCAAAAAAAAGAAAAAAAACTTTTTTCTATGAACATTTTAAAAGCTTTTTGAGATTATTTTACATTCACATGCAGTTGTAAGAAATCATACAAAGAGATCTCTATGGACTTCTTCCAGCTTCTCCCAATAGCAACATCTTGCATAACTATAGCACAATATCACAGCCAGGAAACTGACATTAATACAGTCCATTTACCTTATTCAGATTTGACTAGTTCTCATGAACTCACGTGTGTGTATGTGTGCGTGTGTGTTTAGTTCCACAAAATTTCATTACACAGTCAATATACAGAAAAGTTCCATTATAATACTCTTCTATGCTACTCTTTGATGGCCATAGCCACCTCCCTCTGTTTCTTCTTCCCTCACCCCTGGCGACCAATTTGTTCTCCATCCCCATAATTCTGTCATTGGAAACCTGCTATATGAATGGGAACTCACAGTATGCAACCTTTTGAAATGGCTTTTTTTTTTTTCAGGCATCATACTTCCTTGAGATCCATCCAAGTTGTTGCATGCACCAACAGTTTGTTCCTTTTTAACTGAGTAGTATTCCATGGCATAGATGTACCACAGTTTAACATTCACCTGTGAAGGACATTGGGGTTGTTTCCAGGATGAGGCTAGTTCACAAAACTGCTATGGACATTTGTGTATTGGATTTTGTGTGAACGTAGTTTTTATTTCTCTGCGTTAAATGCCTAAGAGTGTGATAGCTGGGTTGTATGGTAAGCACACGTTGAGTTTTGTAGGAAACTGCCAAATTGTTTTCCAGAGTGGCTGTGTCATTCTACATTCCTGTCTATTACCATTTTTATATGTCCATTTTGTGTACACACCTGAATAATCCTAGGTATACACCCAAGGATGGGTTTGTTTTCTTTTTTTTTTTTTAAGAAGATGTTGGGGGTAGGAGTTTATTACTTTACTTATTTATTTTTGCTGTGTTGGGTCTTTGTTTCTGTGCGAGGGCTTTCTCTAGTTGTGGCAAGCGGGGGCCACTCTTCATCGAGGTGCGCGGGCCTCTCACTATCGCAGCCTCTCTTGTTGTGGAGCACAGGCTCTAGAGCACAGGCTCAGTAGTTGTGGCTCACGGGCCTAGGTGCTCTGCAGCATGTGGGATCCTCCCAGACCAGGGCTCGAACCCCTGTCCCCTGCATTAGCAGGCAGATTCTCAACCACTGCGCCACCAGGGAAGCCCGATGGGTTTGTTTTCTAAAGTGCGTGCATTAATGTATTCTTCAGTATATCCAAGCTCTTTTTACTCCTTGTCCTCAGTGACACTGGATAATGTCTAACATTTTCATTTCCTCTGTTTGGGGGAAGTATAGGCTATCTTGCGGGATTAATGCACACTTCCCTACGCATTTTTCTTATGTTTATTACCATTTAGTTTTCCTCTTCAATGATAATCCTGTCCTACTCCCTTATCCTTGTTTCTCTTGGGTTGCTTGTCCTCTGCCTAGTGATTCTTACAGCCAGGATACTAAAATTTTGTCAGATATAAACATTACAAACAACTCATGTTTGTGGTTTGGGTTTTCATGGCCTTTCTGAAACCTTTTTAGGAATAAAATTATTAATTTTAATACAGTCAAATGTATAACTATTTTCTTTTATAGTTGATGTTCTTGTGTATGTTTTCCTATATTCTAAAAGTTTTATAGGCTTATCTCCTCTATTTAATCCACTTGGAATTTATTTTAAAGCATAGTGTGAGGCGGGAATCTGAATTCACTTTTGTCCATAAAAGTACCCGGTTGTTCCCGTATACTTTCCTGCATTCCATACTCCTTTCCCAATCACTTGCAATGTCAGTTTTGTCATATGTCAGTTTTGTCATATGTCCATTTAAGTGTGGCTCTGCTTTAGGGCTCTCTGTTCTGTTATCAATCACTGTACTAATTACACAGTGCCTTCCATATAGTATTACTATAATTGTATTCTAAATTTTGATATCTGGTTGAGTAAGTCTACCCTCCTGCCCCCAGCCTGGTTCTTTATTCCCAGGAGCGTTTGTCCATTCTTCCCCCTTTGCTCTTCCGTGTAAACATTTTGAAATGACTTGTCAAATTTCATCAAAGTTTGGAAGGATTGGAGTTAAATTGAAACCATAGAACAATCTAAGGAGAAATGCATCTTTATGGTTAGTTTCTCAACCTCTACATGTGGAATCATTCCATGTATTAGATCCTCTATGAATGTCTTTCAACAGAGTTTTCTAATGTACTCCAAAAAAGTCTTGCACACCTTTTATTTACTTTTATATAAGAAACATATATTTGATTGCTATTACAAATGATGTCTTTCTTTATTACATCTTTTAAGAAGTTGCTGGTATATAGAAATGCAATTAGGTTGCTAAACCATTCTCTTTTCACATTATCCCGAGTGCTTATCCTTTTTCCTACTTGAGCTTTTTCTGTAGTTATCCTTTTCTAATATACTGTATAATTTTCTTCCTCATTTTGTTTATTGTACATTTTCCTTCACCAGAATGTAAGCTACATTGGGACAGGTAGTTTTCCTATTTTGTATACTACTTTTCCTCCAGTATCAAGAGTAGTATTCTGCTTATAGTAGGTATTCAATAAATATTTGTTAAGTAAGTGGATGAGCTCTTATTAATTTTAGTAATTTATTGTACATATTTTGGGGGGACACTGTGCAGTTCAATTATATCATATGCAACTAATGACAATTTAATTTCTTCCTTTTGGCCCATGTCTTTTTTGTTGTCTAATTGCTCAGGTTACTTCCCTTCATATAACATTGGATACAATTGATGACATTGGTGAGGGTGGTATTCTTTTCTTCCTACAGATTTTAAAAGTAAAACTTCTAGTATTTCTCTGTTACATATGATGTGTGTACACGTACATTTTTTATGAGGGGGAGATTTTCTTTATCAGCTTAAGAAAACTTCTTTTTACTCCTAGTTTGCTAATTAAAAATATATATATTAAAAAAACTGGATATTAATGTATTGATGTTTTATTTCTATCTATTGATAAAGTCCTATGGGTTTCATCTCTAATTAATTAGTATGGTGAAATGGATTAACAATTTCTAGTATTAAACCAATCTTGGTCCTGCTTTGGTTACTTGAGGTAAATCTGAGTTTTAATACTTGGTGTCATATTATTTTCTTACATTACTTTATTTGGTTTGCTAGCATTTTTTAAAAAAGAATTTTATGTCTAATTCTTGTGTAAAGTTGACCTTCAATTTTTTATTTCCTGTAATATCCTTCCCTAGGTTTGGTGTCAAGATTTGGCTAACTTGATAAAAAGGATTGGGAAGAAGTCTTCTTTCCTAGTCTTGAAACAATTTGCCTAACACTATACTCTGTTTCTTTGGTGTTTCATAGAACACTTGTATAAAATCATCTGAGCCTGGGCATTCTTAAAGGAAGTGGTTATTTTTAAAGTTAATTATTCAATTTTTAAAAATAGTTTTAAAGTTCTGAGTCAACTGTTGTAGTTTATGTTTTTTCCAAGTAGTGTTCCTTTTCATTTAGGTTGTAAAATTAGTTGGCATAAGGTTCATAATTATTTTTATTACTTATATAGGAGCTTTTAAATCTCTGCTCCATCAGTGGTTATGTCCCATTTTCATTCCTAATAGTGTGTATTTGTAATTTTTCCTTCTTCCTTTGTTCTTACTAATTTGTCAAATTTATATATTTTAAAAGAATCACTATTAATTCCTCTTTATTCAGTTTCACGTTTTCTGTTGTATATTTTTTCTCTATTATTCCTAAATTCCAAACAAATGAATTTTTTATTTACTTTTTAGTTATTGATTTCTGAGTTTGAGCTCAGAGAATGAAGTCTGTCTGATAATTATTGCTTGAAATTTATTTTTGTTTTTTATATTTAAATATTTTTAAATTGAAGTATAGTTGATTTACAGTGTTGTGCCAGTCTCTGCTGTATAGCAAAGTGACTCAGTTATACACATATATATATTTTCTTTTTTAATATTCTTTTCCATTATGTTTTATCCCAGGAGATTGGATATAGTTCCCTGCTCTATACAGTAGGACCTTGTTGTTTATCCGTTCTAAATGAAATAGTTTGCATCTACCAACCCCAAACTCCCAGTTCATCCCTCTCCCTCTCTCCTTCCCCCTTGGCAACCACAAGTCTAATCTCTATGTCTGTGAGTCTGTTTCTGTTTTGCAGATAGGTTCATTTGTGCCCTATTTTAGATTCCACATATAAGTGATATCATATGGTATTTGTCTTTCTCTTTCTGACTTACTTCACTTACTATGATAATCTCTAGTTACGTTGCTGCAAATGCATTATTTCTTTTTCTATGGCTGCAAATGGCATTGTTTGCTGCAAATGGCATTATTTCTTTTTTATGGCTGAGTAGTATTCCATTGTATATATGTACCACATCTTCTTTATCCATTCATCTGTTAACCTAAACAAACATTTAAGTTGTTTCCCTGTTTTGGCTCTTGTGAATAGTGCTGCTGTGAACATAGGGGTGCACATATCTTTTTGAATTAGAGTTTTGTCCGGGTATATGCCCAGGAGTGGGATTGCTGGGTCATATGGTAATTCTGTTTTTAGTTTTCTGAGGAACCTCCATACTCTTTTCCATAGTGGCTGTACCAATTTACCTTCCTACCAACAGTATAGGAGGGTTCCCTTTTCTCCATACCCTCTCCAGCTTATGTTATTTGTAGACTTTTTAATGATGGCCAATCTGACCAGTGTGAAGTGATACCTCATTGTAGTTTTGATTTGCATTTCTCTAATAATTAGTGACATTAAGCATCTTTTCATGTGCCTACTGGCCATCTATATGTCTTCTTTGGAGGAATGTCTATTAAGGTCTTATGCCCATTTTTCAGTTTGGTTGTTTCTTTTTTTGTTGTTGAGTTGTATGAGCTCTTTGTATATTTTGGAGATTAAGCCCTTGTCAGTCACATCATTTGCAAATATTTTTTCCCATTTCATAGGTTGTCTTTGCTTCTGTGTGTGTGTGGTGTGTGTGTGTGTGTGTGTGTGTGTGTGTGTGTGTGTGTGTGTGTGTGTATGGTTTCCTTTGCTGTGCAGAAGCTTATATGTTTGATTAGGTCCCATTTGTTTATTTTTGCTTTTATTTCTATTGCCTTGAGAGACTGACCTAAGAAAACATTGGTACAATGTATGTCAGAGAATGTTTTTCCTATGCTCTTTTCTAGGAGTTTTATGGTGTCATGTCTTATGTTTAAGTCTTTAATCCATTTTGAGTTTATTTTTGTGCATGGTGTGAGGGTGTGCTCTAACTTCATTGATTTACATGCAGCTGTCCAACTTACCCAGTACCATTTGCTGAAGACATTTTTCCCATTTTATATTCTTGCCTCCTTTGTCAAAAATTAATTGACCGTAGGTGTGTGGGTTTATTCCTGGGCTCTCTATTCTGTTCCATTGATCTATATGTCTGTTTTTGTACCAATACCACAGTGTTTTGATTACTGTAGCTTTGTTTGTATTGTCTGAAGTCTGGGAGAGTTATGACTCCTGTTTTTTTTTCTTTTTCCCCCTTCAGGATTGCTTTGGCAATTCTGGTTCTTTTATGTTTCCATATAAAATTTGGATTATTTGTTCTAATTCTGTGAAAAGTGTCATTGGTAATTTGATAGGGATCACATTAAATGTTTAGGTTGCTTTGGGTAATATTGCCATTTTAACAGTATTCTTCCAATCCAAGAGCATGGGATATCTTTCCATTTCTTTGAATCCTCTTTAATTTCCTTTATTAATGTTTTATAGTTCTTAGCATATAAGTTTTTCACCTCCTTGGTCAGGTTTATTCCTAGGTGTTTTTTTTTTTTTGGTGTGATTTTAAAAGATTTTTTTTTTTTTACATTCTCTTTCTGATATATCATTGTTAGTGTAAAGAAATGCAACTGATTTCTGAATGTTAATCTTGTATCCTGCTACTTTGCTGAATTCATTTATTAGATCTAGTAGTTTTTGTGTGGAGTCCTTAGAGTTTTCTACATATAGTATCATGTCATCTGCATATAGTGACAATTTTACCTCTTCCCTTCCAATTTGGATACCTTTTATTTCTTTTGTCTGCTTGCTGTGGCTAGGACTTCAATGCTATGTTGAATAGAAGTGGTGAGAGTGGGCCTCATTGTCTTATTCTAGATTTTCTCGGGAAGGCTTTCAGCTTTTCACTGTTGAGTGTTATATTGGCTGTATGTTTTTGCATCTATTAATATTCATCAAAGATATTGGCCTGTAATTTTCTTTTTTGGTGGTGTCTTTGTCTAGTTTTGGTATCAGAGTGCTGGTGGCTTCACTGAATGTCTTTGAGAGTGTTCCCTCCTCTTCAGTCTTTTGGAAGAGTTTGAGGAGAATCACTATAAGTTATTCTTTGTATGTTTGGTAGAATTCACCTGAGAAGACATCTGGTCCTGGACTTTGGTTTGTAGGAAGTTTTTTTTTTTTAATTACAGATTCTATTTCATTTCTATTGATCAGTCTGTTCAAATTATCTACTTCTTCTTGATTCAATTTTGGTGGACTGTGTGTTTCTAGAAAGTTGTCCATTTCTTCTAAGTTGTCAAATTTGTTGGCCTATAATTGTTCATAGTATTCTCTTATTTTTTTTGTATTTCTGCAGTATCAGTTGAGATCTCTCCTTCTCATTTCTTATTTTGTTTATTTGGGTTCTCTCTCTTTTCTTCTTGGTGAGCCTGGCCAGAGGTTTGTCAATTTTGTTTACCTGTTCAAAGAACCAGCTCTCAGTTTTATTGATTTTTTCTATTTTTTTAATCTCTATTTTATTTCCTCCCTGATCTTTAGTATTTCCTTCCTTCTGCTGACTCTAGGTTTTGTTTGGTCTTCTTTTCCTAATTTTTTTAGGTGGTAGGTTAGGTTGTTTATTTGAGATTTTTCTTGTTTTTTGAGGAAGGCCTGTATCACTATGAACTTCCCTCTAAGATCTGCTCTTGCTGAATCCCATAGATTTTGTATGGTTGTGTTATCATTGTCATTTGTCTCAAGGTATTTTTTAATTTCCTTTTTGATTTCCTCATTGAACCATTGGTTTTTTAGTAGTATGTTGTTTAGTCTCCATGTAATCTTTTTTTTTTCTCATTTATTTTCATCGGGTTGATTTCTAGTTTCATGCTGTTGTGGTCAGAGAAGATGCTTGAAATAATTTCTACACTCTTAAATTTGTTGAGGTTAGTTTTGTGCCCTCGTATGTGGTCAGTCCTAGAGAACGTTCCATATGCACTTGAAAAGAATGTGTATTCTGGGTTTTCTTGGATATAATGTCCTGAAAATATCAATTAAGTCTAACTATTCTATTGTATCATTTAGGATCTCTGTTGCCTTACTGATTTTCTGTCTTGAAGATCTATCTGTCCATTGATGTGAGTGGGGTGTTAAAGTCTCCAACTATTATTGTACTCACATCAGTTTCTCCCTTTATGCCTGTTAGTATTTGTTTTATGTATTTGGGTGCTCCTATATTAGGTGCATATATGTTGACAAGTGTAAAATCCTCTTCTTGTATTGATCCTTTTGTCATTATATAGTGTCCTTTTTTATCTTTCTTTATAGCCTTTGCTTTAAAGTCTATTTTGTCTGATATGAGTATTGCAACTCCTGCTTTCTTGTCATTTCTGTTCTCGTGAAATATCTTTTTCCATTCTCTCACTTTCAATCTATGTGTGCCCTTTGCCCTAAGGTGGGTTTCTTATAGGCAGCATATTGTAGACTCTTTTTTGTTTTATCCAGTCTACCACTCTGTGTTTTTTTATTGGAGCATTCAGTCCATTGACCTTTAAGGTAATTATTAATACATATGTCTTTATTGCCATTTTAAACCTTGTTTTCCAGTTGATTCTTTGTTTCTTTTTCTTTTTTCTTTTTGTAGTTTGATGATTTCCTTTTATTTTATGCTTGTGTTCTCTTCTTTTTGGTTTTTGTGACTCTATTGTATGTTTTTGATTTGTGGTTGCCCTGTACGTTAACCCCTTCCTGGATCTGCTTGCTTTAGACTAAGAGTCATTTAGGCTCAAACACATTATAAAAAAAAAAAAAAAGCTACATATTCTTACTCCCCTTCCCCATATCTATGATTTGATGTCCTTTTTTGCATCTTTGTATTTATCCTTTAGCTGTTCTTTATGTTGATCATTGCTTTCACAAATAGGTCTTTTGGTTTTTTGTTTGTTTTGGTTTTTTTTTTATCTGTATACTGGCTAATTTAAGTGATTTACTTTCGAAATGTGATTTCCTTTTTCCTGTGTCTTCTTGCTTCTATTTAGAGAAGGCATTTCAATATTTCTTTTAGGATAGGTTTAGTATTGCTGTATTCTTTTAGCTTCTGCTTGTCTAAGAAATTCTTTAATTCTCCTCCTATTCTAAATGATAATCTTGCTGGGTAGTGTATTCTAAGTTGCAGATTTTTCCCTTTTAAGAATTTGAATTTATTTTGTCACCCCCCTCTGGCCTGTAGTGTTTGTTTTTTTTTTTCTTTTAATATTTATTTATTTTATTTATTGTCTTTTATTTATTTATTTTTTTGGCTGCATCGGGTCTTAGTTGCTGCACGCAGGATCTTTCGTTACGGCATGGGCTCTTCATTGCAGCATGCAGGCTCTTCGTTGCAGTGCACAGGCTTCTCTCTGTGGCATGCAGGCTCCAGAGCACGTGGGCTCTGTAGTTTGCAGAACGTGGGCTCTCTCATTGAGGCGTGCAAGCTTGGTAGTTGTGGCACAAGGGCTTAGTTGCCCCACGGCATGTGGGATCTTAGTTCCCCGACCAGGGATCGAACTCACGTCCCCTGCATTGGAAGGTGGATTCTTTACCACTGGACCACCAGGGAAGTCCCCTGGCCTGTAGTGTTTCTGTAGAGAAATCAGCTGACAGCTTTATGGGGGTTCCCTTTTCATTAACTCTTTCTTTTCCTCTTGCTGCCTTTAGAATCCTCTCTTTATTTTTAACTTTTGCCATTTTTATTATAATATGTCTTGGTGTAGGTCTGTTTGTGTTCATCTTGTTTGGGACTCTCTGTGCTTCCTGTACCTGGATACCTGTTTCCTTCTTTAGGTTTGGGAAATTTTCAGCCATAATTTCTTCAAATACATTTTCAATCCCCTTTTCTCTTGCTTTTCCTTCTGGAATCCCTATTATGTATAGACTGGCATGCTTTATATTATCCCATAGATCTCTCATATTGCTTTCATTTGGCTTTCTGTCTGCTGTTTTGATTGGGTAATTTCCATTATTCTATCTTTCAGATTACTTAGTTTTTCTTCTGCATTATTCATTCTGCTATTTATTACCTTTAGCTCAGCTTTCATCTCAGCAAATGAATTTTCTAAGTTTTTTGGCTCTTCCTTATGGTTTCTAGTTCCTTTTTACAGTAATCTGCATTTCTGTTAATTGCCTTTCTTAATTCCTTCAGTATTTTCATTGCCTCCATTTTGAAATCGGTGTCTGTTAGACTGAAGAGGTCTGTTTCATTGTTTCTTCAGGAGAATTCTCTTGGTCTTTTAACTGGGAGTGGTTCCTCTGCTTCTTCATTTTGCTTATATTTCTCTTACTCTGTGCGTGTAGGAGAGACAATTATCTACTGTAGTTTTGGAGGGCTGTTTATATGTGGGAGCATCCGTGCATAGCTTGTGTGGTTTAATATTTTTTTGGTGTGAGGGCTGTTTTAGGGTTGCACACTTGCCATCTCTTTCCTCAGTGTGTGCTGGTAGTTATGTCCTTGATAGGGGGTATGCAGGTGCATAGCCCACACATGCTCCCAGGAAGGGAGGGGCAGCAATTGGCTCCCGGTTGAGGGACCCTCGGCTGCAGTGGCAGCTGGCTGCACTCACTTCCAATGAGGTGGGAGCAGCTGCTTGAAATTTATTTAGCTCTCCTTTATGGCCTGGCTTATGTATTTTTTTTTCGCACGCAAGATTTAGTTATATACCTGTCTGTTAAACCAGCTGTTAATTATAGCATACAATTCTTTTATAGCCTAACCCTTTCTCCCCATGTTTGATTTATCAGAGAGGTATGTTTTTTTAACTCTCATACTATTATGATGAATTTGTGAATTTTATCTTGTAGTTCATTGATTTTTTTTTCTTTTGCTTTTTTAGGGTTAGAAGTATGTCATTAGGTATATACAAACCTAGAATTTTAAATACACTGCTTGTGAGTTTCTTAATTTTGTTTACTGCTGTGTACCTAGTGGCTAAATTAATGCTTAGCACATAGTAAACTCTAAAAAATGTTTATTGAGTGGATAAATTGATATTTTTATCTATCTATCTATCTATGATCCTGTAAAACTCAGTAAATTCTTTTTTGTAAAGTGTATTTGGTCTGAAAGTAATGAAGATTTTTTTATTATTTATTTTATTTATTTAATTTTTGGCTGCATTGGGTCTTCGTTTCTGCACGTGGGCTTTCTCTAGTGGAGGTGAGAGGGGTCTACTCTTCATTGCAGTACACAAGCTTCTCATTGCGGTGGCTTCTCTTGTTGTGGAGCACGGGCTTTAGGCACATGGGCTTCAGTATTGTGGCACATGAACTCTAGAGCACAGGCTCAGTAGTTGTGGTGCATGGGCTTAGTGGCTCCGTGGCATGTGGGATCTTCCTGGACCAGGACTCAAACCCATGTCCCCTGCATTGGCAGGTGGATTTTTAACCACTGTGCCACCAGGGAAGCCCAGTAATGAAGTTTTTAGTAACAAAATTTTGGTTTGTATTTGCTTCATACAGATTTTACTATCATTCTCCTTTCACCTATTCTACATCCTTGTGTTTTAGCTGTATCTTATATACCACAGGTGCCTGAGTCTTAATTTTTATCCAATCAGACAGTCTATATTTTAACTGGAGAGTTGAGTCCATGTATACTGACTATAATTATTGATATGTTTGCATTCTTTTCTATTTTTTTCATTTTTGTAAATACCCTCGGATTATATTTTTTATTTTCATTTCATTCTATACTTTCCCTTCTACTGATTTTGTTAGTATATAGTCTATTACTGTTCTTATAGTGAATATACTGGACAATTTAAATTTATATTTAAATTTTTAAGTCTAAATTTAATAAAAATGTATTATTTATCCTCAAATAAAATAATGATCTTAGAGATAGCCTCATCCACCAGAGGGCAGACAGCAGAAGCAAAAAGAACTACAGTCCTGCAGCCTGTGGAATGAAAACCACATTCACAGAAAGACAGACAGAATGAAAAGGCAGAGGACTATATACCAGATGAAGGAACAAGGTAAAACCCCAGAAAAACAACTAAATGAAGTGGAGATAGGCAACCTTCTAGAAAAGAAATTCAGAATAAGGACAGTGAAGATGATCCAGGACCTCAGAAAAAGAATGGAGGCAAAGATCGAGAAGATGCAAGAAAAGTTTCACAAACACCTAGAAGAATTAAAGAATAAACAAACAAAGATGAACAATACAATAATGAAATGAAAAATACACTAGAAGGAATCAACTACTGAATAAGTGAGGTAGAAGAGTGGATAAGTGACCTGGAAGACAGAATGGTGGAAATCACTGCCACAGAACAGAGTAAAGAAAAAAGAATGAAAAGAAATGAACAGCCTAGGAGACTTCTGGGACAACATTAAATGCAAAAACATTCACATTATTGGAGAAGAGAGAGAGAAAAGACCCGGACAAGAGATTATAGTCGAAAACTTCCCTAACATGGGATAGGAAATAGCCACCTAAGTCCAGGAAGCACAGAGAGTCCCAGGCAGAATAAACCCAAGGAGAAACACGCCAAAACACATAGTAACCAAATTGGCAAAAATTAAAGACAAAGAAAAATTATTAAAAGCAATAAGGGAAAAAAGACAAATAACATACAAGGGAACTCCCATAAGGTTAACAGCTGATTTCTCAACAGAAACTCTACAAGCCACAAGGGAGTGGCATGATATATTTAAAATGATGAAAGGGAAGAATCTCCAACCAAGATTACTCTAGCCAGAAAGGATCTCATTCAGATTCGATGGAGAAATCAAAAACGTTACAGACAAGCAAAAGCTAAGAGAATTCAGCACCACCAAACCAGCTCTACAGCAAATGCTAAAGGAACTTCTCTAAGTGGGAAACACAAGAGAAGAAAAGGACCTACAAAAACAAACCCAAAACAATTAAGACAATGGTAATAGGAGCATGCATATCAATAATCACCTTAAATGTGAATGGATTAAATGCTCCAACCAAAAGACACAGGCTCACTGAATGGATACAAAAACAAGACCCATATATATGCGGTCTACAAGAAATACACTTCAGACCTAGGGACACATACAGACTGAAAGTGGTGGGATGGAAAAAGATTTTCCATGCAAATGGAAATCAAAAGAAAGCTGGATTAGCAATACTCTTATCAGATAAAATAGACTTTAAAATAAAGAATGTTACAAGAGACAAGGAAGGATGCTACATAGTGATTAAGGGATCAATCCAAGTAGAAGATATAACAATTATAAATATATATGCACCCAACATAGGAGCACCTCAATACATAAGGCAACTGCTAACAACTATAAAAGAGGAAATCTACAATAACACAATAATAGTGGGAGACTTTAACACCTCACTTACCAATGGACAGATCATCCAGACAGAAATTAATAAGGAAACACAAGCTTTAAATGACACAATAGAATGGAGAGATTTAATTGATATTTATAGGACATTCCATCGAAACACAGCAGATTACATTTTCTTCTCAAGTGCACATGGAACATTCCCCAGGATAGATCACATCCTGAGTCACAAATCAAGCCTAGGTAAATTTAAGAAAACTGAAATCATATCAAGCATCTTTTCCAACTATAACACTATGAGGTTAGAAATAAATCACAGGGGAAAAAATGTAAAAAACACAAACACAGGGAGGCCAAACAATACGTTACTAAATAACCAAGATACTAAATTACCAAGAGATCACTGAAGAAATCAAAGAGGAAATTAAAAAATAAGTAGAGAAAAATGACAATGAAAACAGGATGATTGAAAACCTATGGGATGTACCAAAAGCAGTTCTAAGAGGGAAGTTTACAGCAATACAATCCTACCTCAAGAAACAAAAAATCTCAAATAAGCAATCGAACCTTACACCTAAAGGAACTAGAGGAAGAAGAACAAACAAAACCCAAAGTGAGTAGAAGGAAAGAAATCATAAAGGTCAGAGGAGAACAAATGAAATAGAAACAAAGAAAATAATAGCAAAGATCAATAAAACTAAAAGCTGGTTCTTTGAGAAGATAAACAAAATTGCTAAACCTTTAGCCAGACTCATCAAGAAAAAGAGGGCGAGGACTCAAATCAAAAAATTAGAAATGAAAAGGAGAAGTTACAGTGGACACTAAAGTATCATAAGAGACTACTACAAGCAACTCTGTGCCAATAAAATAGACAACCTGGAAGAAATGAATGAACTCTTCTAAAGGTGTAGCCTTCCAAGACTGAACCAGGAAGAAACAGAAAATATGAACAGACCAATCACAAGCACTGAAATTGAAACTGTGATTAAAAATCTTCCAACAAATGTCCAGGACCAGATGGCTTCACAGGTGAATTCTATCAAACATTTAGAGAATAGCTAACATCCATCCTTCTCAAACTCTTCCAAAAAATTGCAGAGGAATGAACACTTCCAAACTCATTCTGTGATGCCACCATCACCCTGATACCAAAACCAGACAAAGATGTCACAAAGAAAGAAAACTACAGGCCAATATCACTGATGAACATAGATGCAAAAATCCTCAACAAAATACTAGCAAACAGAATCCAACAGCACATTAAAAGGATCATACACCATGATCAAGTGGGGATTATCCCAGGAATGCAAGGATTCTTCAATATATGCAAATAAATCAATGTGATACACCATATTAACAAATTAAAGGAGAAAAACCACATGGTCATCTCAATAGATGCAGAAAAAGCTTTTGACAAAAATTCAACACCCATTTATGATAAAAACTCTCCAGAAAGTGGGCATAGAGGGAACCTACCTCAACATAATAAAGGCCATATGTGACAGACCCACAGCAAACATCATTCTCAATGGTGAAAAACTGAAAACATTTCCTCTAAGATCAGGAACAAGACAAGGATGTCCACTCTCACCACTATTATTCAACATAGTTTTGGAAGTCCCTGCCATGGCAATCAGAGAAGAAAAAGAAATAAAAGGAATCCAAACTGGAAGAGAAGAAGTAAAGCTGTCACTGTTTGCAGATGACATGATACTATACATAGAGAATCCTAAAGATGCCACCAGAAAACTACTAGAGTTAATCAATGACTTTGGTAAGGTTGCAGGATATAAAATTAATGCACAGAAATCTAGATCTTTCATAAATGTAGAATACACTAACAATGAAAGATCGAAAGAGAAATTAAGGAAGCAGTCCCATTCACCACTGCAAAGAATAACCTAGGAATAGACCTCCCTAAGGAGGTAAAAGACCTGTACTCAGAAAACTTTAAGACAGTGATGAAAGAAATCAAAGATGACACAAACAGATGGAGAGATATACCGTCTTCTTGGATTGGAAGAATTAAAATTGTGAAAGTGACTATGATACCCAAAGCAATCTACATATTCAATGCAATCTCTATCAAATTACCAATGGCATCTCCAGCCACTATGGAGAACAGTATGGAGGTTCCTTAAAAAACTAAAAATAGAATTACCATATGATCCAGCAATCCCACTACTGGGCATATACCCAGAGAAAACCATAATTGAAAATGACACATGCACCCCAATGTTCCTTGCAGCACTATTTACAATAGCCAGATCATGGAAGCAACCTAAATGCCCATTGGCAGACAAATGGATTAAGAAGATGTGGTACATATATACAATGGAATATTGCTCAGCCATAAAAAGGAATGAAATTGGGTCATTTGTAGAGATGTGGATGGACCTAGAGACTGTCATACAGAGAGAAGTAAGTCAGAAAGAGAAAAACAAATATTGTATATTAACACATATATGTGGAACCAGAAAAATGGTACACGTGAACCAGTTTGCAAGGCAGAAATAGAGACACCGATGTAGAGAACAAATGAATGGATACCAAGGGGGAAGGTGGGGGTGGGATGAATTGGGAGATTGGGATTGACATATATACACTAATATGTATAAAATAGATAACTGATAACCTGCTGTATAAAAAAAATCAAAAATAAGGATCTTAGAATGTTTTAAATCTGATCATTCCAATTTTGTATGCTTTTTTATTCTTGGATACTACTTCTAAATTAACTTTTGTAGCCCTACAGACTAGAGGGTAATATTTTTGTTTTGCACAATTAATGTTGGCTTAAATTAATGTTGGTACAGCTTTGCAACTTTCTGTACTTCCACACTCTTTCTTCCATCCCAGACCTTCCTTCCAGGATAATTTTCTTCTAAAATCACGTACTTTAGAAGTCATTTCAGTGAAAGTCTGTTGGTGATAAACTGTCAGTTTTTGTTTGTCTAACAATATCTTCATTTTGCACTTGCTCTTGAAGGATAATTTTCCTCTTCTAGGTTAACAATGATGTTTCTCTTCGTGCTTTACAGATATGGTTCTATTTTCTTTTGTCTGACACTTTTGCTCTTTATAATGCAAGTATCAGTCTAATTCAATGGTTTTTGAAGGGTGGCTCCTACACCAGTAGCATTTGTATCACCTTAGAGCTTATTAGATATGCATTTTTTCAAACTATTCCAGACCTACTGAATCCACACCCTGTGTTTGGAACATAGGAATATGTATTTTAAAAAATCCTCCAGGTGATTTTGATGTATCCTGATGTTTGAGAGCCGTTGATATAATGTTATTCCTTTGAAGGGGAAAAGTAATCTTTTATTTCTGGCTGCTTTTAAGATTTTTTATTTGTCTTTGGTGTTCTATAGATTATGATGAGTATAGGAATTTCTAAAAGTTTATTTTGGTTAAGATTTCTTGGGCTTCCTGAATCTAAGGATTTGCGGCTTCAATTAATACCAGAAGACTGTAACCCATTACCTCTTTAAATATTTCTTTTACCCATTTTCCTCTACTGTATTCTTCTGGAACTTCATCAGACTTACATTGGACCCTCTTACATCATAGTCCTTATTTTTAACCATTTACCCACATTTTATACATCTTTGTTATCTTTATTATTATTATTTATTATTATTTTTTTTGTGGTACGCGGGCCCCTCACTGCTGTGGCCTCTCCCACCATGGAGCACAGGCTCCAGACGCACAGGCCCAGCAACCATGGCCCACGGGCCCAGCCGCTCCATGGCACGTGGGATCTTCCCGGACCAGGGCACGAACCCGCGTCCCCTGCATCAGCAGGCAGACTCCCAACCACTGTGCCACCAGGGAAGCCCTGTTATCTTTATTATATTTGGGGTCATTTTGCCAATTATCCCCCAAAGATGATTTATATTTGCTTCTGCTTGGGGCACATTATATTTGATTTACTTCTTGGGGTTTTGGACCATATAAGAGATATGAATTCTACCCTCAAACCCATATGAATTCAGATTGTGTTACATATTCTCATAGGAATATTTTCTTTCTTTCTCATTCTGCTCTAAAGTGAGCCAAGGCTAAGACCTGGGTGCTTAGCTTCCTTCCTTAATTTCCTAATTTTTAAAAAAACAAATTAATCCCCTGAGGTCATTGCGTTTTAAAGGTCTTGGCTTCCCTGGTGTTTCTGAGCTTAACTCCATCCTAATGAGGCCTAGTCTTTGCCTTGTATCTCCTGTACCTAAGAACTATTAAAACACAGCTAGAGACCGCCAAAAGGTAAGCAGAAGCTAGATCTAATATTAGGTTAAACCTGTGGATTTTTGCTTTTTTGCTTTTGCTTTTTCCTGCCAATTAAGGAATTAGTGTATTGATCAATAACTGATCAAGGATGGCTTGATGGCTGAGCTATCAGGAAGGTAAATGAATTTTATTCAGTATTTTGGGAAATACTGTATCAGGAGTAATTTCTCTGAACACCTTGTCAGCCCTATCGCCAAACGTTGAGATCACTTGAATTTTATTCTAACCCCTCCTGTCAGTATCCATACTCCTCATCGAGCATCCTGGTACTAGTGACCATGCTGGCCCCAGCACTCAGTGGATAGATTGGAGAATTCACTTGCTCATAGGCTAGGGAGATGGGGTGGTAGGCACAAATGCCTTGGGTGGCCTGTAGGTATTTTGTCCAAAAGAGCCCAAGCTTCACCCTGGCTTCCTCAAAGGGTCCTGACCCGAGATAACCTGACAGCCAACTTGAAGGAGGTGGCCTTTTGAGGTCATACCTGCCGAAAATTCTCCTTCTATCTCGGCTCAGCAGGGTCAGGCCCAAATATGTCAGGGAAGCACAAACAAGAAGGCCGCAGGTCAGAAGCCATAGAGTAGAGGCAACAGTACACTGAGTATCTTAGATCTAGACTGCAGTCCCGCAGATGTGGCCCCAGAGTGTGGACATTCCCTCTGCTCTGAGTGTCATAGATCCTAGGGTGGAAAAAAAGAACCCATCAACTAATACAGTGCAAAATAGGAGCACAAAAAATATTTGTCGAATGGATGAATTTGCAGAGATTTCTCTGAGCCTTGGAATATTACCAGATGTTCTAGTCCTTGATGGGCCCTGGTTTATTACCATTTCTTTGTTCTTTCAAGATATTTGTATTGAGCAACATGTACTATACCTTGTTCTGTGCAAACCACATAAAAATAAACTTGATATTTGCTATATTCAGTTCAGAAAATGGTCCCTAAGCATGCAGCAGCCAAAAGGCCCAGGGCTATGTTTTTGTGGAGCAATAGAGAATTGGCACCTTCTGATGGTTGAGGGGAACCATAACAGGTGGTTAGACCATCACCTGAAAGATGTCAGGGATGAGGCATGGGCTTCAGTCAAGCACAAAGATGGTAAGAAGTGAGAATATTCCAGAAACAAAGAAAACTACTGTAGGATACAGGTAAAGCATGTTGAGGGGAAGGATTAAGATGGTAAAGGAAGTCAGGGCCCATAGTGTTAGTACATTGAAGAGAAGTTGTGGAATTTATATATTATTTATGTAGCAAAAGGGAACTCTGGACTTCTGATCAAAAACGGCCCAGGGTATTTTCATGTTAACAGAGGTGTTTGAACCCAGGCCATACACAGGCCAGACATTTTACATTGGGGTTGAACGGTTTCAGGGTGTCTCTAGAGTTCCCCTCCGAGTGACTGGTACAGTTGGTTTCAGGTGAGGAGGGACTGTCTGGTGTCAGGAATGGATGGGCAGCTGGCTGTGACATTAAGTAGTGTCATTACACTCAGTGAGATTCTGGAATGTGGCTTCATTTCTATCAGTTAATGTTAGGCAGCTCCTAAATCCTGGCTTGGTGCTCATGCAAAGTGCTAAGATCCTTTTTTGGCAAACTATTTGTTAAAGTATAAAACAACTCAGAATTCCTCTGCACGCACAAAATGTCAAGTGGCAGAATAAATAACCATTCCCCTCATTGTTCTCTATGGGCAGCATATGTTTGAGAGCTTGCCTTTTCTATAATGAAAATATGCCAACCCTGAATATACATTTGCCCTATTGAGACATGTATACACTACCAAATGCAAAATAGCTAGTGGGAAGCAGCCACATAGCACAGGGAGATCAGCTCGGTGCTTTGTGACCACCTGGAGGGGTGGGATAGGGAGGGTGGGAGGGAGATGCAAGAAGGAGGAGATATGGGGATGTGTGTATACGTATACCTGATTCACTTTGTTATACAGCAGAAACTAACATACCATTGTAAAGCAATTATACTCCAATAAAGATGTTTAAAAATATATTTATTTTTTTTAAAGAAATATGGCAGTTTGTGGTGAAGGAGGTGCCCAGTGCGGTGAAGTTGAGATCGAATTTGGAGAAACCACAGGGAGGCTGAGATCAACTGAGAGACGGGAGGGCAGCGTGTGATGAAAGTGAACAGCAATACCGAGGAAAATTCATCTTTATCTATGCCCACTTTTAAGAGAAAGCTATGCTACGTAATATAGCTGGGTGTTTAAGAAATATGGGAGGCTTTGTTGTCCTCGAAGCTGTGGAAATCAGCAGAAGTTCTGCAGTCAGGGTTTGATGTGCAGAAATGGTGTTAACACAAGAAGCAAAGACCACAGGCTGCAGTGAGTGCAGAATCATAGGGGCTCAGAGACTGGCGCACCCAGCCCATTCATTTCACAGGCAAGAAAGCTGAGGCCTAGAAAGGGAAGGGACTTGCCTAAAGAATCACAGGGAGCCAGTGCAATTCTTAATTCACAATGGCCTATACTCAGGCTAGCCTCTTCAGTCGACAGTGAACCCAGGCTGTGTCTGTCTGTCCTCTGCTCTAGCACAGACATCTGGAATTCTTTGAGGACAAGGTCTGATTGCCTCAGCAGACAGTGCAAGGTACATGGTAGGTGATAAATGTTGTGAATTGATGTATTGCCAGACCTTTTCCCAAGGTCCAGGGTATGTCTTTGTGTGTGTGTGTGTGTGTGTGTGTGTGTGTGTGTGTGTGTGTGTGGTTATCTTATATTTCACCTATCTATATTTCATTTTTTTAAGTCAGCACACAGCCCCACAGTGTAATTTAATAGTGAAGAACATGGGCTTTGGAGACAGCCCATCCTGGTTTAAATCCTCACTCTGCCATTTACTAGCTGTGTGACTTCAGATAAGTTGCTTAACCTCTCTGTAAAAGAGGAAGAGCAATCATACCTATGTACAGAACTGTTGTGAGACTTGTAGGAGATAATATAGATAAAAGTAAGCAGCCTACAGTCAGCCTTGGCGTCTAGTGATGGTTGTTACATTATTTCCTTCTCATCCTGACTCACTCCCGTACCAGTTTTGCCATGACAAGTTAGAGGTGCAGAGGTTGAACTGCGTCCATTTGAGACATAACATTCTCTGGCTGCCTGTCACAGCATTGCTGCTCTTCCTGGCTTGCAATGACAGCTCCATGCAGTGTTGTCCTCAGTGGGGGAAGAGTGGAGCCACTGAGTAGGCTTGATGTTTTCAATGGATTTTGAAAATGAGCGCAGATGACCAGGAGGTAGTAAAGGCTGCCTAGGGTCCCAGGTCCACAAGACATGGGAACAGTGTCATCTGGTCCCTATTTTAAGAACTGGCCACAATTTTGAGAAGAACTAAGTCATAGATTTTAATGAGTTTCATTGTTTCTTTTGACAGAATATGATTAGTACTACCACTTTTAAAAATCAAGCTTAGATTTATATGAATAGAGTTCAAATTTGTGGGAAAAAAAAGTGGGAAGAAATTCTTCTGTATAATCACACAATCTCTAAGTCCTTGAAAAAAAAAAGGAAAGGAAAAGGGTTAATAGTAAAACTAGAAATAGTAAGGCAGAATAGTAAAAACATCAGGAATGTCAGGAAAAGAGGATGGCTCTCCAACTTTGGAGAACATGTGTTATCAGCTTTGTTAACAACATGTGTTAATAGAACGCCCTCTTAAAGAGACTTGCAAATCATTAGTTGGCACCAGGATGGCCATAGAATTTGTAACCTTTAAACTTGTGAGTAATAGAACTCATTGGCATGGTGCATTTGTCATTAATAGTCCTACAAAGAGCCCACATGTTATAGGATTGCCTCTATATGAAATGTTCAGAAAAGGCAAGTCTATAGAGGCAGAAAGTAGTTTGGTGATTGCCTGGGGTTCAGGATGGGAAAAAGGAAGAACTATAGCTGGGCATAAAGTTTCTTTTTTTTTTTTTACAGTTAACTTTTTTATTTTTAAACATCTTTGTTGGAGTATAATTGCTTTAGAGTGTTGTATTATTTCTGCTGTATAACAAAGTAAATCAGCTATATGCTTACGTATATTCCCATATCCTCTCGCTCTTGTGTCTCTCTCCCACCCTCCCTATCCCACCCCTCTAGGTGGTTGCAAAGCACCGAGCTGCTCTCCCTGTGTCATGCAGCTGCTTCCCAGTAGCTATCTATTTTACATTTGGTAGTATATATATGTCCATATCACTCTCTCACTTGGTCCCAGCTTACCCTTCCCCCTCCCCGTGTCCTTAAGTCCGTTCTCAACGTCTGCGTCTTTATTACTGTCCTGCTCCTAGGTTCATCAGAACCATTTTTTTTTTTTTTTAGATTCTATATATATGTGTTAGCATATGGTATTTGTTTTTCTCTTTTTGACTTACTTCACATTGTATGAAAGACTCTAGCTCCATCTACCTCACTACAAATAACTCAATTTTGTTTCGTTTTATGGCTAATATTCCATTGTATATATTGCCACATCTTGTTTCTTTTTTTTTTTTTTTTTTTTTTGTGGTACGCGGGCTTCTCACTGTTGTGGCCTCTCCCGTTGCGGAGCACAGGCTCTGGATGTGCAGGCCCAGCGGCCTCGGCCCACAGGTGCTGCCGCTCTGCGGCATAGGTGATCCCCCTGGACCACGGCACGAACCCGCGTCCCCTGCATTGGCAGGCGGACTCCCAACCACTGCGCCACCAGGGAAGCCCTGTTGGAAGATTTTTAATCACAGCTTCAATTTCAGTGCTTGTGATTGGTCTGTTTATTGTTTCTATTTCTTCCAGGTTCAGTCTCGGAAGATCACGCTTTTCTAAGAATTTGTCCATTTCTTCCAGGTTGTCCATTTTTTTGGCATATAGTTGCTTATAGTAATCTCTCATGATCCTTTGTATTTCTGAAGTGTCAGTTGTTACTTCTCCTTTTTCATTTCTAATTCTATTGATTTGAGTCCTCTCCCTTTTTTTTCTCGATGAGTCTGGCTAATGGTTTATCAATTTTGTTTATCTTCTCAAAGAACCAGCTTTTAGTTTTATTGATCTTTGCTATTGTTTCGTTTATTTCTTTTTCATTTATTTCTGATCTGATCTTTATGATTTCTTTCCTTCTGCTAACTTTGTTTTTTTTTCTGTTCTTCTTTCTCTAATTGCTGTAGGTGTAAGGTTAGGATTTTAGATTGTTTATTTGAGATTTTTCTTGCATCTTGAGGTAGGATTGTATTGGTATAAACTTCCCTCTTAGACCTGCTTTTACTGCATCCCATAGGTTTTGGGTCATCATGTTTTCATTGTCATTTGTTTCCAGATATTTTTTGATTTCATCTTTGATTTCTTCAGTGATCTCTTGGTTATTAAGTAGTGTATTGTTTAGCCTCCATGTGTTTGTATTTTTTATGGTTTTTTTCCTATAATTTATATCTAGTCTCATAGTGTTGTGTTCGGAATAGATACTTGATATGATTTCAAATTTCTTACGTTTACCAAGGCTTGATTTGTGACCCAAGATATGATCTATCCTGGAGAATGTTCCATGAGCACTTGAGAAGAACATGTATTCTGTTGTTTTTGAATGGAATGTCCTATAAATAGCAGTTGAGTCCATCTTGTTTAATGTATGATTTAAAGCTTGTGTTTCCTTATTTATTTTCATTTTGGATTATCTGTCCATTGGTGAAAGTAGGGTGTTAAAGTCCCCTACTGTTACTGTGTTACTGTTGATTTCCCCTTTTATGTCTGTTAGCATTTGCCTTATGTATTGAGGTGCTCCTATCTTGGGTGCATAAATACTTACAATTGCTATATCTTCTTCTTGGATTGCTTCCTTGATCATTATGTAGTGTCCTTCTTTGTCTCTTGTAATAATCTTTATTTTAAAGTCTGTTTTCTCTGATATGAGAATTACTACTCCAGCTTTCTTTTGATTTCCATTTGCATGGAATACCTTTTTCCCTCTCCTCACTTTCAGTCTGTATGTGTCCCTGGGTCTTAGTAGGTCTCTTGTAGACAGCATATATACGGGTCTTCTTTTTTCTATCAATTCAGTGAGCCTGTGTCTTTTGTTTGGAGCATTTAATTCATTTACATTTAAGGTAATTATCAATATGTATGCTCCTATTACCATTTTCTCAATTGTTTTGGGTTTGTTTTTGTAGGTCCGTTTCTTTTCTTGTGTTTCCTGCCTAGAGAAGTTCCTTTAGCATTTTGTTGTAAAGCTGGTTTGGTGGTGCTAAATTCTTTTAGCTTTTGCTTATCTCTAAAGGTTTTAATTTCTCCATCGAATCTGAATGAGATCCTTGCTGAGTAATCTTGCTTGTAGGTTCTTCCCTTTCATCACTTTAAATATGTCCTGCCACTCCCTGCTGGCCTGCAGAGTAACCCTATGGGGATTTCCTTGTATGTTATTTGTTACTTTTCCCTTGCTGCTTTTAATATTTTTTCTTTGTATTTAATTTTTGATAGTTTGATTAATGTATCTCAGCATGTTTCTCTTTGGGTTTATCCTGTATGGGACTCTCTGTGCTTCCTGGACTTGATTGACTATTTCCTTTTCCATGTTAGGGAAGTTTTTGACTATAATCTCTTCAAATATTTTCTCAGACCCTTTCTTTTTCTCTTCTTCCTCTGGGACCCCTGTAATTTGAATGTTGGTGCATTTAATGTTGTCCCAGAGATCTCTGAGCCTGTCCTCAATTCTTTTCATTCTTTTTTCTTTATTCTGCTCCCTGGCATTTATTTCCACCATTTTATCTTCCAGGTCACTTATCCGTTCTTCTGCCTTAGTTTCTCTGTTATTGATTCCTTCTAGAGTATTTTTAATTTAACTTATTGTGTTTTTCATCACTGTTTGTTTGCTCTTTAGTTCTTCTAAATTCTCGTTAAATGTTTCTTGTATTTTCTCCATTCTCTTTCTGAGAATTTGGGTAATCTTTACTATCATTACTCAGAATTCTTTTTCAGATAGGTTGCCTATTTCATCTTCATTTATTTGGTCTTGTAGGTTTCTACCTTGATCTTGTGTCTGTAACAAATTTTTTTGTCGATTCTTTTCTTTTTTTTTTTTTAAATTGGTGGTGCTGCCTTCCTTTCTCACTGGTTGTGTGGTCTGAGACATCCAACCCTGGAGTTTGAAGACAGTTGGATAGAGCTGGGTCTTGGTGCTGAGATGAGGACCTCCAGGAGGCCTCACTCCGATTTACATTCCCTGGTGTATAATATTCTCTGTTAGTCCAGAGGTTTGGACTTGGAGCTCCCACCACAGAAGCTTGGGCCCGACTTCTGCCCTGGGAACCAAGATCCTGCAAGCTTCGTAGCACAGTAAAAAATTTAAAAAAAAAAAAAAGAGTAGGAAGAAAGAAAGAAAGAAAAGGAGCAGTGCAATATCAAAGAATAAAAAACAAAATAAGATTAGAAAGATAAAAAATATATTAGGAAAAATAAAACTATATTTAAAACAACTGGTCACTGGGGGTTCCTCCAGTCCCTTTAGGTGTCCATGGTCCCACACTGGTGCCTGGTAGGTCCCGTAGTTGTGAGGAGACGTGAATTCTGTGTCCTCCTAGTATGCCATCTTGACTCTGTCTCTCTGAAGTTTCTTTATAATGTCATAAAATTAGATGTGATGTGGTTGACAACTCTATACATTTAATAAATGTCACAGTTAAAATGGATAGATTTTATACTAAGTAAATTATACCTCAATAAAGCTGTTTAAAAAATCCAACCTTATGTGAATTGATGGAAAAATCCAACCTGTGTGAAGGTATTGATCAAATGTCATCCTTTCTATGAGGTCTACTTAGAAAAAAAATCTTTCCAGGCGAAATTAACTCGTCAGTCTTTTTTTGGTTCCTATTACTCTTTGCTTGTATTCAGTACTCATCCAATAGATAGTAAATGATAATGATGTATTGGGCACTGAGAAATGAGAAAGAGCAAGATAGAATAGCATCTCTTGCTTTCTCCCCCCCCTTTTTACTGTGGTAAAATATATGTAAGTACGATTTTAACCATTTTTAAGTGTACAGTTCATTGGGACTGAGTTCATTCACATTGTTGTGCAATCATCACCACTGTCTCAGAACTTTTTTCATTATCCCACACTGAAACTCTGTACCTGTTAAACACTAACTCCCCTTCCCCCATCCCCAGGCCCTGGTAACCTCTAGTCTTTTCTGTCTCTGTGAATTGGACTATTCTAGGTACCACATATAAGTGGAATCACACAGTATTTGTCCTTATGTGTTTGGTTTATTTCATTCAGTGTAATATTTTCAAGGTCCATCTAAGTTGTAGCATGTATCAGAATTTGCACATTTTATTTACCCATTCATCCACTGATGGACATTTGGATTGTTATCTTTTGGCTATTGTGAATAATGCTGCAATGAAGATTGTTGTACAAGTAGTTGTTCAAGTTCTTGTTTTCAGTTCTTTGGGGTATATATCTAGGAGTGAAATTGCTGGATCACATGGTAATTCTGTGTTTAATTTTCTAAAGAACTGCCATTATATCTTCCACAGTGGTTGCAACATTTTACAGTCCCACCAGCAATACATGAGTATTTCCATTTCTCTACATCTTTGCTAACTCTTTAAAAACTCTTATTTTTTTTCTCTAAAGCACTGCATTTTTTTTTCAATTGTTGAATTTTATTTTATTTACTCTTTTATATAGCAGGTTCTTATT
The DNA here is from genome assembly GCF_000442215.2 of Lipotes vexillifer. Taxonomy (NCBI): domain Eukaryota; kingdom Metazoa; phylum Chordata; class Mammalia; order Artiodactyla; family Lipotidae; genus Lipotes; species Lipotes vexillifer. The sequence goes on from NW_006788200.1 coordinate 4,952,619, forward strand.
AGTTATCCATTTTATACATATTAGTGTATATATGTCAATCCCAATCTTGCAATTCATCACACCACCACCACCCCTCATCCCAGCACCACCCCCCCCCCCCGCTGCTTTCCCCCCTGGGTGTCCATACGTTTGTTCTCTACATTTGTGTCTAAATTTCTACCCTGCAAACTGATTCATCTGTACCATATTCCTAGGTTCCACATATATGCGTTAATGTACGACATTTGTTTTTCTCCTTCTGACTTACTTCACTCTGTATGACAGTCTCTAGATGCATCCACGTCTCTACAAATGACCCAATTTCTTTCCTTTTTATGGCTGAGTAATATTCCATTGTATATATGTACCACATCTTCTTAATCCATTTGTCTCTCGATGGGCATTTACGTTGCTTCCATGACGTGGCTATTGTAAATAGTGCTGCAATGAACACTGGGGGGCATGTGTCTTTTTGAATTATGGTTTTCTCTGGGTATATGCCCAGTAGTGGAATTGCTGTGTCATATGGTAATTCTATTTTTAGTTTTTTAAGGAACCTCCACACTCCATAGTGGCTGTATCAATTTACATTCCCACCAACAGTGCAAGAGGGTTCCCTTTTCTCCACACCCTCTCCAGCATTTGTTGTTTGTAGATTTTCTGATGATGCCCACTCTAACTAGTGTGAGGTGATACCTCACTGTAGTTTTGATTTGCATTTCTCTAATAATTAGTGATGTTGAGCATCGTTTCATGTGCTTCTTGGCAATCTGTATGTCTTCTTTGGAGAAATGTCTGTTTAGGTCTTCTGCCCATTTTTGGATTGGATTGTTTGTTTTTTTTAATATTGAGCTGCATGAGCTGTTTATATATTTTGGAGATTAATCGTTTGTCCATTGATTCGTTTGCAGATATTTTCTCCCATTTGAGGGTTGTCTTCTCCTCTTGTTTGTAGTTTCCTTTGCTTTGCAAAAGCTTTGAAGTTTCATTAGGTCCGATTTGTTTATTTTTGTGTTTATTTCCATTACTCTAGGAGGTGGATCAAAACAGATCTTGCTGTGATTTATGTCAAAGAGTGTTCTTCCTATGTTTTCCTCTAAGAGTTTTACAGTGTCCGGTTTTACATTTAGGCCTCTAATCCATTTTGAGTTTATTTTTGGGTATGGTGTTAGGGAGTGTTCTAATTTCATTCTTTTACATATAGCTGTCCAGTTTTCCCAACACCACTTACTGAAGAGGCTGTCTTTCCTCCATTGCATATCCTTGCCTCCTTTGTCATAGATTAGTTGACCATAGGTGTGTGGGTTTATCTCTGGGCTTTCTATCCTGTTCCATTGACCTATATTTCTGCTTTTGTACCAGTACCATATTGTCTTGATTACTGTAGCTTTGTAGTATAGTCTGAGGTCAGAGAGTCTCAGTCCTCCAGCTCTGTTTTTTTCCCTCAAAACCACTTTGGTTATTTGGGGTCTTTTGTGTCTCCATACAAATTTTAAGATTTTTTTGTTCTAGTTCCGTAAAAAATGCCAATTGTAATTTGATAGGGATTGCATTGAATGTGTAAATTGCTTTGGGTAGTATAGTCATTTTCACAATATTGATTCTTCCAATCCAAGAAGACGGTATATCTCTCCATGTTTGTATCATCTTTAATTTCTTTCATCAGTGTCTTACAGTTTTCTGCATACAGGTCTGTTGTCTCTCTAGGTAGGTTTATTCCTAGGTATTTTACTCTTTTTGTTGCAGTGGTAAATGGGAGTGTTTCCTTAATTTCTCTTTCAGATTTTTCTTCATTAGTGTATAGGAATGCAAGAGATTTCTGTGCATTAATTTTGTATTTTGCAACTTCACCAAATTCATTGATTAGCTCTAGTAGTTTTCTGGTGGCATCTTTAGGGTTCTCTATGTATAGTATCATGTCATCTGCAAACAGCGACAGTTTTACTTCTTCTTTTCCAATTTTTATTCCTTTCATTTCTTTTTCTTCTCTGACTGCTATGGCTAGGAATTCCAAAACTATGTTGAATAACAGTGGTGAGAATGGACATCCTTTTCTTCTTCCTGATCTTAAAGGAAATGCTTTCAGTTTTTCACCATTGAGAATGATGTTTGCTGTGGGTTTGTCATATATGGCCTTTATTCTGTTGAGGTAGGTTGCCTCTATGCCCACTTTGTGGAGAGTTTTTATCATAAATGTGTGTTGAGTTTTGTCAAAAGCTTTTTCTGCATCTATTAAGATGATCATATGGTTTTTATTCAATTTGTTAATATGCTGTATCACATTTCTTGATTTGCATATATTGAAGAATCTTTGCATCATTGGGATAAATCCCACTTGATGATGGTGTATCATCCTTTTAATGTGTTGTTGGAGTCTGTTTGCGAGTATTTTGTTGAGGATTTTTGCATCTGTATTCATCAGTGATATTGGTCTGTAATTTTATTTTTTTGTAGTATCTTTGTCTGGTTTTGGTATCAGGGTGATGGTGTCCTCATAGAATGAGTTTGGGAGTGTTCCTTCCTCTGCAAGTTTTTGGAAGACTTTGAGAAGGATGTGTGTTAGCTCTTGTCTAAGTGTTTGATTGAATTCACCTGTGAAGCGTTCTGGTCCTGGACTTTTGTTTGTTGGAAGATTTTAAATCACAGTTTCAATTTCATTTCTTGTGATTGGTCTGTTCGTATTTTCTGTTTCTTCCTGGTTCAGTCTTGGAAGGTTATACCTTTCTAAGAATTTCTCCATTTTTCCAGGTTGTCCATTTTATTGGCATAGAGTTGCTTATAGTAGTCTCTTAGGATGCTTTGTATTTCTGCAGTGTCTCTTGTAACTTCTCCTTTTTCATTTCTAATTGTATTGATTTGAGTCCTCTCCCTGTTTTTCTTGGTGAGTCTGGCTGATGGTTTATTAATTTTGTTTATCTTCTCAAAGAACAAGCTTTTAGTTTTATTGATCTTTGCTATTGTTTTCTTTGTTTCTATTTCATTTATTTCTGTTTTGATCTTTATGATTTCTTTCCTTCTGCTAACTTTGGGTTTTGTTTGTTCTTCTTTCTCTAGTTCCTTTAGGTGTAATGATAGATTGTTTTTTTTTGTTTGTTTGTTTGTTTGTTTTTTATAAATTTTATTTATTTACTTTCGGCTGTGTTGGGTCTTCGTTGCTGCGCGTGGGCAGGCTTTCTCTAGTTGCTGAGATCGGGGGCTACCCTTCGTGGCAGTGCACGGGCTTCTCGTTTTGGTGGCTTCTGTTGCAGAGCACGGGCTCTAGGCGTGCGGGCTCCGGTAGTCGCGGCACACAGGCTCAGGAGTTGCAGCTCACGGGCCCTAGAGTGCAGGCTCAGTAGTTGTGGCATGTGGGCTTAGTTGCTCCGCGGCATGTGGCATCTTCCCGGGCCGGGGCTGGAACCTGTGTCCCCTGCATTGGCAGGCAGATTCTTAACCACTGTGCCACCAGGGAAGTCCAATGATAGATTGTTTATTTGAGATGTTTCTTGTTTCTTGAGGTAGGCTTGTATTGCTATAAACTTCCCTCTTAGCACTGCTTTTGCTGCATACCATAGGTTTAGGATCATTGTGTTTTCATTGTCATTTGTTTCTAGGTATTTTTTGATTTCTTCGGTGATCTCTTGGTTATTTAGTAACGTATTGTTTAGCCTCCTTGTGTTTGTGTTTTTTACATTGTTTTCCCTGTAATTGATCTCTAATCTCAAAACGTTGTGGTCAGAAAAGATGCTTGATATGATTTCAATTTTCTTAAAATTACTGAGGCTTGATTTGTGACCAAGGATGTGATCTATCCTGGAGAATGTTCCATGTGCAGTTGAGAAGAAAGTGTAGTCTGCTGTTTTTGGATGGAATGTCCTATAAATATCAATTAAATCTATCTGGTCTGTTGTGTCATTTAAAGCTTGTGTTTCCTTATTAATTTTCTGTTTGGATGATCTGTCCATTGGTGTAAGTGAGGTGTTAACGTCCCTAATATTGTGTTACTGTCAATTTCCTCTTTTACAGCTGTTAGCACTTGCCTTATGTATTGAAGTGTTCCTATGTTGGGTGTATATGTATTTATAATTGTTATATCTTCTTCTTGGATTGATCCCTTGATCATTACATAGTGTCCTTCCTTGTCTCTTGTAACATTCTTTATCTTAAAGTGTATTTTATCTGATATGAGTATTGCTACTCCAGCTTTCTTTGATTTCCATTTGCATGGAAAATCTTTTTCCATACCATCACTTTCAGTCTGTATGTGTCCCTAGGTCTGAAGTGCATTTCTTGTAGACAGCATATATATGGCTCTTGTTTTTGTATCCATTCAGCAAGACTTGTCTTTTGGTTGGAGCATTTAATCCAGTCATGTTTAAGGTAATTATTGATATGTATGTTCCTATGACCATTTTCTTAATTGTTTTGAGTTTGTTTTTGTAGGTCCTTTTCTTCTCTTGTGTTTCCCACTTAGAGAAGTTCCTTTAGCATTTGCTGTAGAGCTGGTTTGGTGGTGCTGAATTCTCTTAGCTTTTGCTTGTTGGTAAAGCTTTTGACTTCTCCATCAAATCTGAATGAGATCCTTGATGGATAGAGTAATCTGGGTTGTAGGTTCTTCCCTTTCATCACTTTAAATATGTCATGCCACTCCCTTGTGGCTTGTAGAGTTTCTGCTGAGAAATCAACTGTTAACCTTATGGGAGTTCCCTTGTATGTTATTTGTCATTTTTCCCTTGCTGCCTTTAATAATTTTTCTTTGTTTTTAATGTTTGTAAATTTGTTTACTATGTGTCTCGCATATTTCTCCTTGGGTTTATCGTGTATGGGACTCTGTGCACTTCCTGGACTTGGGTGGCTATTTCCTTTCCCACGTTAGGGAAGTTTTTGACTATAATCTCTTCCAATATTTTCCGGGTCCTTTCTCTCTCTTCTCCTTCTGGGACCCCTATAATGTGAATGTTCTTGTGTTTAATGTTGTTGCAGAGGTCTCTTAGCTGTCTTCATTTCTTTTCATTCCTTTTTTCTTTATTTTGTTCTGCAGCATTGAATTCCACCATTCTGTCTTCCAGGTCACTTATCCATTCTTCTGCCTCAGTTATTCTGCTTTTGATTCCTTATAGTGTATTTTTCATTTCAGTTATTGTATTGTTCATCTCTGTTTGTTTGTTCTTTACTTCTTCTAGGTCTTTGTTAATCATTTCTTGCATCTTCTCGATCTTTGCCTCCATTCTTTTTCTGTGGTCCTGGATCATCTTCACTATGATTATTCTGAATTCTTTTTCTGGAAGGTTGCCTAGCACCACTTCATTTAGTTGTTTTTCTGGGGTTTTATCTTGTTCCTGCATCTTGTACATAGCCCTCTGCCTTTTCATCTTGTCTATCTTTCTGTGAATGTGGTTTTGTTCCACAGGCTGCACAATTGTAGTTCTTGCTTCTGCTGTCTGCCCTCTGCTTTCATTTTTTGATAATAGCCACCCAAATGGTGTAAAGTGCCATCTGTTGTGGTTTTGATTTGCACTGCTTTAATCATTAGCAATGTTGAGCCCCTTTTCATGGACTTAATGGTCATTTGTTTATATTCTTTGGAAAATGTCTGTTCAAGTCCTTTGCTCCTTTTTAAATTGGGTTGTTTTTTCTTTTGTTGTTGATTTGTAGGCATTCTTTATTTATTCTGGATCTTTATCTCTCATCAGATATATGATTGGATATATTTTCTCTGATTTATTTTCTTGATAGTGTTCTTTGATGCATAAATCTTTAAGTTTTCATGAAGTCCAATTTTTTTTCTCTTGTGGCCTGTGCTTTTTGGTGTTATATCTAAGAAATCATTGCCAAATTCAGTGTCATGAAGCTATGTTTCTATGTCTTTTTCTAAAAGTTTTATAGTTTTAGCTCTTACACTTAGGCCTTTGATCTACTTTGGCTTAATTTTTGTATATGGTGTAAATAAAGGGCTTAATTTCATTATTTTGCATGTGGATAGCCAGTTTTCCCAGCATCATTTGTTGAAAATACTGTCCTTTACTCATTCAGTGATATTGGCACCCTCATTGAAAGTCATTTGACCATATATGCAAGGATTTATTTCCAATCTCTCTATTCTATTCCATTAGTCTAAATGTCTGTCTTTATGCCAGTACCTCATAATTTTTATTACCATAGCTTTGTAATAAGGTTTGACATCAGGAAGTCTAAATCTTGCAGGTTTGTTCTTTTTAAAGACTGTTTTGGCTATGCAGGATCTCTCGAGATTTCATATAAATTTGGGGTTGGATTTTTCTATTCTTTCAGTAAACATCAGTGGGATGCTGATAGGGAGTGTGTTGAATCTGTAGATCACTTTGGCTAATAGTGATAACTTAACAATATTAACTCTTCCAGTCTATGGACACCAGATGTCTTTCCATTTATTTATGTCTTCATTAGTTTCTTTCAGCAAAGTTTTGTAGTTTCCAGTCCATAGTTATTTCACCTACGCTTTTAAATTTATTCTTAATATTTTATTCTTTGTGCTGCTATTGTAAATTGAATTATTGTCCTAATTCTCTTTCAGGTAGTTAACTTTTAGTGTATAGAAGCACAGCTGATTTTTGTGTGTTGACTTTGTATCTTACAATTTTGTTGAATTCATTTATTCTAAATTTTTTTGACGGATCTTAGGGTTTTCTACATATAAGATTATGTCATCTGCAAACAGAGACAATTTTACTTTTTCCTTTCTTATTTGGATGCCTGTAGTTAATTTTTCTTGCCTAATTGCCCTGGCTAGTACTTCCTATACCATGTTGAATAGGAATGGTGAAAGCAGACATTCTCATCTTGTTCATGATCATAGAGGAAAAGTTTTTCAGTCTTTTACCTTTGAGTATGCTGTTACCTGTGGGATTTTCATATATGGACTTGATTATGTTCGGGTAGTTTCCTTCTGTCTCTAGTTTATTGGGCTTTTTTCATGAAAAGGTATTGAATTTTGTCAAATGCTTTTTATGTATCAATTGAGATGATTACGTGGTTTTTTTCCTTTCATTCTGTTAATGTGATATATTACACTGATTGATTTTCATATGTTGAACCCCATCTTGCATTCAGGGGATAAATGGTTTGGTCCTGGTTTATAAACCTTTTAGTATGTTGCCGAACATGGTTTGCTAATATTCTGTTGAGTATTTTTCCATGAATAATAATAAGGGATATTGATCTATAGTTTTATTTTATTGTAGTTTATTTGTCTGGCTTTGGTATCAGGGTACTGCCGGTCAAATAGAATGAGTTAGGAAGTGTTCCCTCCTCTTCAATTTGTTGAGAAGAGTTTGACAAGAACTGGTGTTAATTCTTCCTTAAATGTTTGGTAGAATTCGCCAATGCAGCCCTCTGGCTCAGAGACTTTCTTTGTTGAGAGATTTTTCATTACTGATTTTTTTTTTTTTTTTTTTTTTTTTTTTGCGGTACATGGGCCTCTCACTGTTGTGGCCTCTCCCATTGTGGAGCACAGGCTCCAGATGCGCAGGCTCAGCAGCCATGGCTCACGGGCCCAGCCGCTCTGTGGCATGTGGGATCTTCCCGGACTGGGGCGCGAACCCATGTCCCCTGCATCAGCAGGCGGACTCTCAACCACTGCACCACCAGGGAAGCCCTTCATTACTGATTTAATCAAATTTTCTATTTCTTCATATTTCAATCTTGGTTGGTGGTGTCTTTGTAGGAATTTTGTTTATTTCATCTAAGTTATCCAATTTGTCATATAGTCATTCACAACATTCTCTTATAATCCTTTTTATTTCTTTTTTTTTAACATCTTTATTGGAGTATAGTTGCTTTAAAATGGTGTATTAGTTTCTGCTTTATAACAAAGTGAATCAGTTATACATATACTTATGTTCCCATATCTCTTCCCCTTTGTGTCTCCCTCCCTCCCACCCTCCCTATCCCACCCCTCTAGGTGGTCACAAACCACCAAGCTGATCTCCCTGTGCTATGCGGCTGCTTCCCATTAGCTATCTATTTTATGTTTGATAGTGTATATATGTCCATGCCACCCTCTCACTTTGTCACAGCTTACCCTTCCCCCTCACCATATCCTCAAGTCCATGCTCTAGTAGGTCTGTGTCTTTATTCCTGTCTTACCCCTAGGCTCTTCATGACCAGTTTTTTTTCTTAGATTCCATATATATGTGTTAGCATACAGTATTTGTTTTTCTCTTTCTGACTTACTTCACTCTATATGACAGACTGTAGGTCCATCCACATCACTACAAATAACTCAATTTCGTTTCTTTTTATGGTTAATATTCCATTGTATATATGTGCCACATCTTCTTTATCGCATTCATCTCTTGATGGACACTTAGGTTGCTTCCATGTCCTGGCTATTGTAAATAGAGCTGCAGTTAACATTTTGGTACATGACTCCTTTTGAATTATGGTTTTCTCAGGGTATATGCCCAGTAGTGGGATTGCTGGGTCGTATGGTAGTTCTATTTGTAGTTTTTTAAGGAACCACCATACTGTTCTCCATAGTGGCTGTATCAATTTACATTTCTACCAACAGTGCAAGAGTGTTCCCTTTTCTCCACACCCTCTCCAGCATTTATTGTTTCTAGATTTTTTGATGATGGCCATTCTGACCGGTGTGAGATGATATCTCATTGTAGTTTTGATTTGCATTTCTCTAATGATTAATGATGTTGAGCATTCTTTCATGTGTTTGTTGGCAATCTGTATATCTTCTTAGGAGAAATGTCTACTTAGATCTTCTGCCCATTTTTGGATACGGTTGTTTGTTTTTTTGTTATTGAGCTGCATGAGCTGCTTGTAAATTTTGGAAATTAATCCTTTGTCAGTTGCTTCATTTGCAAATATTTTCTCCCATTCTGAGGGTTATCATTTGGTCCTGTTTATGGTTTCCTTTGCTGTGCAAAAGCTTTGAAGTTTCATTAGGTCCAATTTGTTTATTTTTGTTTTTATTTCCATTTCTCTAGGAGGTGAGTCAAAAAGGATCTTGCTGTGATTTATGTCATAGAGTGTTCTGCCTATGTTTTCCTCTAAGAGTTTGATAGTATCTGGCCTTACATTTAGGTCTTTAATCCATTTTGAGTTTATTTTTGTGTATGGTGTTAGGAAGTGTTCTAATTTCATTCTTTTGCATGTAGCTGTCCAGTTTTCCCAGCACCACTTACTGAAGAGGATGTCTTTTCTCCACTATATATTCTTTCCTCCTTTATCAAAAATAAGGTGACCATATGTGCATGGGTTTATCTCTGGACTTTCTATCCTGTTCCATTGATCAATCTTTCTGCTTTTGTGTGAGTACCATACTGTCTTGATTACTGTAGCTTTGTAGTATAGTCTAAAGTCAGGGAGCCTGATTTCTCCAGCTCCGTTTTTCATTCTCAAGATAGCTTTGGCTATTCGGGGTCTTCTGTGTTTCCATACAAATTGTGAAATTTTTTGTTCTACTTCTGTGAAAAATGCCAGTGGTAGTTTGATAGGGATTGCATTGAATATGTAGATTGCTTTGGGTAATAGAGTCATTTTCACAGTGTTGATTCTTCCAATCCAAGTACATGGTATATCTCTCCATCTATTTTTATCATCATTAATTTCTTTCATCAGTGTCTTATAATTTTCTGCATTACAGGTCTTTTGTCTCCTTAGGTAGGTTTATTCCTAGGTATTTTATTCTTTTTGTTGCAATGGTAAATGGGAGTGTTATCTTAATTTCACTTTCAGATTTTTCAACATTAGTGTATAGGAATGCCAGAGATTTCTGTGCATTAGTTTTGTATGCTGCTAATTTACCAAATTCATTGATTAGCTCTAGTAGTTTTCTGGTAGCATCTTTAGGATTCTCTATGTATAGTATCATGTCATCTGCAAACAGTGACAGCTTTACTTCTTTTCCGATTTGGATTCCTTCTATTTCTTTTTCTTCTCTGATTGCCATGGCAGGGACTTCCAAAACTATGTTGAATAATAGTGGTGAGAGTGGGCAACCTTGTCTTGCTCCTGATCTTAGTGGAAATGGTTTTATTTTTTCACCATTGAGGATGATGTTGGCTGTGGGTGTGTCATATATGGCTTCTATTATGTTGAGGAAAGTTACCGCTATGCCTACTTTCTGCAGGGTTTTTATCATAAATGGGTGTTGAATTTTGTCGAAAGCTTTCTCTGCCTCTGTTGAGATGATCATATGGTTTTTCTCCTTCACTTTGTTAATATGGTGTATCACGTTGATTGATTTGCATATATTGAAGAATCCTTGCATTCTTGGAATAAACCCTACTTGATCATAATATATGATGGTTTTAGTGTGCTGTTGGATTCTGTTTGCTAGTATTTTGTTGAGGAGTTTTGCATCTATATTCATCAGTTATATTGGCCTGTACTTTTCTTTCTTTGTGACCTCTTTGTCTGGTTTTGGTATCAGGGTGATGGTTGCTTTGTAGAATGAGTTTAGGTGTGCTCCTCCCTCTGCTATATTTTGGAAGAGTTTGAGAAGGATAGGTGTTAGCTCTTCTCTAAATGTTTGATAGAATTCGCCTGTGAAGCCATCTGGTCCTGGGCGTTTGTTTCTTGGAAGATTGTTAATCACAGTTTCAATTTCAGTGCTGTGATTAGTCTGTTCGTATTTTTCTATTTCTTCCTGGTTCAGTCTCAGAAGGTTGTGCATTTCTAAGAATATGTCCATTTCTTCCAGGTTGTCCATTTTATTGACATAGAGTTGCTTGTAGCAATCTTTCATGATCGTTTGTATTTCTGCAGTGTCAGTTGTTACCTTTCCTTTTTCATTTCTAATTCTGTTGATTTGAGACTCCTCCGTTTTTTTCTTGATGAGTCCGGCTAATGGTTTATCAATTTTGTTTATCTTCTCAAAGAACCAGCTATTACTTTTATTTATCTTTGCTATCGTTTCCTTCATTTCTTTTTCATTTATTTCTGATCTGATGTTTATGGTTTCTTTCCTTCTGCTGACTTCGGGGTTTTTTTGTTCTTCTTTCTCTAATTGCTTTAGGTGCAAGGTTAGGTTGTTTATTTGAGATGTTTCCTGTTTCTTAAGGTAGGATTGTATTGGTATAAACTTTCCTCTTAGAACTGCTTTTGCTGCATCCCATAGGTTTTGGGTCATCGTTGTCTCCATTTTTATTTGTTTCTAGGTATTTTTTTCATTTCCTCTTTGATTTCTTCTGTGATCACTTCGTTATTAAGTAGTGTATTTTTTAGCCTCCATGTGTTTGTATTTTTTAGCTTCCATGTGTTTGTATTTTTTACAGATCTTTCCTGTAATTGATATCTAGTCTCATAGCGTTGTGGTCGGAAGATACTTGATACGATTTCAGTTTTCTTAAATTTACCAAGGCTTGACTTGTGACCCAAGATATGATCTATCCTGGAGAATGATCCATGAGCACTTGAGAAAAATGTGTATTCTGTTGTTTTTGGTTGGAATGTCCTATAGGTATCAGTTAAGTCCATCTTGTTTAATGTATGATTTAAAGCTTGTGTTTCCTTTTTTAATTTCCTTTTTGGATGATCTGTCCATTGGTGAAAGTGGGGTGTTAAAGTCCCCTACTATGATTGTGTTACTGTTGATTTCCCCTTTTATGGCTGTTAGTATTTACCTTATGTATTGAGGTCCTCCTATGTTGGGTGCATGAATATTTACAATTGTTATATCTTCTTCTTGGATTGATCCCTTGATCATTCTGTAGTGTCCTTCTTTGTCTCTTGTAATAGTCTTTATTTTAAAGTCTGTTTTGTCTGATATGAGAATTGCTACCCCATCTTTCTTTTGATTTCCATTTGCATGGAATATCTTTTTCCATCCCCTCACTTTCAGTCATATGTGTCCCTAATTCTGAAATGGGTCTCTTTTAGACAGTATATATATGGGTCTTGTTTTGTATCCATTCAGCCAGTCTGGGTCTTTTGGTGGGAATATTAAATCCTTTTACATTTAAAGTAATTATCGATATGTATGTTCCTATTCCCATTTTTTTAAATTGTTTTGGGTTTGTTATTGTAGGTCTTTTCCTTCTCTTGTGTTTCTTGCCTAGAGAAGTTCCTTTAGCATTTGTTGTAAAGCTGGTTTGGTGGTGCTGAGCTCTCTCAGCTTTTGCTTGTCTGTAAAAGTTTTAATTTCTGCATCAAATATGAAAGAGATCCTTCCTGGCTAGAGTAATCTTGGTTGTAGGTTTTCCTCATTCATCACTTTAAATATATCCTGCCCTTCTGGCTTGCAGAGTTTCTGCTGAAAGATCAGCTGTTCAACTTATGGGGATTCCTTTGTGTGTTATTTGTTGCTTTTCCCTTGCTGCTTCTAATATGTTTTCTTTGTATTTAATTTTTGATAGTTTGATTAATATGTGTCTTGGTGTGTTTCTCCTTGGTGTGTTTATCCTGTATGGGACTCTCTGTGCTTCCTGGACTTGATTAACTATTTCCTTTCCCATATTAGGGAATTTTTCAACTATAATCTCTTCAATTATTTTCCTAGTCCCTTTCTTTTTCTCTTCTTTTTCTGGGACCCCTGTAATTCGAATGTTGTTGCATTTAATGTTGTCCCAGAGGTCTCAGAGTCTGTCCTCAGTTCTTTTCATTCTTTTTTCTTTACTCTGCTCTGCCGTAGTTATTTCCACTATTTTATCTTCCAGGTCACTTATCCGTTCTTCTGCCTCATTTATTCTGCTATTGATCCCTTCTAGAGTATTTTTAATTTCATTTATTTTGTTGTTTATCATTGCTTGTTTCCTCTTTAGTTCTTCTAGTTCCTTGTTAAATGTTTCTTGCATTTTCTCTATTTCCAAGATTTTGGATCATCTCTGCTATCATTTTTCTGAATTCTTTTTCAGATAGACTGCCTATTTCTTCTTCATTTGTTAGGTCTGGTGGGTTTTTACCTTGCTCCTACGTCTGCTGTGTGTTTTTCTGTCTTCTCATTTTGCTTATATTACTGTGTTTGGGGTCTCCTTTTCACAGGCTGCTGGTTCGTAGTTCCCCTTGTTTTTGGTGTCTGTCCCCAGTGGCTAAAGTTGGTTCAGTGGGTTGTGTAGGCTTCCTGGTGGAGGGGACTAGTGCCTGTGTTCTGGTGGATGAGGTTGGATCTTGTCTTTCTGGTGGGCAGTTCCACGTCTGGTGGTGTGTTTTGGGGTGTCTGTGGACTTATTATGATTTTAGGCATCCTCTCTGCTAATGGATGGTGTTGTGTTCCTGTCTTGCTAGTTGTTTGGCATAGGGTGTCCAGCACTATAGCTTGCTTGTCGTTGAGTGAAGCTGGGTGTTCGTGTTGAGATGGAGATCTCTGGGTGATTTTTGCCGTTTGATATTACGTGGAGCTGGGAGTTGTCTTGTGGACCAGTGTCCTGAAGTTGGCTCTCCCATCTCAGAGACACAGCAGTGACTCCTGGCTGGAGCACCAAGAGCCTTTCATCCACACGGCTCACAGTAAAAGGGAGAAAAAGCAGAAAGAAAGAGGATAAAATGAAATAAAATAAAGTAAGATAAAATAAAGTTATTAAAATAAAAATAATTATTAAGAAAAATGTTTTTTTTAAAGTAAAAAAAAGGACAGACAGAACCCTAGGACAAATGGTGAAAGCAAAGCTTTACAGACAAAATCTCACACAGAAGCATACACATGCACACTCACAAAAAGAGGAAAAGGGCAAAACATAATATGTCTTGCTCCCAAAGTCCACCTCCTTAATTTGGGATGATTCATTGTCTATTCAGCTATTCCACAGATGCAGGGTACATCAAGTTCGTTGTGGAGCTTTAATCTCCTGCTCCTGAGGCTGCTGGGAGAGATTTCCCTTTCTCTTCTTTGTTCGCACAGCTCCCGTGGTTCAGCTTTGGATGTGGCCCCGCTTCTGCGTGTAGGTCGCCTGAGGGTGTCTGTTCTTCACTCAGACAGGACAGGGTTAAAGGAGCAGCTGATTTGGGGGTTCTGGCTCACTCATGCATGGGGCAGGGAGGGGTACGGATGTGGGGCGAGCCTGCGGCAGCAGAGGTCAGCATGACATTGCACCAACCTGAGGTGCGCCATGCATTCTCCCAGGGAATTTGTCCCTGGATCACGGGACCCTGGCAGTGGTGGGCTGCACAGGCTCCCAGGAGGGGAGATGTGGATAGTGACCTGTGGTCGCACACAGGCTTCTTGGTGGCTGCAGCAGTATCCTTAGCATCTCATGCCCATCTCTGGGGTCCACGCTGTTAGCCACGGCTCACGCCCGTCTCTGGAGCTCCTTTAAGCGGTGCTCTGAATCCCCTCTCCTTGCGCACCCTGACACAGTGGTCTCTTGCCTCTTCGGCAGGTCCAGACTTTTTCCCAGACTCCCTCCCGGCTCGCCGTGGTGCACTAACCCCTTCAGGCTGTGTTCAGTCCGCCAACCCCAGTCCTCTCCCTGAGATCCGACCGAAGCCCGAGCCTCACTTCCCAGCCCCCGCCTGCCCCAGTGGGTGAGCAGACAAGCCTCTCGGGCTGCTGAGTGCTGGTCGGCACCGATCCTCTGTGCGGGAATCTCTCAGCTTTGCCCTCCGCACCCCTGTTGCTGTGCTCTCCTCCATGGCTCCGAAGCTTCCCCCTCCACAACCTGCAGCCTCCACCGCAACGGGGCTTCCTAGTGTGTGGAAACCTTTCCTCCTTCACAGCTCCCTCAATGGTGCAGGTCCTGTTCATATTCTTTTGTCTCTGTTTTTTCTTTTTCTTTTGCCCTACTCAGATATGTGGGGGAGTTTCTTGCCTTTTGGGAGGTCTGAGGTCTTCTGCTAGTGTTCAGTGGATGTCCTATAGGAGCAGTTCCACGTGTAGATGTATTTCTGATGTATCTGTGGGGAGGAAGGTGATCTCTGCGTCTTACTCTTCCACCATCTTCCTCAGCTCCCCCCGTTTTCATTTCTATAAAATGAATAGTGGGCTTCCCTCGTGGCGCAGTGGTTGAGAATCTGCCTGCTAATGCAGGGGATACGGGTTCGAGCCCTGGTCTGGGAATATCCCACATGCCGCGGAGCAACTAGGCCCGTGAGCCACAACTACTGAGCCTGTGCACCTGGAGCCTGTGCTCCGCAACAAGAGAGGCCACGAGAGTGAGAGGCCCGCGCACCACGATGAAGAGTGGCCCCCACTTGCTGCAACTAGAGAAAGCCCTCACACAGAAACGAAGACCCAACACAGCAAAAATAAATAAATTAATAAACTCCTACCCCCAACGTCTTCTTAAAAAAAACCAAATGAGTACTAATGTCCCCACTTCCATTTCTAATTTTAGTAATTGAGTCTCCTTTTTTCTTAGTCTAGCTAAACTTTGCCAGTCAATTTTGTTAATCTTTTTGAAAACCAACCTTGGTTTTGCTTATTTTTTCTGTTTTTCTATTTTCTACTCTATGTATCTCTGCTCTAATCTTTATTTCCTTCCTTCTGCTACCTTTGGGTGTATTTTGTTCTTCTTTTTCTAGTTATTTAAGATGCAAAGTTAGATTTTTGATTTGAGATTTTTAAATATAGGCATTTAGAGTTATAAATTTCCCTCTTAGCACTGCTGTTGTTGCACCCTGTAAGTTTTGGTATGTTGTGTTTTCATTTGCATTTGTTTCAAGATACTTTATAATTTCCCTGGTGATTTCTTCTTTGACCCACTGGTCATTTAGGAGTGTGCTGTTTAATTTCCACCCATTTTAAAATTTTTTGGTTTTTCTTTTATTATTGACTTCCCATTTCATTCCATCGTGATCACAAAAGATACTGTACGATTTTAATCTTTTTTAATTTATACATTGTAAAATATTAAAACAATAAGACAAGGTTTGTGGCCTAACACATGGTCTATCCTGGAGAATGTTCAGGTCCACATGTAAGAAAAGTGTTTTTTGTTTTGTTTTGTTTTTTTTGCGGTACATGGGCCTCTCACTGTTGTGGCCTCTCCCGTTGTGGAGCACAGGCTCTGGACGCACAGGCTCAGCGGCCATGGCTCACGGGCCCAGCTGCTCCGCAGCATGTGGGATCCTCCCAGACCAGGGCATGAACCCATGTCCCCTGCATCGGCAGGCGGACTCTCAACCACTGTGCCACCAGGGAATCCCTCTATCAATTATTGAAAGTAAGCTACTGAAGTCTCTACTTATTATTGTAGGGCTATCTATTTCTCTTTTCAAGTCCATCAACATTTTTGTTACATATTTTGTAGGTGTAATTTTTTTGCATATATGTCTTTAATTGTTACATCTTTTTGGTGAATTGACCCTTTTATCATTATATAATGCCATTCTTTGTCTCTTGTAAGAGTTTTTGACTTAAAGTCAATTTTGTCTGATACCTGTATAGCCACCCTTTCTCTTTTGAATACTGTTTTCATGAAATACCTTTCCCATCCTTTCAATTTCAACTTATATTTGCCCTTATATCTAAAGTGAGTGTCTTGTAGACAACATATAGATGGATTATGTTTTGTTTTTGCTTTTTAAATCCATTCTACTAATCTATGCCTTTTGGCTGAGAAATTTAATCCATTTACACTTAGTTAATTATCGATAGAGAAAGTCTTACCTTTGACGTTTTGTTATTTTCTGCATGTTTTAGGGCTTTTTTTTTATGTCCCTTTTTTCTTCTGCTATTGCCTTCTTTGGGTTTAGTTATTTGTTTTGTCATTTCCTCTGTTGAATATTCTATAAATATTTGTGGTTACCATGAGGATTACATATAACATCCTAAAATTATAAAAATTATTTTAAATCGGTAACAACTGAAATTCACTTGCATACAAAACTCTACCTTTTTATAGCTTTTTACCTCTCCTTTATCTATTCTTGTCCCAAATTACATCCTTTTATATTGTGTACCCATTAACATAGAGTTATAATGATTTTTATACATTTGTCTCTTAAATACTGTTGAAAATAAAAATGTTAAAAGCCAAAATTACAATACTTTTAAAAAATATTTGACCATGTATTTAGCTTTACCAGAGAATTTTATACCTTCATATCGTTTTGAGTTATCATCTCACTTCCTTTCATTTTAACCTGAAGGACTCCATTTAACATTTCTTATAGGATAGGTCCAGTGGTAATGAATTCCTTCAGCTTTTGTTTATCTGACAGTGTCTTAATTTTTTTTGAAAGTTATTTTTACTAGTTATAGAATTCTTTGTTGCTATGTTTCTTTCTTTTTTCTTGTTACTTTAAATAATTTCATTCCACTGTCTTCTGGCCTCCAAGGTTTCTTGCTGGTAAATTGGCTGGTAATCTTACTGAGGATCCCTTGTATGTGATGAATCACTTTTCTCTTATTGCTTTCAAGATTCTCTCTCTTTCAGTAGTTTGATTATGATGTGTCTTGGTGTATGTCTCTTTGGATTTACCCCACTTCCAGTCTATTGAGCTGCTTGGATGTGCAAATTCATGTCTTTCCTCAAATTTGGCACATTTTCAGCCATTATTTTTTCAAATAATCTCTCGACCCCTTCCTCTCTTATCCTTTTGGGATTTTTATAATGTATATACTGGTCTACTTCATGGCATTTCATAAGTTCATTAAGCTCTGTTCACTTCATTTTTTTTCTGCTTCTAAGACTTGATGATGTCATATGTCCTAATTTGATTTTTTTCACCAATTTTTTTTCTTATGCCTGCTCAAATCTGCTGTCAAACAAGTGCATTGAAATTTTCTATTCAGTTCTACTTTTCAGCTCAAGAATTTCTATTTTTTTAATATATATAATTTCTATCTTTGTTCATATTCTCATTTTGTTCGTGTATCATTTTCCTTGTTTCTATTAGTCTTTTGTTCATGTTTTCTTTTAGCATTTTGAGCATATTTATGACACTTGTTTTAAATTCCATTGCCTTTGCTTCTTCAGGGATTATTTCTGCCACTCTATTTTCTTCCTTTGAATGGGCCATGTTTTCCTGATAGTTTGTATACCTTGTGAAAAATAGGGCATTTGAAAAAAATATCCACCTTTCTCAGACTTTGCATACCAGTTCTGTACCAGGGAAGTCCTTCACAAATTAACTGGTCATATCTGAGGCTTGGGATCAGTCCAAGGTGAAGATGTAAGGTTTTATCATGTGTCTTAGCTGAGCATGCATTTTGCCTGGACCTGTGGGCAGCATTTTTTGATTCTCCTATGTACACAGTTGCTTTTAAATGTCTTAATTTCCCAAAGAATTTACTTCACTTTACCCATACTCTTCTGTCTCAGGTATCTGCAGGTCTCTAGTACCTAGCAGCTTTCATGAGCAGTGCTAGCTGTTTATCCCTGCCTGATCTTTGAGTTAGGCATCACAAAGTCCTGTCCTTTAGGAAGCCCCAAGATAGGTTAGAATATTGCAGAAAAGGTCTTTTTTGTTCCCTCTGGTTCATGGGATAGTATTAGGAACTCTGCTGCCACCTCCTCCAGATCAAGACGATTATGCACTGGGGAAGCAGTGGTTCAGGGCAAGTGAAACACCATGGAATTTACTACCATTTTGAATGTGGCTTTTTATTGCTTGGGTGTTCACTTGGTTGTTGTAGACTTTAACCACTTAATAGCATTCCTATAAGGTTATCTTAGCCAGTTTTGGGTTATTTTTCATGTCTCTCTGGGGGAATGATGGCTTAGAGCTTCCTAGTCTGCCATTTTGCTTTATCTCTGGCTTTTGAAAGGTTCATATTTGATGAGAGAATTGGACATGGCAGTTACCAAGCACTGGTTTGGAGTTACAGGGTTCTAGAGAAAAGAGTAGGAGTGCTTGGTAATTCTCAGAGTAATTGAAAAGGGTTCCTAGAGGAATAATAATTGAGCTGGTACTCCTTGGCTGTTTTGATAAAGGAACTATCAGGAACACAGGCAGAAGCTTGAGAAGGGTGGAGGTGCTTGGGAAAAAGATTAGAATTTGAGATGTGAGGAATGCAAGGAGACAAAGAGGTGGAAAGGGATCAATTACAAAGGAGTGTATTTACCAAGCCAAGTAATTTAGATTTGGTCGTGACAGTGATGAGAATCCTTGAAAATTTAATAGGGCAGTGACATCAGATTTGCCTTTGAGAATAAATTACTTTGGCAGAAGCATCATGTAAGATGTATTGGAGCTGGCCAAGAATAAATCAGGGTCACTGGTTAAAAAATTCCTAAGACAATTGAGAGAGAGGATGGTGGTCAGAACCATGACAGCAGTGGTGAGACAGAGAGGAAGAGATATTTAGAAAGAAGAATTGTCAGAATTCGGGGACTTATTACAGTTTGGGAGTTGGGGAGAGAGGGGTAGATGGTGCTGCTATTCCTGAAGTCAAGGAGTGTATGAGGAGAAGTCTTGAAGAGGAAGCTAATGAATTATTTTGAAATCATACAAGACATGGTGTATTGTTTTCATGATAAAAAGCAAAAGTGAAACATAGAGATGAGGCTGATCAGACCAAGTCCTTGAGGAGTCCTTTCCTCAGAGGTCACCACTGCTACCAGCTTAGTGTGTGTCCTTTCAGACCTTGTTTTGTGTATTTCCATATTTATTCAGAGAAAGTGGATTGTATAACGTTTTATATATCTAACTTACATATTTCATACTCTGTATCACTTGATTTTTTTCTTCATACAACTGATGTTTTAGAAGTTTTGATAAGTCAGTGCATATGAAATTACTTCATTATTTTTGACTGCTGCATAGTATTCCAGATTGTAGAGTTGCCCATTGTGCCCACTGATGGATACTTAGTTTTGTACCAAATTTCCTGTTCTAACAAATGATGCTACAATGGATGTACATACATTTTACATATATCTTTGTAAATTAGTGTGATTTTTTTTCCTCTAGGAGTAATTACTGAGAAGTAGAATTATTCAGTCCTAGAGTATTTACTCTTACTTATATAGTTATTACCAAACTGCCCCCCAATGGCTGATTGGACTGTACAGTGTGTAAGAGTGTTCCTTATACTGCACTCTCAACAACACTTGACATGATCATGATTTTTTTCTGAGTGAAACTGAGGGATCATTGCTTAATTTGTGTTTCTCTGATCATGAGTGAGGTTAGGCATGGTTTCTTTGCCATCTGTGTCTTCCAAGGCTCGCTTGTTTTTATCTTTCCCCATTAGTCTGTTGAATTATATTTTTCTTATGGATTTGTAGGAGTTAAAAAATTATATATCTGTTTTATGTCCTCATTATCTTCTTTAGTCTCTCGTTTATCTTTTAAATTTGTTCGTGACATGCTATTAATTTTGATGGAGGAAAGTTTATTAATCTATTCCTTTATGGCTCACGTTTGCTAGGAATTGTTTTTAAAGAAGCCTTGCTGACTCCTATTTTCATAGGCATATTCACTCTATATTTCATTCTATCATTTTGATGTTTTAAGGTTTAAAATTGAGGTGTTAATGGGAAATTTGAGTAGAATTATCTAAATGTCAGGTGACTTTTTCAGAATGGAATCAAAACCTGCACTTGAAACATAGACCGGGGCTTCTCCAAGTGGAGGAGTTGGTTGAAACCACTGATGTAGATAAGATTGTCTAGAGAAAGCATGTAAAATTCAAGAGGAATGGCCCAGGGACACAGATCTGAGGAACACCTGTATGAACAGAACTGGGTGAACAAACGGAAATACAGGAGACCTAAAAGGAATAGCCAGAGAGGTCGGATGAAAATCAGGGAATGATGGATATGAGAAACCAGGAAAGGTGAGCTTTAAACAAGGCTGAAGTAGCCATTGGTGTCAACTGTGATATCCATCAACCCATACTGTAACAGTTATTTGTCTTTTTCAAGGAGATAACTTTACAGAGCAGGACCCCCTAGGTCTTATTCACTTTTCTTGATATATTCCTAGCACTGAATGTGGTGCCTGCCCATAGTGGCATTCATCCATCCATCATATATTAATCTATATATCTACAAATCTTCTAATTAACCTTAAAGTCTTGTTGAATGAATAAATTTTGAAATCTTCCTCTTTCCTTGAATCAGTTTGTCAAAGCAAATCTGAAAACTGATCCAGAATTTTGAGAGGTGCTGGGACCTTTTTACTCACGCTGTATAACTAAGATTCCTTTGGTCCTGGCCTTTAACGGACAGAGGTGGCTTCCATGAAGACACAACTTGAGGAGACATGTGGGGTTTGACTGTAAATCTGATGATTTAAGAGGAATTGTGGGAGTGTCCGGAAATGCCAGCTGCTCTTTAAGGTACCCTGTACCTACCCTGGGGGCTTCATATTGGCCACTGTTCTTCCGACCTTAGTTATTTTGTGGATTTATGAAGCACCTTTCCTTGAACTGTCAATTTGTAAATTGTCTGTAAGATGCAGTCCATTGGGTAAAGAATTAGAGTTATTCATAAGATAGTTTCTACCTCGGCTGGTGGTGAAATTACTCACTCAGGGTATAATTAAGTCATAGATACCCTGACTTTAATGTGGATAAAGGTGGAAAGGAAATAATTCCTGTTCCAATTTGGGTGTTTTCTGATGTTTGACAGGCCTCTGGTGTGTTCAGCCATAAACTGAGGACATCTCAGAGTCCCTGTAAAGGAGATTTTGGGGTTGTTTTTTTTTTCCCAAGAGAATTGGAGAATGACTGACTGGGGAGGGAAGGAAGAAGAATTGAAAAAGCTTAAGGTTGCAAACAGGATGACAACAGTGAAACCTGATGGATAAGGACTAAGTAAGAAAGTTGTGGCTTGAGAGAGAACGCGGCAGAAAGAGGGGTCGGGTGAGAAGCTTCTAGGCTGAGGGGGCACAGGGCATGGATGCGCCAGGGTGTGCTGAGAGGGGTCAGGACAGGCTGGAGCACCACAGCCTGTGAGGTTGGCCTCACAGAGGGCCCTCTGCTGAGGGTGATCCCCTTGACCTGCCCATACTCTTCTCCAGAGGTCATGTGTGGACATGGCCTGGCGAGTGCACCTGCAACCTAACAAAACACAAACACTCAGGTGTTGCAGACAAATTAAAATTTATTGAAACAGACAGAAATGCACCTGCTCAGGACTACAGTTAAGCATTTACTATTAACCAAAGAGTCGTGTTCACATTCCAGATAAGTCTATGTGGGAAAAGCATTCAGAATTTACTAGGTTGTTCTACTTCGCTATTTCATCTACAGTAGGGACAACAAACTGACACTCAGGATTTGAGGGGCTCTCATTACAATACTACACACTGAACAGAGACAAACATCAGTGACTTTGAGAAAAAGGTATAAAAAGACCAAAACCACCCACTGTAGAAAGGGCTCTTGGATGTTACTGTACAGTGTGGTCAAGGTAAAAACTAAACAAAACTGTAGATGGCATCCCGTGAAGAGGAGAGAGGCAGACCTGGACAGACATGCTGTCATTCAGTGCTGGGCATGGGAAAATGGGCATAAAGGAGGAGGACCTGATATAATATCTCGAATTCAGTGTGAAGGTATTCCCATGCCTAGAATGTTCGTGGAAACAAAAAGACAGTAATATGTTAGACAACTAACCATTGTGGAAGAAAATTCTGGGGCTTAACTTAGATGCCAAGGAAATGGTATCAAAGAAAAGAACCATTTATGGAATAAGAATATAACTATTTACTAAGGAGGTTCCAAAAATGAGCCAGTGAAGTTTCAACTCTATATCTGTCTCCAACAAGGGAATGATTATCACAGTACTGTTTTTTTTTAATCAAGATTTTTATGTATACTCCATCACTAGCTAAAGGGCTCCTGCCAAAAAAGAGGAAAGCAAAAATTCTTCTTCTAAGGATGAAGTAACTAAAATATCAAATCTTTACTACTTATGCAAAGTACCTTTAAAAAACTCTAATGCTGTCTTGCCAAAGTGAGGCATGAAAAGTGGCGTTAATGTTGCTCCATTGATTTGGGGTTCCAGTCTTAGGAGGGCTTTTTATTTAATATTTTAATGAATCAAAATATCTTCTTGGAATGTCTCTGACAATGAGCATCTCATTACCTTCCTGGGAATTGACTAGTGAGCACTCTTCTCCATCATTAAGTTAATGCTAAGGATCTTTAAGTGTCATCTTAATTTGACACTTGTCATAAGATAATTAGGCAAATTAAAATCAGTGTGGTTCACTCTGTTCCTAGAAGTTTCTCTAAGTGAAATCAATTTGTCGATTTTAATTTGTTCTCTTTTGCATTTTTCCAAGCTCAGAGGAGATAGTGACCATGGTTTTCTTTGATGGTCTAAACTGAGATTTTTTAAATATGTCTTGATTCTTTTATACATTCGATTGTAATTTAGCTGCAATTAAGCATCTGTTTTCTAAATTATCATCTCAGGGTTTTGTTCAAGTGAGAAAAAAACAAAAACAAAAAACTGAAACAGAGGTGAAGGAGTTGAGATCCCAATACAGAGCTTGCCTATGGTCACCCGATACCTAGGGTCCTGGCTGTACTCATTCTATCAAGCCAAATGAGTTTGCCATATCAAGTAAGTTCATGTCCCATCTGAGCCAAGTCCAGGGATAATGCCACTGGGTCTGGCCAATGCAGGGACTGGAAAATACTAGTTTGAGGTGGGCTGGTAAAGTATAAACAAATGGTCAGTTTGGAGTGGGGGCTGGTCAGCTGCCGCTGTAATCATGGTTTGGCTGAGTATATTTTTCGCCTGAGTTTATGTGGTCTCCTTGTGGACTAGCTGGAGTGCAAGAAGGCAAGAAAAACAAATGTGGGCAAGAGAGCCTCCTTGCTGGCTGGCTGATGAGGGCATCCATGTGGGTGGAAACTGGGTGGGGCAGGAGCTTAAGGCCCTGTACTGAGCTAAATGGGGCCACTTTGAAGACTACTCTTTGGTACTTGTACAGGGGCCAGCTTGACAGGGGGAGAAATCCTAAAGACTATAGAGATGATGACCCTACCAAATTTGGAGATAGACCCTAATCATGAGTTAACTTAGGGAAAAGAAACGCAATGGTAAAGGGCTTTCTTCATTAGTACCTTGACACTTGTGTCGGGGAGGGGATGAGGGCAGGACTAACTCTTAAAAATCTAGCCCTAGCTTCCCATGTGCTGTCATGGAGTTCTTTCTAGGCCTCCATCTGAGATTCTTTACAAATGATGAGCGATCAAAAATCTGTAGAGCTTTTATAGCCTCATCACGATGTGTGGATAGAGAGCGGCAAAACTGAAACATTGAGTTAAGAATCCTGAATTTTCTTCTGCTAAGGAACAGCGAGGGACTGTCTTCTCAGAGAGCAGAGGGTATGTGTACATGCCTTAGAAAAAGCCCTTGAGTAGGTAGGAAGGGAGGGGCCTGCCGCAGACAGGACTGCTGCAAGCCCCAGGGGGGCTTGAGCTGAAATGAGAGATGGCTTGTGAAGCTGCCCGCGTGGGAGTCGCATGGCTTCTGTGAGGAAAGCAATTTAGGCAGACAGAGGCTTATCCAAATCAAAGAGGCTTCCAATAACTCTGCTGCCGCAGACAGAAGCAGCCTCCTCAGTCTGCAGGCTACAAGTGCCAACTGTTAGTGCAAAATAGGACTTTGATACACATTTCCTATTCCAGAAATGATGGTCCAGGTCTGGACAAGCTGACAAATGTGTAATTGTTTTTCAAATGAGTTTTTAATAGATAGCCAAACCCTTTTTTTCTGAGAGATGTGTATAGTCTCTTCTGTACGTACGTACATATTTATGTACGTACGTACAGAGAGAAGCATCCAGACACCTTTTCTAATAAAGGAGATCAGTTCCCCAAAGGGACTCTTGACTGAATTAAGGCTGTTGTTTGTAGGAAGCCAGATCGAGTAATGTGAAAAACTAATTTGTAATAATAGACACCAGGGGTGGTGGGGGGCAGTGGGAACAAGGTACAGTGCAGTGTGTTTTCCACAACATCTACAGGACACAAGAAAAGCACTTAGACACGGTAAGGCCGGGAACCATGCTGTACTAACCACCAGTGTCAGTGATCGCAAAGGGTCTTTGACGTTTGAGGGTAGGGGCTCCCTGCACTGTCAGAATCCCACATAAATCACATGCTTGTTGCAAAAATCTCACGGGAGGGAAGGAGGCTCTAATTCAGCCAGCCTTCCCCTGTCTAAAAAACAAAACACAACACCCTTTTTCCCACACGCCGTATGCAAAATCAGAACGCTCCGGGAACAAGGAGTTGTCTTCCGAACCTTAGGTTGGGTAGAGAGGGCAACAATGGAGAAGAGGCCATGTGCCGCGGAGTCTTAGATACAAATGCAGGAACAGGAAGTGACTTGCAGTGTTGTGCAAACCTCGTGTCCTCCTCCTCGTGGGAACTACCATATGTACCCGACCTCGTCCTCTTTCTCGTCGCCCTCGTCCTCATCATCCTCCGTCGCTGCCCGGGCGTGCACCCGCAGCTTCCCCACTTTGTCCTTTGGTCCCAGCTCCCATTCATCCTCTAGGTCATCCAGCAGGACCACAGAGCCGCCACTGCCAAAATCCCCTGAAGTTTCCTGCTCCTCTTCTGAAACATTAAGAAGGAAGAAAAGATCTGAGGTTAGGTTCTTCTTATGCCTCATGACTTCCTTAACTGTAGGGCAAAATCATGCAATTTACCTTCTGAACATGAGAGCATCCCTGTCTACCTGGCATGGACCACAAGCTTTATTCTGATATGAGCCCCAGATTCTTGAGATGTTTCTACCTTTTTGGGAGGTTTATCTGCAGCCGTTTCTGACTGTCAAAAACTGTTGTCTAGTTCATTGGCCATAGTGAGCTCCTGGCACTCGGAAAACTAGCTATGCATTATCTCGTGTGATTTCAGGGTTACTTTATCTCCATTGTAAACTCACTCACTGTAAACCATAACGACCTCTACAAATTCTTCTGCCCAGATCCTCATACAGTGAGTACCTCTAAGTCACCAGAGGTCATTGGGGGCGGATGCAGCAGGCCTTACTCACCACAGCTCACCGCACCCTGTTTCCTGGAGCCAGCTAGCTCGTTCCCGTATTTATCCACACACCAGCACTGCCCTGTGCTGCCGTGGCACTGTGTGGCTTTGTAATAGCCCTCCTCATTACACCGAGGTATGAATGCTCCTGGGAGAACGAAAGGTCCAACTTGAATCAGAGAAGTGCACAGATACTCAGAGTTAATGCCCTCAAAAACAGACAAGAGGGCTCACACATCGGACAGGGTATTTACTGCAAAGCCAGCAAGAAAGAATGGCATGCTTGGTTATTACCTAATCAAAATTACAGGGCCCTAGGACTTGCTCAAGGTTAGATAGGATTCCTTCTTGGATGAGTTCTCTTTTTCCCTGTGGTTCTACTCTTATTAATAACTTTTTATTTCAGAAGTTTTTCCAGTTTTATTGAAATGTAATTGACATATAATCGACACACAGCACTGGATAAGTTTAAGGTGTATAGCACAATGATTTGACTTATATATTGTGAAATGATTACCACGGTAAATTTAATTTACATCCATCATCTCATATAGAAAAAAAAAGTTTTTTTCCTTGGGAGAAGAACTCTCAGGATTTACTCTTTGCAACTTTCGTATCTACCATACAGCAGTGTTAACTATAGATATCACGTTGTATGTTATATCCCAGTACTTATTTATCTTATAACTGGAAGTTTGTACCTTTGGACCACCTTCATCCAATTTTCCCACTGCCCATACTCTGCCTGTGTTTACCACCAGTCTCAAAGTTTGTTTTTAGATTACACATACAAGTGATCATACAGTATTTTCTTTCTCTGTCTGACTTACTTCACTTAGGATAATGCCCTCAAAGTCCATCCATATCATCACAATTGGCAGGATTTCCTTCTTTCTTCTGGCTGAATGATGTTCTGTTCATATATATTTATATATGTGTGTGTGTGTGTGTGTATACATATATATATATATATATATATATATATAAACATATATGAACTTCTTTAGCCATTCATCTGTTGATGAACACTTAGGTTGTTTCCACATCTTGGCTAATGTAAATGATGCTGCCATGAATATGGGTGTGCAGATATCTCTTTGACATAGTATATTCATTTCCTTCAGATATATTCCCAGAAGTGGAATTGCTGGATCATATGGTAGTTCTATCTTTAACTTTTTGAGGAACCTCCATACTGTTTTCCATAGGGCTGCACCAATTTATAATCCCAGCAACAGTGCACAAGGGTTCTCCTTTTTCCACATCCTTGCCAACATTTGTTATCCCTTGTCTTCTTCATGATAGCCGTTCTAACAGGCAGGACCTGATATCTTATTGTGGTTTTGATTTGCATTTCCCTGATGATTAGTGAGGCTGAGCACCTTTTCATGTACCTGTTGACCATTTGAATATCTTCTTTGAAAAAAATGTCTATTCAGTTCCTTTGTCCATTTGTCAAATTGAATTATTTGTGGAATTTTTTGTTTGTTTTGTTTTTGCTATTGAGTTGTATGAGTTCTTTATATATATTGATATTAACCCCTTATCTGATATATGGTTTGCAAATATTTCTTCTCATTCCATAGGTTGTCTTTTCCTTTTGTTGATTGTTTTGCTGCACAGAAGCTTTTAAGTTTGATGTAGTCCCACATATTTTTGATCTTGTTGCTTGTGTTTTAGGTGTCATATGCAAAAACTCACTGCCAAGGCCCATGTCAAGAACTTTTTTCCTGTGTTTTTTTCCTACCAGTTTTATTGTTTCCAGTCTTACATTTAGGTCTTTGATCAATTTCAAGTTAGATAAGAGTCTAAGATAGATAGAGTCTAAGTGTAAGATAGGAGTCTAGTTTCATTCTTTTACATGTGAAAATCCAATTTTCCCAGCACCATTTCTTGAAGAGACTGTCTTTTGAATATATTAGTTGATTGTATATGTATGGGTTTATTTCTGGGCTCTCAGTTATGTTCTGTTACTCTATGTGTCTATTTTTATGCCAGTACAACCTTGTTTGTTGACTATAGCTTTATAATACAGCTGGAAATCAGGAAGTGTTCTTTGTTCTTTCTTAGAGTTGCTTTGGCTATTTGGGGGTTTTGTGGTTTCATATAAATTTTAGGATTGTGTTTCTGTTTCTGTAAAAAAAAATGCTACTGGGATCTTTATAGAAATTGCTTTGAATCTATACATGACTTTGGGTAGTACAGACATTTTAACAATATTAATTCTTCTAATCCATGAATATGGGATTCCTTTCATCAGTGTCTTACAGTTTTCAGCATAGAGATCTTTCACCTCCTTGGTTAAATCGTATCATCTGCAAACAAAGAAAATTTTACATCTTCCTTTCCTTTAATGTGCTGCTAGAGAATTTTTGCATCTATATTCATCTGGGATATTGGCTTGTAGTTTTCTTTTCTTGTAGTGTTTTTTTTCTGGCTTTAGTATCAAGGTAATGCTGGCTTCATAAAATGAGTTTCGGAGTGTTCCCTCCTCTGAAGTTCTTTGGGAAGAGTTGGAGAAGGATTGGTGTTAATTCTTCTTTAAATATTTGGTCAAGTTCACCAGTGAAGCTATCTGCTCTTGGTCTTTCCTTTCTTGGGAGATTTTTGATTATTGATTCAATCTCCTCACTAGCAACTGGTCTGTTCAGATTTTCTATTCCTTCCTGATTCAATAACATTAATACTTGAGAGAATCATAGGATTTTTTATCCTTTATATGCTTTTACTGAGTGGCACAATTTTTAAAAATATATCTTTGCTTTCCTGGAATAAATACTCCTTGGTCATGATATATTGGATTCAATTTGCTGAACCTTTTGCATCTATGTTACTAAGTGATAAAGGCATATAGTTTTGTTTCTTCAATTTCTGTATCAAAGCAACTAATTTGTAAAGTGATTCAGGTATTTTTCTTTTTCTGTACTGCAGATGTTTTGTATAAAATGAGAATGATCTCTTCCATGGATTCACCCATAAAAATATTTTGAGCCTGGTGCCTATTTTAGGAGGTGACAGTAGTATTTTGATTTTGATTTAAAATTTATGTTTTTTTTTTTAATCCTGTTGGGTCTTCTTTTTCTTCATGACCCATACTCATAGTATCCTTTTCAACTAGGTTTTCGTAATTGCTGTAAGTTGGTTTATAGCAATGGTTTCCAAAGTGTGGGCCCAGGACCAGCAGCTGCATCATCATTGGGAAACAAACTGCTTAGAAAAGCAAGTTCTTGAGCCCACCTCAAACCTACTGAATTAAAGACTTTGAGAGTGGGGCCCAGCGAACTATGCTTTAATAAACTCTCCAAGTGTTTCTGTAGTTCTCAAACTGTGAAGTTTGAGAACTACAGATTTATACTATTCATCTATATCTGAGCTTCCAGCCCATTTTTAAATTCATGAGACTATTTCAGGCTTTCACATTGTCAAAGTTTTGTCTATTTGATTTCTTTTTGCTTTAGTCTTAACTGTAATTGTCCTTATAGCTTTTTGATTTGAAATTTTAGTTTTATTTTTTTTCCAGAAATGCATTTGAAGCTATGAATGTTCCTCTAAGTTTCATTTTAGTTGCTTCTCTGTTTTTGGCACATAGTGGTTTCATTTTCATTCAGGTCTAAATGTTTTGTAGTTTTACTTTATTTCATCTTTGACTATTTTTTAAAAAAAACCCAGACATATAAGGTTGTGTAACTTCATTTTTTACTTCTGTTTGTATTGTGTTGTAGAGAATATCATCTATGATACTTTTTTGAGGTGTTTAGTTTTAGTTTTCTTTTGTGTAGTCCGTGACAAATGTCATGTGTGTTTGAACAGACTGTCTATTCTATGCCTGTGTACATATACAGGAATGCATATATAAAAATGCGAATGAATTACGTTGTTCATTTCTTCTTTTGTATACTTGAACTGTAAGTTTTCAAGAAGAGGTATATTAGAGTCTCTGATTAGGCTATAGATATGACAACTCCTCCTTGCAGTTCTGTTACTTTGTGTGTGTTCTTATTTTTAAATTTTTATTTTATATTGGACTATGGTTGATTTACAACGTTGTGTGAGTTTCAGGTGTGCAGCAGAGTATACATGTATCAGTTCTTTTTCAAACTCTTTTCCCATTTATGTTATTACAGAATATTGAGCAGTGTTCCCTGTGCTACACAGCAGACCCTTGTTGGTTATCTATTTTAAATGCAGTAGTGTGTACGTGTCCATCCCAAACTCCCAGTTTATCCCTCCCCACCTCCACCTTTCCCCTTCGGTAATCATAAGTTTTTCTATGTCTGTGAGTCTGCTTCTGTTTTGTAAATAAGTTTGTTTGTATCATTTTTTTCGGTTCTGCATATAAGTGATATATGGAAACAATGGAATATTACTCAGCCATTGAAAAGCAACATGGATGGACCTGGAGATTATCATACTAAGTGAAGTCAGACAGAGAAAGGCAAGTATCATATGATATTGCTTTATATGCAGAATCCAAAAAAAACCTATACAAATGAACTTATTTAGAAAGCAAACAGACTCACAGAATTAGAGAATGAACTTATGGTTACCAGGGGGAGTGGGGGAGGGATAGACTGGGAGTTTGGGATTGACATGATCATATGGTTTTTATTCTTCACTTTGTTAGCATGGTGTATCACACTGAATGATTTGTGGATATTGAAAAATCCTTGTGGCCCTGGGATAAATTCCACTTTACCATGGCATATGATCCTTTTAATGTATTGCTGGATTCAGTTTGCTAGTATTTTGTTGAGGATTTTTGCATCTATATTCATCAGTGATATTGGCCTGTAATTTTCTTTTTTGTGGTATCTTTGTCTGGTTTTGGTATCTGGGTGACAGTAGCCTCATAGAATGTGTTTGGGAGTGTTCCTTCCTCTGCAATTTTTTGGAAGAGTTTGAGAAGGATGGGTGTTAGCTCTTCTCTAAATGTTTGATAGAATTCACCTGTGAAGCCATCTGGTCCTGGACTTTTGTTTGTTGGGAATTTTTTAATCACACTTTCAATTTCAGTGCTTGTGATTGGTCTGTTCATATTTTCTATTTCTTCCTGGTTCAGTCTTGGAAGGTTCAATTCTTTTTAAGATTTTGTCCATTTCTTCTAGGTTGTCCAATTTAGTGGCATATAATTGCTTGTAGTAGTCTCTTAGGATCCTTTGTATTTCTGTGGTGTCAGTTGTAACTTTTCCATTTCTAATTTTATTGATTTCCATCCTCTCCACTTTTTTCCTGATGAGTCAAAGGGTTTATCCATTTGGTTTATCTTCTCAAAGAACCAGCTTTTAGTTTTATTGATCTTTGCTATTGTTTTCTTTGTTTCTATTTCATTTATTTCTGCTCTGATCTTTATGATTTCTTTCCTTACTACTAACTTTGGGTTTTGTTTTTCTTTCTTTCTCTAGTTGCTTCAGGCATAAGGTTAGGTTGTTTATTTGGGACTTTTCTTGCTTCCTGCGGTAAGATTATATTGCTATAAACTTCCCTCTTAGAACTGCTTTTGCATCATCCTGTTTTCATTGTCATTTGTCTCTAGGTATTTTTTGATTTCTTCAGTGATCCATTGGTTGTTTAGCCTCCACATGTTTGTGCTTTTTTTCCAGTGTTTATCTTATAGTGGATTTCTAATCTCACAGCACTGTGGTCAGAAAAGGTGCTTGAAAGTGACTGCAATTTTCTTAACTTTACTAAGGCTTGCTTTGTGACCCAAGATGTCATCAATCCTGGAGAATGTTCCATGTGCACTTGAAAAGACTGTGTATTCTGCTGCTTTTGGATGGAATGCTGTATAAATATCATTTAAGGCCTGTGTTTCCTTATTGATTTTCTATCTGGATGATCTGTCCACTGATGAAAGTGGGGTGAGGTCCCCCACTATTATTGTGTCACTGTCAATTTTTCCTTTTATGTCTGTTAGTATTTGCCTTATATATTGAGTGCTCCTATGTTGGTTACATCTATAGTTACAATTGTTATAATGTTACATTTTGTTTTAAAGTTATGGGTATACCAACTGATGACATAACAACATAGTAAATGTAACATTTCAGCAAGATAATAATACCTCTTTCTCTTAAGGATTGAAAACAAAGTATTTGCTCTTGTCAGATTTTCTCAGTCTCTGTCTCATAATAAATGAGTTTGGCCCAGTCACATTTATGGTGAGTACAGATATGCATGTTTTTATATCTACCACTGTATTTTGTGTTTGCTGTCTTCCCCCTTTCCTGCTTTCTGTTGAAATGATCAAGTTTTCTTTATTCTATGGTTGTCTTCCATAGGTTTAAAAACTATATATTCTTTTTCCAACATTTTTACTGTTACCTTAAAATAGTCACTGAGAATCACATTTTTCTTAATAAAATCTAAAGTTAATCTATATTTTCTTTTATTCGTGAATAAACCAGACACATTTTTCTCACTGACCCCCAACAGTCTGAAATGTTAATTCTACCTTGATATCAAAACATTTTTATAGTTCATATTTGTTTAGATTTAGCAGCATGCCTTATTTCTTTTCCACATTGTATCTCAGTAATTCCTTCTGGTATTGTCTTCTGCATATTAAAACCTTTAGTAAGTCTGTGGTTAGTAAGCTTACTGAATCTGTGGTTTGAGAATATGTCTGTCATCACACTTGGATGGAATATGTCTGTCATCACACTTGGATGATCACTGAGATAAATTTAACATTCTAGGTTCAAAGTGATTTCCTCTCAGCACTCTGAAGACAATATTTTCTCTTCTTAAATCAGTGATACCAATCTGATTCTCACTCAACTGTAGGTAATATTTATGACAGTTTTTAGTTTTCATTTTTCTTAGGGGGCATGTGTGTTTGTTTGTTTGATGATTGTGTGCTCATCTACTATGGGACAATTCCCCTCAGTGTAACCTGAGTAGTAACATTAATCAGCCATGTGATGATGGATGTTTCTGCTTACCACTGGCTTCTACTGCCTAATTTTATTTGTGATTTTTTGAGAGTGACTGTGTTTTTAAATTGACCTTTTATTTTATTTCATAAAACAGATCTGGAAAGAAGAGTGGCATGGCAGACAGTCACCTCAGATCCAGCTGATTCTAGCAACTGCTCACCAAGCTATTCCAAGATGACCACATTCTCAAAGATCACAGCTAGGAAGTTGCCCCCAGAAAAATCCCTCCTAAGTGACAGGTAAGTCTGCTGGTGCTGCAATTAGGAGTAGTGCCCATACTCTTAGTTGCTCAGCCAGTGCACAGCACCCCTGGTCTTCAGGGAACAGAAGGAAGGACCAAAAAAAAAAGCAGATGCTTTCTTTTGAGAACAAGTAGAAAGGTGAGGAAATGCTGATCCTCCTCCTTGAGCTGCAGTTGGAAAACAAGAGCAGTTAATAGATGCCCCCCCCCCCAAAAAAAATGTATATATATACTGGCTTGAGGCCCCAGGTTGGTAGGAAGCAGGTGCTGCTCTATATCTATAAGGTAATAGAATTACCGTTTTTTTCCTAAGTAGGCAGTAATTATAACTGACTGTAATTTGTTATTGCTTGTTTCTGCTAGGAATCTGAATGCCCCTGAATACACATGTGTTATATTAGATTTCCCCCTGCAAAAAATAATTTGTATGCAGATAAATGGTATTTTTATGAGTCAGCTGGAATAATATCCCTATGTGGGGAGATGTGGTAAGGTGAGCTTTAAAACTAGGTGGGATTCACAGTAGGAAAAAGATAGGCCTTTCATTCCTGTGAACTGGGGAAAATAAAAGATGAGACATTTTATCTGAGGCCCCACATACTTTAAAAATATCTCATTATCAATGAAACAGTAAGAAGATATCCATGCATCCAAAAATAGCACTCTCTGTTAGTTCTCTTAAGCACATCACTCACTCAAACCCAAAATAACCTCGCACATGGAAGAATCAGATCATTGAGCACAAGTCCTTGCACTGGAGGAAAGCCCCAATGGAAGAGAGATCCAGAAAGATGCTTTTATGTCTTCAACACTGGAGAAGAACCTACACTCAGGTCCAGATCACAACGACTGTGGAGTTCTTGGTGAGCTGAAAAGGCTGTTATCAGAAGTGGGAAGTCTAAGGCAAGCCAGTGAAATACGTAGTTTTCAAAAGTAGAAGGAAGGAGATAAGATGCACTTTGAGGTGGCACAAACATCAGATGAAGAGACATGGCCAGAGTTCACAGACCAATCTGCAAAAAACTTGCCCGTTTCCTTCAAGAAAATAGATAAACGCCTGAAACGGCAGGCTGTTTAGGGGGTGAACCTGCTTCTGAATGTTTAACAAGAATAATTCGTGTTGTAGCTGTCATCTCTCTTTTTAAAAAGCAAGGGAAGCAGTGCAGGCTCTTTTTTGGGCAAACAAATGAGGTGTCTCTGATGTCTCAGCAACGACCTGGTCTGCGTGCTGCAGAAAGGAGGGTGTGGAGCTAAAGGGAACCTTCAACAGCCAGCATTTGTTACCTTGGCCACAGATTTGCATGTCAGGGAAAAAACACACTCGCACAACCCACTTGCTTCCACCTCAACATTTGGACAAAAGAGGAGAAACGTAGACAGGGTCCAGTGATCATGCACGTGAAACAGAAATGTGTTTAAGTGCACTCGAGTCCTTGGACCCTGTCTGATAAATTTAGAGGGGACTCAGCTCATCGTCCTCCTTGAATGGACAACTTGATCTGCAGAATGTTGGAAATTCTATAATTTATAGATCTTATCATTTTAACTTGGAAGGAACCCTTGAGAGCTCCGTTTAATGGCCAAAGAAGGAAAAGCCAAGATCAGTGAGGGGTTAGCTCGATTTCAGCCCGGTCACCTGCCCACTGGTCATGGGCTGACCTTTGACGTCTCCTCCCGCTGATGGAGCATGCAGCGTTTCTCAGCCAGCTAACTGATCCTCAGAGTATGTCCTGTGGACTACCGCATAGTACCAGCTTCCTGGAAGAGCCCTGTCTCGGGTAATATGAGGCAGTGAGGGACACTGGTCCCTAATTGAATAACCATGGCTGTGCTCAATATTACAAGAGACACGGATGGTTTAATTAGTTGTTTAAATGAGTGGCAAGAAATGGTACTTACCCAACAGGCTTTTCCCCTTGTTCACCTTCTGAATCCTGTTCATTTCATTCTGGCAAGGGAGACCTAAAAATAATTTATGAAAGTCAGTTTCCGGATGGTAAGGGATATGATTGCTAATGACTGGCTTCACTCTTGACATGAAATGGAGACAATGACACACCTGGGAGTGGAATTACTCCATCTGCTGTTACTATGTAGCAAAACAAATCCAGGCCGTTAGTGGCACTAATTTTACAAAACAACATTTTATACCACTGGGTACTTAAAGTAGTATTTGGGGGCTACTTGCCCTGTATAGGAATCTTTCTTCCCACCAACCATTTAAGCAAATACCAAGTGTCTAGTCAGTGATTTCATTCTTTACTTCTTTATATAAAGAAAAAAGTCTCTTATCAGCCAAGACTTCTATGAGCTGAGAACCAGGATAAAAGGTTACTAGTGGGTACGTGTGCTGAATCCACAGACTAGGACAAATACTTAATCTACCCCAGGTCTTACTGCAGGATAGAAAGACGCTTAGAATGGCTACTTCCGACCTCATGGCTCACTACCCCAGGCAAGTAAAACACAGGCCTCAAGGGACAACTATGAAGATACAGAAGAGATCTAGAGGGACACAAGGGTGACACCTTAACTCTGGGCTTGCCCACCTCCTAGGTAAGTACTTTGGGCCTGTCTCTTTCTCCCTCTCAGCCTCCAAGTCTTCAGTGATAAAACAAACGAGCTCAAAACTGTCCATTCTCAAGTGAAGGGCTGATACAGTGGGAGCCACATGGCTAAAGTAGGGCAGATGAAAGTGTGTGGTACCCTTTTGACTTCCACTCCAAGCAAAAAGAAGGGCGACCTCACTAATCTTAATTTTACTATGACCGGCCTTTGCAGATGCTGTGGCTCTGCTATTTGCTCATGGTTCTCCAGCAAAGACCATGACATTTGGATTCTCAGAGCACTTACCCTACCTCTGTAAGTACAAGTGCAGGGTCTGCAGAAGGTACCTGAGTGCCTATTTACATCTGTCACCCTTCGGATTTCACAATGCCACCTGGTCTTGCTGCTCATTCCTTGAGAGAAACTATCAAGTACATGTTTTTGACTTCTGGGTTTAAGACGATTTCAGAGTACAGGAGAAAGATACCACCTGAAACCAACAAAAAAGAGACCAAACTCCATCTTTCTTTGATGATTAAGAGTAGCATCTAGGGCTTCCCTGGTGGCGCAGTGGTTGAGAGTCCGCCTGCTGATGCAGGGGACACGGGTTCGTGCCCCGGTCTGGGAAGTTCCCACATGCCGCGGAGCCTGCGCTCCGCAATGGGAGAGGCCCGCGTACCGCAAAAAAAAGAAAAAAGTAGCATCTATAGCAAATAATGAACATTCACTGAATTCTCAGAATGCACCAGCTAGTGTTTTAGAACTTTCTCCTAATTAATTTAATCTTTACAGTCACCATATGAGGTAGGTACAAATGGAAATGCTCATCTCCCTATGAAGAAATACAGAGAAAAAATCTTTAGGCATTTAGAAGACTGCTCCTGAAGGAGCATCACAATCATAAACACTCTGCCAGTTTACTAGGAATTGTCAGGCCCCTTTCTCAAACTGTCCTACAGTAATTTTAAAAACTCTAAGTAAAAATGAATCAAGACTGAGACTTACTAAAAATGCTGCGAGAAAAAGAGAGGAACAAACTTCAGATGAAAATTTTGTAACAGAAAATGTATGCTGCTGAGAAGAAAATATTTACCAAACACAGATACAAAAGCTCAAGGATAGAAATGACATTTAAGCCATTAAAGAAAGAAAGGAAGGCTGTATCTGAAGCAATAAAACTGATGTGAAACGTCCATGTGCCCGATGAGAAGAGACTAAACACGTGGGACAACAAAGTTTTAATTCTAGAGCTCAAAAGAGCATAACATGTCTCAGGAAAAAGTGATTGATTGATATAGCCTGAGCAAAACTAAAACATGGCCAAGGAAGTTCATAGCCGTGAAAGGTAAAGAATCCTTTTGGCTTCCAGGCAGAATGGTTACATCACCACCGAAAGGGAGGAAAATTCGTATGGGTTCACTCTTTTTCAGTAACTACATCCGGGGCTAGGAGAATAACGTTAAAGTATCAAGAGAGCAAACTATGATTCCAGGAAGTTAGTTTATACTTCGCATCTTTGCTTCTGTATAAAGGAAATTTATGTATTTTCAAACATTCCAAGACTGATTCCCATGAGAACTTCTGAAAAAGCTTCTAAAACTTGGCAATAAAGAAAAGAATGATCTCAGTCAACACCAAGAGTTTCAAAGTGCTCTTTCAAAGCTTTATTGGGCCAAAGAGGTGCCCAGGTCCTTAACTGTAGAATATCTACAAATTAACCATAATAAAAATACAAACTATGAATACCTGTGGCCTATAGCTAAAGGAGTGCTTTGGGGGAAAACTTTACCCTCAAGTACATACATTAAAAATATAGGAAATAATAAAGAAAGGTGAGGGTGGGCTTCCCTGGTGGCGCAGTGCTTGAGAGTCCGCCTGCCGATGCAGGAGACGCGGGTTCGTGCCCCGTTTCGGGAAGATCCCACATGCCGCGGAGCGGCTGGGCCCGTGAGCCATGGCCGCTGAGCCTGCGCGTCCGGAGCCTGTGCTCCGCAAATGGGAGAGGCCACAACAGTGAGAGGCCCGCATAACGCAAGGAAAAAAAACTACAAATAGAACTACCATATGACCCAGCAATCCCACTACTAGGTATATACCCTGAGGAAACCAGAATTCAGAAAGAGTCATGTACCAAAATGTTCATTGCAGCTCTATTTACAATAGCCCGGAGATGGAAACAACCTAAGTGCCCGTCGTCGGATGAATGGATAAAGAAGATGTGGCACATATATACAATGGAATATTACTCAGCCATAAAAAGAAACGAAATTGAGCTATTTGTAATGAGGTGGATAGATCTAGAGTCTGTCATACAGAGTGAAGTAAGTCAGAAAGAGAAGGACAAATACCGTATGCTAACACATATATATGGAATTTAAGAAAAAAAAAATGTTATGAAGAACCTAGGGGTAAAACAGGAATAAAGACAGAGACCTACTGGAGAACAGACTTGAGGATATGGGGAGGGGGAAGGGTGAGGTGTGTTAGGGCGAGAGAGAGACATGGACATATATATACTAACAAACGTAAGGTAGATAGCCAGTGGGAAGCAGCCGCATGGCACAGGGAAACCGGCTCGGTTCTTTGTGGCTGTCTGGAGGGGTGGGATAGGGAGGGTGGGAGGGAGGGAGACAAAGAGGGAAGAGATATGGGAACATATATATATGTATAACTGACTCACTCTGTTATAAAGCAGAAACTAACACACTTGCATCTCTAGGCATGAATAATACTGTCTCCCTTTGTTTTCTGAGCTGGTAAGACTGAACATTCTCTTCCTTTTTCTGATCTGTGGAGAATAGTTTACCTTCTTTCTCTTTATTGTTTAATAAAATATTTGTATTTCGTCATTTATTTTCTGGATATATGGAGAAGATATATGAAAAAAAAAAAAAAAAAAAAAAAGAAAGGTGAGGGTAACTAGAACTCCCAAAGTTGGTTCTGGGTCAGGAAGGGAGGTGGTAGGAACTTTATCAAAAAAATTAAGGAACTAACTTAAGAAAATGGGAGAAGAACACAAAATAAGAAACAAAGAACGACGACAAATTATTTTGCTCAACTCCTGCTAGATGCCATTCTTTTCCATAGGTGGGTCCTGGCTCCCTCCCACAGTTGCTGAAAGGGCAGCCTATCTGGAGACATCGCATGTGGCCAGGGGCTCAGCTGTGTCCCGTGGTTAAGGCGGTTACTTCCCTCTCGGGGCCCTGGCATTACCCCTCCAGGTGAAGTATCAGCAATGAGGCTTCGCCTCACTCAGCCTCAACCTGGAGCTAAAGCCACGTGAATTTGTATGAACTCAAGCCCAAAGCTGTCGTTAAGCTTAATGCTGAACCACCACAAGCATTCCTATTGAAGTAAAAAGCATGGCTATTATGTAACATCGATTTGGAAGAACTAGCTGATGTGATTAGGAAGGAATGAGGTACAAAAATTGAAAAGAGAAAAAACTATCACTATTTGCAGATAATATGACTGCACACCTGAAAAATGCAAGGAAACCAACCAGAATAACCATCATAAATAAAGTGAGGATTTAGTATGGTGGCCGGGAACAAATTTAATAGTGAAGCAATCACCAGTGAGGAAATATAATGGGAAAAAATGGATTTTGTCTATACTGGCAACAACAGTAAACACAAGGGAAGCATAACATCTGTGAAAACAAAACTTGTAGCTCGCTGGTTAACAGACAAACCCTGTTCTAGGATAAAAGGGTTCAATATTATATAGCTGTCAACTCTCTAGATATCTAATTAATTTTGCCTGATTCTAAAAAAAATACCAGTAAGGGTTTTTTTTAACTGATGATAAAATTCAAAGAGTTCAAACATATAGGACATATAACGATATTCTGAAAAAAGATTAATGGTAGGAGAGAGTGGTCCACTAAATAATAAAACATGTCAATTAGTAGGACAGAGCACCCAGGAATAGACAGATATACATAGAGCATACAGGAGTTTTATATATGATAGAGGAAGCATTTCAAACTAGTGGGAGAAAGATGGGTTAGTCAATTAATGACAAATGGGCAAGTGGACAACCATCTCAAGGGATCGGGGCTGGGACCCTACTTGACTGCACACACACAAAAAACTAAAGCCATAAAAGATTTCAGTAAACAAACAAAACCCCACAAAGGTACTAAAGAAAAGAGAATTGCTTTACTATCTCACAGTGGGAAATGCCTTTCTAAGCTTAACGTAAGCCTTATGGCTTCTAAGAAGCCCCAAAATAAAAGATGGAGAAATTTGACTATCTTAAAATTTTAAATTTCACCCTAGCGAAAATGCCCATAGTCAAATTCGGGGAAAAAAGCTATTTGCAATACCTGTGATGAGACCAATTCTAATGTCTTAGTATAGAGAGAGTTCCCACTGAAACCAAACAGAAACACCTAAGAACCTAATCTGAAGAAAATGTACAAAAAACAAAGACATGAAGGATCTTACACTGACTTTGGGAATTATGTAGCAAAGGTTTCTACGCCCATCTTACAGATGGAAAAGCTGAGGCACAACAGTTAAAAGATTTTCCTAAAAGGAGGAGTGGAATAACACACTCCTTAATTATTAACACACTCCTTAATTATTAACACACTCCTTAATTATGCTCCTGGGTTTTCCCTACTATGCTGAAAGTGGAGGTCAATGAGGAGAAAAGAGCATTTGCTTTATTCTCTAGCTGTGTCTTTCTGCTTGCTGATCCCTGTCTATCTCCCCAGGATGTGATAGGGGGCCCTTCCCTGCACAGCATGGTGGCCCTGCCCTCTGGGCCCCACCTCCCTCCTGCCTTACCTCCAGGCTTCTGGAAGCAGTAGCACCACTCATTGTTAGAGAGCTTGCCATCCTTGAAGGAGTCACAGGAATTGAAGAGGGGCTTGATACAGGGCTCGTACTTATCCAGGTAGATGGCGTTGATCTCTGAGTGGTCAAGCAGGAGGTCATAGTTCATGTCCAACTTGTTGAACATCCAGCCCAGGGAGTCCTTGCAGATGGGAAGGATGCTGGTGTCAAACCCTGTAGAGGGAAGGACATGTCTCAGCTGCCACCAAGCCCGCTCTCTCCTGCCCTGCTTGCTCCCCAGCTTTCTGCCCCCAAAGGAGCCCCAGGGCCCACCCTCTCTACCTCCTCCCCTGGTGCTTTCCCCCTCCACGGGTACAGTCTCAGCAGCCTTCTACCAGAACATGTGGTGGTGGTTGGTTGGTTTTTTAAATGAAACGATCTAAAATGTGCTAAAACAGAAGTCAGCATTTGAGGAGAATATGTTCTAAAGGGAATAAATCCCCAATCCTAATGTATCTGTGATGTAAACAGGGATTTTCATTTACCAGACTTGCTTAAAACGGGGGATGCCTGAAAAAGGAAGCGTACAAACATGGTGAGTAAGAGGACTAACGGATAATACTGCAAACTATGCTTTTATACTGAGGGAAAAAAACTACTCGAAAAACCAAAACAAAAAAAACTATCGTAAAAGGATGGCAGCGAGATGAAAATATGTGGCACAATCCAGAAGCACCGCTTATATCCCAAAGGACTGTTCAATCCAGGCAGTCTGAACATGAATGGGAAAACAAGCCAGGGTACCTGCCTCTGTTCCCCATTTTTCTTTTATTTCTTTTCTACAGTCCCCTCAAGAGATACATGACATGGAATCATGTATGGCTCAGAAAATTATTTCTTTTTTATTTCCCGGGGTGCGGGGAGGAGGGTTGGTTTTCTTAAAGAATTATTTGTTTCTACAGTGGACACTGTATGCGCTCGAATAATAACACTTGGCTTAACACTCGGGATACTGAGTGTACTGTAGACAAACCCCAGGGAAGGCATACCCCACATGTAAAACTCATCTTTCTTTTGGAATCAAAGCACCAGGCAATGTTAAATTATTCCATAATCTGGATTTCTAGGACTGGTTTTTTTTTTCCCCCAGAAAATGATGAAGAGTTCACTTTTGTGTTACTGAAGGCACTCTTCTCAGCATTTTATACTTAATTATTTCACTGAATCCTTGTTACAGCAGCCCTAAGAGATGATGCTTTATCCTCCCTATGGATTACAGAAAAGAAGCTCAAGATTTAAGTTACTTGCTCAAGGTCATACAATTGTGGGGCTGGAATTCAAGCCCAGGTGGCCCAACCCTGAGTCTACATTCTCAGTCCCTCCTCTCCCAGGGCTGCCTCTGCTTCGCATGACACAGGAGCCTCCTACCCTGAGGACATCCAGTTGGCTTGGGCGCCAAGTTTAGGGATGAGCAATGCTAAGGGCTGCCGCAGTGACTGTCACTGAGGAACCTGATGGGATCGATTGACCCTCTAGGGTTCTAACCTACAGCCTGCTCATCAGGCTGTACGTGCCTCACCAGGAACCCCTGCTTAGTCAGCAGGATATATAAGAAGACAGAGCAAAGCGTGCCCACCCTTTAAAGTAGCATCTTTACAACAGGGTCTTGGCTGTCCAGAAGCCAGTACAGGCACACAGGAAGTGCTCAACAGGAGAACTTGTTGAGAGAAGTTTTCTAGCTACTGCAAAGTTTACTTACCCGTTCCAACATACAAAAATCTTTCCATTTTTAAAGTTATACCTTTTGATATCTTAAAGCACATCTTAGAAAAGATCCTGATTTTCAAGAAGAGAGACTATGGAACATCATCTGGCCTCTTCTTTGACTGAAGGTCATGACTGAACAATCTCTGTGATGATGATGTCCTCAGGGGCGACTGAATAAAGCACGATAATTGACTCTGACACTAAATGGCTCCACACTTTTGTAGAGAATATTTTATGTAGTATGCATCAATGTTGTAGGATATTACCATTTTAATACACAGGAAAGGGAAATTTTAATACTGCTGACTGACCACCAAAATAAGTGCCAAATTTGGAAGGCTCTAGAAAAGAGGCACCTGCATCTGATATCCAGGAGAACAGAGCAGCCCTTCTGGTTGGCCCCGAGCTCATGGCGCTTCTAGGGTTCCGTGGTTTTCCCCTTCAGAACTCCTGGACTGACAAAAACTTTTCTCCCTCCTGTGCCTCGTGGGCTAACCACGTGTCATTCCTTTATATCCCTTGGCTCCAGTTGCTTCAGGACATCCAACCTAAAAACCTCTTCAGGGACTTGATTTGCCTGTGGCCAAGGGCAGGCCTTTTGCAGGCTCCCTGGCTCCCCAGGAGGCAGAAGGGGCCTCCCACGACTGGAGGCTGCAAGGAGCAGCTCTTTCACGTCAATCTGCTCTTCATGGAAAGGTCGTTCAGAAAGCCCGGGGACTCAGCGGCTCCTGGAAGACCCCTGGGAAAAGCTTCTAGAGACTACCTGTGAATTAACTGTCCACAAACTCCCAAGGAAACCTTTGGCAGGGATGGAAAGACAGACTCCTTACATCCCCCTTCCCACAGATACTACAACCCCAGGACCCACTCTTTGGACACTTAGCATGTGCTTCCCAGAATCTACCTTTCCCTTAAGGTAAAAAAGTTCCAAACTGGTGAAAGAATTGTCCCCTAGGATCAACATTCTCAACTAGTATCTCTAGATGGCTATGAAC
This sequence comes from Lipotes vexillifer, assembly GCF_000442215.2. Lineage (NCBI taxonomy): Eukaryota > Metazoa > Chordata > Mammalia > Artiodactyla > Lipotidae > Lipotes > Lipotes vexillifer. Next base: position 4,995,677 of record NW_006788200.1, read on the forward strand.
AGCAAAGGATAAACCCGAAATTAAGAAGCTCATTCTAATTTGGCCTGAAGACCAGATGCTGGTTAAACTCTGGGTCCCACCAATTGCCAGTATCACTTCTTACCTACTTAGTTCAATCCAGGAGCATTACACTCAGAAATCCTGTCCACACAAGTGTGGCATCAGGGATGGGGTGAAATACTCTCTGCTTTATACTCTCTGCTTTAAATAACGTGTGTTTTTATATTTTGACAAATCAATATAAAAATCTCTACCCAGAAGAGGCTATGGCAAAGCTCCGCGCAGCTCAACAACTGTATTGTTGACTAAGCTGTTCTGTGCCAATCGGCCACAGTGTGCAGGAGCTCTCCCCTAATGGCCTTTATGTTAAAGGCAGTGAGAGGCTCTGTCAAGGTACAAACAGGCAGACCTACTCTGAGTTTTCTCTCCAGCTTATGGAGAGGCTCTGGGTATGGTCTCTGCCAGTTCAGTGACGGTGGAGGGAACACTTGTCTGGGAGTTTATCTATGGAAAACAAAATGCAATCTGATTAACATCCATAGACCTAAGTTATCAAAGATGTTTGCTACCGTGTTGCTTATAATAGCTGAACATTAGGAACAACTTCAAAGCTCCCAAATAAAGGTCTAGTTACATAAATTATGTTGTATCTATACATTGAGATTCTATATAGTGATTACAAGGCAGAATACTACTCAGCTGCCTAGAAAGATAGTCATAGTGTATTGCTGGATGATAAAAGAAGGCCATAAGACAGTCTGTAAAGTGTGTGCGTGGGTGTGTGTGTGTGTGTGTGTGTGTGTGTGTGTATGCACACACACACACAGACATAAATATTTTTTTCTACGTGGCAAGGGAACATTTGAAGTATATGCCATGCCACGACGTGCTTACAGTTGTTAAAATGCTGTGTTTCTATACATTTTTTAATTGAGGTATGGTTGATGTACAATATTGTCTTAGTTTCAGGTGTACAGCGTAGTGACTCAGTATTGTTGCAGGTTATTACAAGATAATGGCTATAATTCCCTATGTTATATAGTATATTGTTGCTTATCTATTTTATACACAGTAGTTTGGTATCTTTACATATACTTAAATGTATTTTCCAAAAGGACTGTACTAAACACATGATAATTTTGCAAGCAGACTTTAAAAAGCATAAGTTGTTGTAGTATTTTCTTGATTCTTAGGCATTTCCCTCTCCTCCATATTTTAATATTTCTGAAACTGGGGCACATTTCAAGTCAGTGTCTACATTTAACTTAGTGTTTCTTTTAACAACAGCATCTCGGGGTGGTCAATCAACAACATCCAATAACTGAGGAGGGAATGTGGTGTTTAAAATGAGGTCAATTAGCGAGAGTAAAGGGTCTTACTGCCTTGGGCTGTGTCGGAGCTGGTGGGCTTGACGACCCTGTTTGCATCCTCATGGAGGGCTCCAAACCAGTCTTTGAGCCGGGAAGCGAGGTTCCTCAACTCCTTGTCCGTGCAGGCTGGAGAAAAGCAGATGGAAGAAACAGTGAGTCCGTGGGCCTTCTCCTCTTTTGAACTCTCTACTCTCAACATGTGATGCTCCAAACAGACCTCCCTCTCCAACCAGGATATAGCTCCTTGATTGCCACTGTGAAAATGCCCCAAAGATGCTGCTCTCACAGGTAGAGAGTATGACAAAGTGAGAGCCGAGACGCCCATGGCAAGCAGCACCATGCACAACTGAACTTGGACTGCCTTGGCACTCTGAAAGCAAGCTGGGATGGCCTCGCGATCATGCACCAGCCTCCAAAGACCGTCACGGGTCCCTTTTGCTAACCCGATCAGAGTTGCTATTGCAGTTTCCAGAGAAGATGTTTTCCACTGAACTCATGGCAAGAGATTAACATTTAGGAATAGCTAATGCTCTTAGGGAAAGGCTGCCTGGGACACCAAAAGATTCCAGTAAGAGCGACTTTCGATTTTGCTTTAGCCCACGTTTGGGTTTGTGGATGTGGCTTATGTTGCCGGCCTTTGAACAGACTGACTTGACTTTCCCCTATGGACAGATGGATGCCTTGTCCCTGGAAGAGTCCTTTCTATATGCAGCCCATCTTTAGCTATCCGGCTTATCTTTTAGGGTATGACAGAGCGAGGCCAACGAATACTCCTGAGAACAAGAAGAAAATCCAGATGGGTGGATGGGTAGGTGGGTGCAGGCTATTTGACAGTCTCATAGAGAGCTAAGACTGGAGGAGAGAAATCCCCAAAGGAGGGACAATGGTGCAGAGGAGGGAGCTGACTTTCCCTAGCTGCCTGATTTTACCCTACCCTAATTCTGGGTGCTGAGAATGCTGACAAAGGGTCCAGGCAGTGGGCCGCTCCCAAGAGGCAGGAAAACCAGCAATGCATTTAGCGGTTGTTCACATCCGGAGGGACAGGAATTAGAGACCTGAGGAGGTAAAGCCTCAGTAAATAGGAAGTGAACCCCACAACTGTCAGTTTTCCCAAATTCTAAAGCTGCAGGAGTCAGGCTGTGAAGCCAAGCAAGCCACATTACAATGCAGAGCCAGGTTCTGAATGTCTCATGGTGCTGACAAGATGCAGATTAAGGCTAGAACCTATCAGTGCAGAGAGACCCCAGTGGAAGCCATGGGGGTAGTGACGAATGAGCAGAGAGGGTCTCGCTCAAACTCCCATCCGGCCTTCACTAAGTGCAGGGTCTCACTGAACTGAGGCGACCAGCCCCCATCTGAGCTGCAAAGGGATGAATCCTCTCCAGAAGACAATACTCTGCAGAGCCTCTCCTCATTTTTATAGTTCATGTCTGCTTTCAGGAAAGCGCATCTTTCCTGAGCCTGGGGCTTGGTCCTTGATGGAGAACACGAGCCAAACCTCCCAGCCCTCAGGCAGGAAAGGACTCTCTTGCCCTCCATCTGAGGGGAGGTGGTGAGCAGACCCAGACTGGGTCTGTGCAACTTCAGTGCACATGGATAGCTGCTTCCTTCCTTCCAGCCAGGAGCCGGAGCTAAACTCTGTAAAGCATGGAGTGTGTGGCCATTGTTTATACGCAGGTTACTAATGACCTCAAGACAATACCTGGCGTTCGACAACCAGGACGTGACTGTATCTTAAAACACCAGGCAGGCAATGGCACTGAGATCTGTCGGGAGAGGCAGCAGACTATATAAGAGCTCTGGGGTCTCACTGCCTGCTGTGAATCCCAGCTTGACCACTGGCTGGCTGGGTGACTCCAGCCAGCCACTTCACCCCTCAGCACCTCCGTTTCGTCATCCGTAAACTCAGGGTATCATTATGTGGCTATAAATGAGATGAGGTGTGTTAGAGGGCTTAGCAAAGCACATGGTGTATAGCAATTACTCAGCATGTGCCAGCTATGAGTTTTATTACCTCTACGATTGTTTTTATTTTTAAACTGACAACTTATCAGTAAGTTTGGAGCAAATAGAACAGCATTCAGAAAACCAGTAAGACAAATACACCTAAACACAACTGGCTTTGGCCACACAGGAAACGGGTGAACACAGATACCTGTGCTATCCAACAGAGTTACCATGAGCCATATGTGGCTATTTTCTAAAATGAAGTAAAAGTCAACCTTTAGTTCCTCAGTTGCACCCACCCCATTCCAAGTGCTCAGCAGTCACATGCGAAATGAAGTAAAAGTCAACCTTTAGTTCCTCAGTTGCACCCACCCCATTCCAAGTGCTCAGCAGTCACATGCGAAATGAAGTAAAAGTCAACCTTTAGTTCCTCAGTTGCACCCACCCCATTCCAAGTGCTCAGCAGTCACATGCGAAATGAAGTAAAAGTCAACCTTTAGTTCCTCAGTTGCACCCACCCCATTCCAAGTGCTCAGCAGTCACATGCGGCTAGCGAATGACTCCATCTGGGAGAGCGCAGATACAGACTATTTCCATCACGGCAGAACACTGTATGGCGAGCGCTGGATTAAGTTAGCTATCCCTTTGGGATTTCCAACTTTCGGAGGTCCATCATGATATCCTGGCACGCAAGCCTGTGCCTCCAGACCTTCCCTCCAATCTGTAGAGATTAGCCGAGGAAGGAGATCTCAAGCTCGCTCAAGCTGGGAACCCACACCTCATGCTGAGCCATAGGAGGAGGAGGAGGAACTGTGGCTGATGGTGGCGCCACACGGCTCTGCCAGGTACCAGGACTGGCCCCCGGGCGCAGGCCCCCACTAACATGCTTATCGGCCCCAACTCAGACCCTCTGGGACTAGAAGGCCCTCTTTTCTGACTTTTCAGACAGTGCACAGCTCTAAACAGGAGAGGAGGTGGTCTGTTTTTCCGAGGAGAATGGGATATGGGCTGTATAGTCAATCTCACATTTGAAAAATGGAAAATTAATAGTATCTATTTCTTCCTGATTGCCATGCACACCATCTATTCTAAATGTTCTTTGAGCAGAGAAAATTGCCAAGTCAACTTGCAAAGGAAATGAATCCCCATCTCACACTGCAGGATAAATTAGTCAGTCATGTTTAACTAAACCCTGACAGATGTGCAGTTAATCTATATCTTTAGAAGACGGCTGAATTTCCCGCCGACTTCCCAAAGTACACAGGCTTTGGATGGCTGATGGAACCAGGGACTGGAGTCTTGAAGGAGCAAATCTGTCGCTCAGGGAGAAGTCCTCAAGCAGGACACCACTGGCCTGGGTAGAGAGAGATCAGAAAGCTGAATCGGAGATAGGAGGCGCTCAATTACTGGGCCCTGTTCACTCACAGTGTCCTCAACTGAATGGTGCTTACAAGGAGACAGTCAGGCACAGTTTGCCTGGAGCCAGATATATCCCAGAGAAAAAAAATAATCAGAGACGACAGCACACAGAGAGCTATTTGCTCAGATTTGGTATTCTAGCCATAACAGGCTGGCAATGAGAGAAAAGCGCTTGCCTTTTAAGATGCCTACTATAGCCCCTGATAAAGGTCGGAAAGGAGGACTAACGCTTTGAGAAAGAGGGGACCCGAAGGGTACCTCTCACACACTGGGTTCCTTCCTGGGGAAAAAGTAATTTCTGTGTGGAGGAAACCATAAGACCATATCCACCTGCCGTCTCACGCTCTGCCTGGAGGTGGACAACTCCTGTGATTTCTAGAGGGGTGTCTGATGGTCTCTCCACTCCTCCTGGTGAGAGAAGCAAGGTCCTCAGGCAACCAGCATCAGATCGTCAGAGGGAAAGATGCTTCTGTCTTGGGAAGGGATCTGGCTCAGTCACAGAGGCCGGGGCTGGATCCCTGTCCACTACCTTACCTTCCCAAGTGGTGGGCGCAGTCAGTGCCCTGCCCTCCTATGCTCCATTCTCTTCCCTCTCGCCCCCAGCCCTGGCTTCAGCTCAGTTTTAATTGCTATCATCCTCCCAGGCGCCTCTGCCCAGCATCCTCTTCCTCAGTCTTTCCATATCTGCCTCCCTGTTCCTACAGGTTAGTCTCCATCTTCCTTCCATGATCTCAGTCTGCTGAGCATGGCTGGTGTGTTGGTGGCGTCTTGGAGATCCACTGACCCCAGTCGCCGCCTCCTCCCGTAGTCAGAGAATGGCTCTCATAGCCTCAGGGCAAACACCTGGGCCTGATGTCCTGGACTCCCAGGCAAAGTTGCCTGCTTCCTGCTAGCCCACTGCCAGCCCATGGTGCCACCATGACCTCCCATCACCAAGACAATGGTAACAGGCTCCTAATCGGTCTCCCCGACTTGCTCCCACGTTCCCTTCGCCGAACAGCAGCCAAAGTGATCTTTCTAAAATGCAGATTTGACCAAGTCGCTTCCCCACTTAGCTACTCCAGAGGCTCCCAACTGCTCACCCAAACTCCTCAATGTGAGATCCATCTCTAGTCTCTCCTCCTCGGCCTCCAGGCTCTGCCCTTACTGGCCTTTCCACACACCTGTTCCCCCTGAAGCACATCTCTTCTCGTTGTCTTGCTAATGCCTATTCTCCATCAGATCTCTGCTTTAAAGGTATTTTCTCTCTGATTCTCTAACCCGCGAACCAGGTGAGTTTTCCCTTTTACAATGCTTTCAAAGTCTTCCTCCTCAGATGGCACTCAGCACACCTGTAACTTCTGGCTCAGCGTCCATCTCCCCCTCTAGATCATAGCAACACAAAACATGCCCCGAGGCTGGCTCAGGCCTTGGGGCCCAGCACCTTATGCCCTCAGCTCCTGGTATAAAGAATGGGATTTCCCTGGTGGCGCGGTGGTTAAGAATGCGCCTGCCACTGCAGGGGACACGGGTTCGAGCCCTGGTCCCGGAAGATCCCATATGCCACGGAGCAACTAAGCCTGTGCACCACAACTACTGAGCCTGAGCTCTAGAGCCTGTGAGCCGCAACTACTGAGCCCATGTGCCACAACTACTGAAGCCCACACACCACCACAAAGCCACCACAATGAGAAGCCCACGCACCGCAATGAAGAGTAGCCACCGCTCGCCGAAACTAGAGAAAGCCTGCGCGCAGCAACAAAGGCCCAACACAGGCAAAAATAAATAAACAAGTAAATAAATAAAAAAGCATGCTCTCAACGCATACTTATTAACTGGGTGTAACAGTGCTCTTGCTGCCTTTTGTAAACTTCAATCCGTCCATCTGCACAATGGTGTAATAAAGCTTAGCTCATAGCATCACTGCATGGAGTAAGATGAGACACTAACAATAAAACATAGCTCGGGGCTTCCCTGGTGGCTCAGTGGTTGAGAGTCTGCCTGCCAATGCAGGGGACACGGGTTCGTGCCCTGGTCCGGGAAGATCCCGTCAGGAGCCTGTGCTCCGCAACGGGAGAGGCCACAACAGTGAGAGGCCCGCGTACTGCAAAAAAAACAAAAAACAAAAAAACATAGCTCACAGTTACTGGCATACAGCAGGGACTTGATAAACTTATGTTCCCCTTCCCATTTCCCAACTGTCTGCATAATATGTTAGAATTTTATTCTTACGCTTTTTTTAAAAAAAGCCTGAGGAGACGCCTGGGATATAAAGAATGACATTTCTCCTCTCCTTATTTTGTAGGTGGGTCAGTACAAGTCCAAGAGATTCAGGTTGTAATTTATATCTGCCTTCCTCCAGGTGGAAAAGCTCCATGATGGGAGGGATTGGTCTGATTTCCCCACACCTGATATTCCCAGCACTTACCATAAGGATGGATACATAGTTGTTGTTCAAAATATATGTATTGAAAGAAAACATGAACACAGTGGTTATAAAATCCCCAAGTCAAACAGCTATCAAGTGGCAGAGACAGGATTTGGATCTCGGCTATTATCTTGCTGGGCTGCCCCTGGTTCCTGGACCAGCTTTTTGGATTGACTGGGCTTGTGGGTAGCCAGTACTAACTGAGACAATTAATATACTTGGTCCATGATGCTCTGGGTTGAAAAAAATCGAAACATCAGGCCCTCACAGGTAAAGGAAGCTCTGCCAGCAGAGGAAGCTAGCTGAGTATCAGAGGATGGAGGGAGCGTGTAGGCTCCCACCTTCATTAGCTTTGGTGTGAGAACAGTGGATCTTTGGAAGGACTGCGTCCAGCCTGCTGCCTTCCTGTTACGCTCCCAGAAGCATGTATCACTTGTGCAGCTTTATTAGAGAAAAAGTACAAGGCCATTGCATTACTCCAAATGTGCAGGAAGACAGTTCCCTCCCCAAAGAAAGCACAGCACTCGGGCAGAGAAGGGCCCAGGTAAGGTGGTGCTCTCCCAGTGGGCTTTCCCTGTATGTTTGGAAAGTATGAACAGAATGCAATAACATAGCTCACAGTTACTGGCATACAGCAGGGACTTGATAAACTTATGTTCCCCTTCCCATTTCCCAACTGTCTGCATAATATGTTAGAATTTTATTCTTACGCTTTTTTTAAAAAAAGCCTGAGGAGACGCCTGGGATATAAAGAATGACATTTCTCCTCTCCTTATTTTGTAGGTGGGTCAGTACAAGTCCAAGAGATTCAGGTTGTAATTTATATCTGCCTTCCTCCAGGTGGAAAAGCTCCATGATGGGAGGGATTGGTCTGATTTCCCCACACCTGATATTCCCAGCACTTACCATAAGGATGGATACATAGTTGTTGTTCAAAATATATGTATTGAAAGAAAACATGAACACAGTGGTTATAAAATCCCCAAGTCAAACAGCTATCAAGTGGCAGAGACAGGATTTGGATCTCGGCTATTATCTTGCTGGGCTGCCCCTGGTTCCTGGACCAGCTTTTTGGATTGACTGGGCTTGTGGGTAGCCAGTACTAACTGAGACAATTAATATACTTGGTCCATGATGCTCTGGGTTGAAAAAAATCGAAACATCAGGCCCTCACAGGTAAAGGAAGCTCTGCCAGCAGAGGAAGCTAGCTGAGTATCAGAGGATGGAGGGAGCGTGTAGGCTCCCACCTTCATTAGCTTTGGTGTGAGAACAGTGGATCTTTGGAAGGACTGCGTCCAGCCTGCTGCCTTCCTGTTACGCTCCCAGAAGCATGTATCACTTGTGCAGCTTTATTAGAGAAAAAGTACAAGGCCATTGCATTACTCCAAATGTGCAGGAAGACAGTTCCCTCCCCAAAGAAAGCACAGCACTCGGGCAGAGAAGGGCCCAGGTAAGGTGGTGCTCTCCCAGTGGGCTTTCCCTGTATGTTTGGAAAGTATGAACAGAATGCAATAAGCAAGTGTAAATAAGGCACATGCAGCCTCTGTGGAAGGTATACAGCCCTGGAAAGAAAATGTAGAAATCACTTTTTCTACCCGGACACCCTCCCCCCTGAAGCTTTAAGGGGTATTAAGTGCGATGGGCTCTGAATGCAGACAGTGTTGAAACAAAGCCCGGAGTGCATCATGAGTTGCCCAGCTGACGGCAGGGAGAAGGGTGCACTGTGGCCAACATCATAGGGTAGAAAGCGGTGACAAGGTCACTGCAGCCCTGGTGGGGTCATGAGAGAGGAGGGGGGCACTCTGATCTATGAGTATTTGCCTAGGGAGAAGTTAGCCCAGGTAAGCAGTGCTGGCGGGGAGAGAGCGGATTGCTCCTTCACTGAACGAGCGTCAGTAGCCTGGCTCTGCCTGCCCCCATCACCCCTTCTTCCCTGGCTCCTCTGTCTTCCTTCAGACAAAGCCAAGGGCTAGTGAGGAAGTTTCAAAATAGGTAGTCTTTGGAAGGGGAGGGATAGGAGCTGGGAAACCTGTGCTCCCAAGGGCAATGACCGGTGGTGTTCCAAGCTGATCTCGGCTTATTGCTGACTTTGGGGGCTGAATGACACGCTGCAAAGCCCTCTTAGAGGATTAGAAAGGGGGAAGGTAAGGAAACAACCCGAGGTATAAAAATATGCCAGAGATGAGGTAAAAAATAGAAGCGGGGCCAGGCCATAGACATTCTGCATTTAGAGCTACAGTGTTAACATCTAACAGAGAGAGCAAGTGTGAGTGTGTCTGTGCATTACAAATCCTAACGGAAGCCACATTTGAACACCCAATTGGGGATGTTTGAAAATGGCAAATCTGACACGCAAGCATTATAGGATATCTGTAAGCCTCTGCTAGGGAACCAGTTACCGGTACACTCCGGAAACTCATGAAAATCTTGCAACTAAAGAGCCAAACGAGAAAACCACCCTCCCGTCACATGGACCCTCCCTCCCCAACCCTAGCCTCACCAGTGCTTAGCTCAGGGCTCGGGCAGAAGCTAATATGAAAACAATAAGAATGTAACTTAAACTTTAGTGCCTCTGAAGGTAATTAAAGAGTTGGGCCAGACTGGAGTTTTCTCTGGAGCAGGCCGGGAGGCCTCTCAGAAATGACGACCTGGTGCTGGTCCTTTCAAACTAATCTCCTTCAGCCCTTCTAGGTGCTGTTGTGCATAATTAGTTAATCAGAGCAGCAGTGGATCGATGCGCTCAGAGTGTTTGCAATTAGCATCTTCTGTAAAAGGTCCAGCTGAGCCTCCTTCAGGGCCGAAATAGGTGCTGGGCAGAGCCTGGACTGGATCGACTCAAGGATGTCTTCCTGAACTGCCTTGCCTAGGGTCCAGCCTCTTCTTTCTACCCTGGCATCCTCATGCTGCTGGGAGGCTTCGGCTGCCTCTTCCTAAGAGGGACTGGGTCCCTCGTGCCACTGAATATCTAGCACACAGCAAGTGCCCCAGTGCTGGTGGGGGGAGTGTGCAGGAACGCTCAGCAGGGGGTGCTACACTCCACGGGAGCTTGAAAGACAGGGAGGACGAGCAAGGCTACAGCTCCCTTGGGAACGTGGGAGCTAATCAGCTGGAACTCAGAGAGGTGAGGGTTGGTTGATTCTGCTTAGCATGGGTTTTAGGAGCAATAACCAGTCATACTGCTTTAAAAGAATCCCAGGGAGGCAGGAGAGAGTATCTAGGCTCTGGAGAAACACAGAGCTGAGCTCTGAAGCCAGCTCTGCCATCCTAGCTGAGACTGGACAGGTGACTTTTCCAATCATCAGTCTCCACATCTGCAGAATGGAGGTGATGACAGAACAAGCTCGCAGCATTATGGGAGGACTGGACTAGAACAGACTTAAGTGTTCAGCGCCCGGTAACCACTGGCTCTGAGATTATTTGTGTTTGTGGCTCCACCAAGTGGAAAAGTATGGGAATCCACAGCATGCATGTGGTATTTTCACATGAAACAACCCCTGAAGCCAGCTAGTATGATACGATACTCCCCTGCTGTTTCTCAGAGGTGAGGCAACGTTGCCAAGGTCCCACAGATGGTCAACAGTAAAACATTCAAACCCAGTTCTCCTGATTTGACATTCACTTGATCTGCTCACACACCATGACGCCTGGTGCCTGCACCTGTACCTCTACTCCAGCCCCATAAGCAAGGGAGACCCTCTTGCACAAGTTAAAGACCACGCACTTGACCACAGGGGTCAGAACCCCACTCCCTGCCCTGAATACAAACAGGGGTTTGGCACTGCATTAAGAGTTCAAGCTTCTACATACAGATGGCCAAGAGGCACATGAAAAGATGCTCAACATCGCTAATTATTAGAGAAATGCAAATCAAAACTACAACGAGGTACCACCTCACGCCGTTCAGAATGGCCATCATTAAAAAGTCTACAAATAACAGATGCTGGAGAGGGTGTGGAGAAAAAGGAACCCTCTTACACTGTTGGTGGGAATGTAAATTGGTGCAGCCACTATGGAGAACAGTATGGAGTTTCCTTAAAAATCTAAACACAGAATTACCACATGATTCAGCAATTCCACTCCTGGGCATATACCCAGGCAAAACTATAATTCGAAAAGATACACGCATCCCTATGTTCATAGCAGCACTATTTACAATAGCCAAGACATGGAAACAACCTAAATGTCCATCAGCAGGTGAATGGATAAAGAAAATGTATGTACACACACATACACATACACACACACACAATGCAACATTACTCGGCCATCAGAAAGGATGAAATAATGCCATTTGCAGCAACATGGATGAACCGAGAGATTATCAATACTAAGTGAAGTCAGAAAGAAAGACAAATAGCGTATGGTATCACTTATGTGTGGAATCTAAAATACAACACAAATCAACATATCTACAAAATGAAAACAGACTCAACAGATATAGAGAAAAGACTTGTGGTTGCCAGCGGGGAGGGGGGGTATGGGAGGGAAGGACTGGGAGTCTGGGATTGGCAGAGGCCAACTATTATATATAGGATGGATAAACAATAAGGTCCTATTGTAGAGTACAGGGACCTATAGAGTCAATATGCTGTGACATTTTCCCTAATGGAAAAGAATATGAAAAAGAATATATATGTATAACTGAGTCACTTTGCTGTACAGAGAAATTAACACAACACTGTAAATCAACTGTACTTCAATAAATTATTTTTTTTTAATTAAAAAAATAAAAAAGAGTTCAACCTTCTGGGTCTGACAGCCCTGGGTTTGAACACAAGCTCCCAGTGTACAAGTGGTTGTTTTTCACATAAGTCACTGCTCTTCTCCAAGAGTCAGGTTTTTCATCTGTAAAACGGTGACATTAACAGTCTCAACCTCATGGGGTTGTGGTAGGGATTTACTGTGAAGATGAAGCTTTCAGAAACCAGCAGGCAGCCACCACCATCTTCTCCTCTGAGGAACGTCAAGGGCTGGTAGCACTTACCCTTGGGAGGCTGAGAGATACGCTCCCAGCCATAGCAGTTTTAGTGGCAGAAAACACAATCGACTTCCTGATGGGATTTTTAAGGCACATACAAGGTGAATTCCCACTTCTAATTGGAGGTCATCTAACAGAGATTTGAGCCAGGTTGTGCCTGCTCAAATTAAATTGCATTATTATATGTAATTCCCGTTTTTACTTTTCAGCACCTAAAACATCAATATATATGCGTGTTCTCTTACCCTTAGTGCATCGTTTTGTGTAAAGACAGGCGTGAGCAAAGGAATTAGGGCCCCATTATTCAGGAGCTCACTAATAAAGTCCTTTTTAAAAAGCAACCTTAGAAAGAGCTTAAGATACTGCATTAAACTGGGAGGAAGATGAGTTAAACTAATTAATGGTACAAGCTACAAGAAAAGGCAGATTATAGAAGATGGCAGAAGAGTAAGAAGTGGAGATCACCTTCCTCCCCACAGATACACCAGAAATACATCTACACGTGGAACAACTCCTACAGAGCACCTACTGAACGCTGGCAGAAGACTTCAGACCTCCCAAAAGGCAAGAAACTCCCGACGTACCTGGGTAGGGCAAAAGAAAAAAGAATAAACAGAGACAAAAGAATAGGGACGGGACCTGCACCAGTGGGAGGGAGCCGTGAAGGAGGAAAGGTCTCCACACACTAGAAGCCCCTTCGCGGGCGGAGACTGCGGGAGGCGGAGCGGGGAGCTTCGGAGCCGCGGAGGAGAGCACAGCAACGGGTGCGGAGGGCAAAGCGGGGAGATTCCCGCACAGAGGGTCGGTGCCGACCGGCACTCACCAGCCTGAGAGGCTTGTGTGCTCACCCACCGGGGCAGGTGGGGCTGGGAGCTGAGGCTCAGGCTTCGGTCTGAGCGCAGGGAAAGGACGGGCGGTGTGAACACAGCCTGAAGGGGCTAGTGCGCCACGGCTAGCCGGGATGGAGTTCGGGGAAACGTCTGGACCTGCCGAAGAGGCAAGAGACTTTTTCTTCCCTCTTTGCTTCCTGGTGCACGAGGAGGGGGATTAAGAGCGCTGCTTAAAGGAGCTCCAGAGACGGGTGCGAGCCGCGGCTATCAGAGTGGACCCCAGAGACGGGCATGAGACGCTAAGGTGGCTGCTGCCGCCACCAAGAAGCCTGTGTGCAAGCACAGGTCACTTTCCACACCTCCCCTCCCGGGAGCCTGTGCAGCCCGCCACTGCCAGGGTCCCGTGATCCAGGCACAACTTCCCCAGGAGAAGGCACGGCGCACCTCAGGCTGGTGCAACGTCATGCCGGCCTCTGCCACTGCACGCTCGCCCCACACTCTGTACCCTTCCATCCCCACGGTCTGAGTGAGCCAGAGCCCCCGAATCAGCGGCTCCTTTAACCCCGTCCTGTCTGAGTGAAGAACAGTCGCCCTCCGGCAACCTACACGCAGAGGCGGGGCCAAATCCAAAGCTGAGACGCAGGAGCTGTGCGAACAAAGAAAAGAAAGGGAAATCTCTCCCAGCAGCCTCAGGAGCAGCGGATTAAATCTCCAAAATCAACTTGATGTACCCTGCGTCTGATGAATACATGAATAGACAACGAATCATCCCAAATTGAGGAGGCAGACTTTGAGAGCAAGATTTATTATTTTTTCCCCTTTTCCTCTTTTTGCAAGTGTGTATGTGTATGCTTCTGTGTGAGATTTTGTCTGTATAGCTTTGCTTTCACCATTTGTCCTAGGGTTCTGTTTTTTTTTTTTTTTTTACTTAAAAAAATTTTTTTTCTTAATATTTTTTTATTTTAATAACTTTATTTTATTTTATCTTATTTTATTTTATTTTACCCTCTTTCTTTCTTTCTACTTTTTCTCCCTTTTATTCTGAGCCATGTGGATGAAAGGCACTTGGTGCTCCAGCCAGGAGTCAGTGCTGTGCCTCAGAGGTGGGAGAGCCAACTTCAGGACAGTGGTACACAAGAGACCTCCCAGCTCCACATAATATCAAAAGGCAAAAATCTCCCAGAGATCTCCATCTCAACTCCAGCCCCCAGCTTCACTCAACGACTAGCAAGCTATAGTGCTGGACACCCTATTTCAAACAACTAGCAAGACAGGAACACAACCCCACCCATTAGCAGAGAGGCTGCCTAAAATCATAATAAGGCCACAGACACCCCAAAACACACCACCAGACGTGAACCTGCCCACCAGAAAGACAAGATCCAACCTCATCCACCAGAACACAGGCAGTAGTCTCCTCCACCAGGAAGCATACACAACCCACTGAACCAACTTTAGCCACTGGGGACAGACACCAAAAACAAAGGGAACTACGAACCTGCAGCCTGCAAAAAGGAGCCCCAAACACAGTAAGATAAGCAAAATGAGAAGACAGAAAAACATACAACAGATGAAGGAGCAAGATAAAAACCCACCAGACCTAACAAATGAAGAGGAAATAGGCAGTCCACCTGAAAAAGAATTCAGAATAATGATAGTAAAGAGGATCCAAAATCGTGGAAATAGAATAGAGAAAATGCAAGAAACGTTTAACAAGGACCGAGAAGAACTAAAGATGAAGCAAGCAATGATGAACAACACAATAAGTGAAATTAAAAATACTCTAGATGGGATCAATAGCAGAATAACTGAGGCAGAAGAACAGATAAGGGACCTGGAAGATAAGATACTGGAAATAACTGCTGCAGAGAAGAATAAAGAAAAAAGAATGAAAAGAACTGAGGACAGTCTCAGAGACCTCTGGGACAACATTAAACGCACCAACACTCGAATTATAGGGATTCCAGAAGAAGAAGAGAAAAAGAAAGGGACTGAGAAAATACTTGAAGAGATTATAGTTGAAAACTTCCCTAATATGGGAAAGGAAATAGTTAATCAAGCCCACGAAGCACAGAGAGTCCCATACAGGATAAATCCAAGGAGAAACACGCCAAGACAAATATTAATCAAACTATCAAAAATTAAATACAAAGAAAACATATTAAAAGCAGCAAGGGAAAAATAACAAATAACACACAAGGGAATCCCCATAAGGTTAACAGCTGATCTTTCAGCAGAAACTCTGCAAGCCAGAAGCGACTGGCAGGACATACTTAAAGTGATGAAGGAGGAAAACCTACAACCAAGATTACCCTACCCAGCAAGGATCTCATTCAGATTTGATGCAGAAATTAAAAGCTTTACAGACAAGCAAAAGCTGAGAGAGTTCAGCACCACCAAACCAGCTTTACAACAAATGCTAAAGGAACTTCTCTAGACAAGAACACAAGAGAAGGAAAAGTCCTATAATAACGAACCCAAAACAATTTAGAAAATGGGAATAGGAACATACATATCGATAATTACCTTAAATGTAAATGGACTAAATGCTCCCACCAAAAGACACAGATTGGCTGAATGGATACAAAAACAAGACCCATATATATGCTGTCTACAAGAGACCCACTTCAGACCTAGAGACACATACAGACTGAAAGTAAGGGGATGGAAAAAGATATTCCATGCAAATGGAAACCAAAAGAAAGCTGGAGTAGCAATTCTCATATCGGACAAAATAGACTTTAAAATAAAGACTATTACAAGAGACAAAGAAGGACACTACATAATGATCAAGGGATCGATCCAAGAAGAAGATATAACAATTGTAAATATTTATGCACCCAACATAGGAGCACCTCAATACATAAGGCAAATACTAACAGCCATAAAAGGGGAAATCGACAGTAACATATTCATAGTAGGGGACTTTAACACCCCACTTTCACCAATGGATAGATCATCCAGAACACAAGCTTTAAATGATACATTAAACAAGATGGACTGAATTGATATTTATAGGAAATTTCCGTCCAAAAACAACAGAATACACATTTTTCTCAAGTGCTCATGGAACATTCTCAGGATAGATCATATCTTGGGTCACAAATCAAGCCTTGATAAATTTAAGAAAACTGAAACTGTATCAAGTATCTTTTCCGACCACAACGCTATGAGACTAGATATGAATTACAGGAAAAGATTTGTAAAAAATACAAACACATGGAGGCTAAACCATACACTACTTAATAACGAAGTGATCACTGAAAAATCAAAGAGGAAATCAAAAAATACCTAGAAGCAAATGACAATGGAGACACGATGACCCAAAACCTATGGGATGCAGCAAAAGCAGTTCTAAGAGGGAAGTCTATAGTAATAAAATCCTACCTTAAGAAACAGGAAACATCTCAAATAAACAACCTAACCTTGCACCGAAAGCAATTAGAGAAAGAAGAACAAAAACACCCCAAAGGTAGCAGAAGGAAAGAAATCATGAATATCATATCAGAAATAAGTGAAAAAGAAATGAAGGAAACGATAGCAAAGATCAATAACACTAAAAGCTGGTTCGCTGAGAAGATAAAAAAAATTCATAAACCATTAGCCAGACTCATCAAGAAAAAAAGGGAGAAGACTCAAATCCACAGAATTAGAAATGAAAAAGGAGAAGTAACAACTGACACTGCAGAAATACAAAGGATCATGAGAGATTACTACAAGCAACTCTATGCCAATAAAATGGACAGCCTAGAAGAAATGGACACATTCTTAGAAATGCACAACCTGCCAAGACTGAACCAGGAAGATATAGAAAATATGAACAGACCAATCACAAACAGTGAAATTGAAACTGTGATTAAAAATCTTCCAACAAACAAAAGCCCAGTACCAGATGGCTTCACAGGCGAATTCTATCAAACATTCAGAGAGGAGCTAACACCTATCCTTCTCAAACTCTTCTAAAATACAGCAGAGGGAGGAACACTCCCAAACTCATTCTTCGAGGCCACCATCACCCAGATACCAAAACCAGACAAGGCCAATATCACTGATGAACATGGATGCAAAAACCCTCAACAAAATATTAGCAACCAGAATCCAACAACACATTAAAAGGATCATACACCATGTTCAAGTGGGGATTATTCCAGAAATGCAATGATTCTTCAATATACGCAAATCAATCAACGTGATACACCATATTAACAAACTGAAGGAGAAAAACCATATGATCATCTCAACAGATGCAGAGAAAGTGTTCGACAAAATTCAACACCCATTTATGATAAAAACCCTGCAGAAAGTAGGCACAGAGGGAACTTTCCTCAACATAATAAAGGCCATATATGACAAACCCATAGCCAACATCTTCCTGAATGGTGAAAAACTGAAAGCATTTCCACTAAGATCAGGAACAAGGTTGCCCACTCTCACCACTCTTCAACATAGTTTTGGAAGTTTTAGCCACAGCAATCAGAGAAGAAAAGGGAATAAAAGGAATCCAAATCAGAAAATAAGAAGTAAAGCTGTCATTGTTTGCAGATGACATGATACTATACATAGAGAATCCTAAAGATGCTACCAGAAAACTACTAGAGCTAATCAATGAATTTGGTAAAGTAGCAGGATACAAAATTAATGCACAGAAATCTCTGGCATTCCTATACACTAAAGATGAAAAATCTGAAAGTGAAATCAAGAAAACACTCCCATTTACCATTGCAACAAAAAGAATAAAATATCTAGGAATAAACCTACCTAAGGAGACAAAAGACCTGTATGCAGAAAATTATAAGACACTGATGAAAGAAATTAAAGATGATACAAACAGATGGAGAGATATACCATATTCTTGGATTGGAAGAATCAACATTGTGAAAATGACTCTAGTACCCAAAGCAATCTACAGATTCAATGCAATCCCTTTCAAACTACCACTGGCATTTTTCACAGAAGTAGAACAAAAAATTTCACAATTTGTATGGAAACACAAAAGACCCCACACAGCCAAAGCAATCCTGAGAATGAAAAATGGAGCTGGAGGAATCAGGCTCCCTGACTTCAGGCTATACTACAAAGCTACAGTAATCAAGACAGTATGGTACTGGCATAAAAACAGAAATATAGATCAATGGAACAGGATAGAAAGCCCAGAGATAAACCCACGCACATATGGTCACCTTATCTTTGATAAAGGAGGCAGGAATGTACAGTGGAGAAAGGACAGCCTCTTCAATAAGTGGTGCTGGGAAAACTGGACAGGTACATCTAAAAGAATGAAATTAGAACACTCCCTAACACCATACACAAAAATAAACTCCAAATGGATTAAAGACCTAAATATAAGGCCAGACACTATCAAACTCTTAGAGGAAAACATAGGCAGAACACTCTATGACATAAATCACAGCAAGATCCTTTTTGACCCACCTCCTAGAGAAATGGAAATAAAACAAAAATAAACAAATGGGACCTAATGAAACTTCAAAGCTTTTGCGCAGTAAAGGAAACCATAAACAAGACCAAAAGACAACCCTCAGAATGGGAGAAAATATTTGCAACTGACAAAGGATTAAGTTCTAAAATTTACAGGCAGCTCATGCAGCTCAATAACAAAAAAACAAGCAACCCAATCCAAAAATGGGCAGAAGACCTAAATAGACATTTTTCCAAAGAAGATATACAGATTGCCAACAAACACATGAAAGAATGCGCAACATCATTAATTAGAGAAATGCAAATCAAAACTACAATGAGATATCATCTCACACCGGTCAGAATGGCCGTCATCAAAAAATCTAGAAACAATAAATGCTGGAGAGGGTGTGGAGAAAAGGGAACACTCTTGCACTGCTGGTGGGAATATGAATTGGTTCAGCCACTTTGGAGAACAGTATGGAGGTTCCTTAGAGAGCTACAAATAGAACTACCATAGGACCCAGCAATCCCACTACTGGGCATATACCCTGAGAAAACCATAATTCAAAAGGAGTCATGTACCAAAATGTTCATTGCAGCTCTATTTACAGTAACCCAGAGATGGAAAGAACCTAAGTGTCCATCATCGGATGAATGGATAAAGAAGATGTGGCACGTATATACAATGGAATATTACTCAGCCATAAAAAGAAATGAAATTGAGCTATTTTTAATGAGGTGGATAGACCTGGAGTCTGTCATACAGAGTGAAGTAAGTCAGAAAGAGAAAGACAAATACTGTATGCTAACACATACATATGGAATTCAAGAAAAAAAAATGTCATGAAGAACCTATGGGTAAGACAGGAATAAAGACACAGACCTACTAGAGAATGGACTTGAGGATATGGGGAGGGGGAAGGGTAAGCTGTGACAAAGCGAGAGAGGGGCATGGACATATATACACTACCAAATGTAAGGTAGATAGCTAGTGGGAAGCAGCTGCATAGCACAGGGAGATCAACTCAGTGCTTTGTGACCACTTGGATGGGTGGGATAGGGAGGGTGGGAGGGAGGGAGACCCAAGATGGAAGAGATATGGGAACATATGTATATATATATAACTCATTCACTTTGTTATAAAGCAGAAAGTAACACACCATTGTAAAGCAATTATACTCCAATAAAGATGTAAAAAAAAAAAAAAAGGAAAGAAAAGACAGATAGATTTCCCTGTTAAACCCATTAATACTATTCTTAGTAACCAGATTTGAGGAGCCTTTAATGGTTCTCTTGATTCTAATGATAATCCTTCATGTGGAAAAAGAAACACATTTAGAAGTTGCACAACAGTTGTAAATGTGCATTAGTGGAGTAGTACTTATTTTTTCCCCCTGAATAATCTAGAGCAGGGAGGTTTGCTCAATGAAATAAGCTTTTAAAGCTTCTGATAAGATCCACAAATTTTTCCACACTCTAGGGCAAAACAAAATGTTGAATATGCAAAATACTGGTTAAAAATGCCAACTCTGGCTTTGTGTTTCCCAGGCAGTGGGTAGGCATTTA